>NW_004955536.1:827672-844065 GCF_000276665.1 Chinchilla lanigera
TGCTGCGAAACCTTACCAAGTTTGCAGTAGGATTTCTGCTGGCTATGAGACTGATCTTGGCCTCTGAATGAGGGGCTGGGACCAGTCTTAAGCTAACAACGTTCTGGATGTTCACTTCTCTTTACCATGATTGTCTCTACTGTGCTCTCCCAGTTGCTGTGTGCCCTCGGGTAGGGAAAGCCCAGAGTTGCTCCCAGGCCCATATATAGTTGGCTCCTTCTGGATCTTGCACAGCTTCCTCTGTTCTACAGCACTGAGTCCTCTCACACACTGGTGGCAGGGGAGAGTGCCCTTGTGCAGCCCTAAGCCAAGGCTGCTTGCCTGCTTATGCTGCTATGCAAGGCTGCTGTGCTGGTTGCAGACCAGAGGGACACTTCTGTTCCTTAGTATTTAGGGCTAAGGCTAGCTTTTGGTGGCCACTGTGTAGTATAGGTGGTCCCAGCTCCTCCTTTTCAGCAGACTCCCACCTGCTAGTCTGCTTCCCTACTGCCGGCGGTACCCCGTGACTCAGTGGCTCTTCCCTCCTTCCACTCCTGAACATTGTCAATGAAATGACCCGAGGCTGTTCTGTTGCTGGGGTTCTCCCTGAGTCCTTGGGGAAAAAATGGTGGACCCGCCTACTGTCTCTGTTCATGTCTGTGGCTGGAGCGCAGTGCTGTTTCCCTCACTCACCTACCACTGGCTCTGCATCACCACTCAAAAAACAGTATCTCCTATTCTTACTGCTGCTTCTGACTTCCCTCTGCTGCTGTGCTGCTGGTCCCACCTCAGATTCTCTACATATTTGAGGGTGGTAATAATGGGATTTGCTGACATATTAGTTATGAGATATGAGAGGAAGAGAATGGCTTTTTAGTAATTGGCCAAATTCCTGGAAATATTAAGATTGCTGGGTGTACTGTTACCATCCTGAGTTCAATTCCTGGTACCCATAAAAAAAAGAAGAGTAACAGAGGGGCAGGTTTGGGGGGAAATATTAGAATAAGTTAAATTTGAGATGACATCAAGTCAAGCTGTTGAGTGGTATAATGTAATAAAAATATATCTAGTCGGTAGGTATCAGTCTTACTGACACCTTCAAAACTCCTGAGATTTCCTGATGGTGAGCCGAGGGTCTTTGTTATGCTAATAAGGTAATTTGAGTTTGGGGGCAGCTCACCAGAAAGCCAAACATGTGAGTAGATGGCTGGAACTTTGGGCCAGTCTCACATCAAGAGACAGGAGGGAGGCTAGAGAGTTCAATTTAGTTCAATCATGTGGCCCAGTGACCAATAATCAATGAAGACAACAGACACCACAGTTTAAAGGAACTTCTTGGTCAGTGGTGGGAGAGTGATGTGCTCTGACTTCACAAAGCTGTCCTTGTGCACTCTCTATAATCGTGCTGGGATAGAAAGTGCAGCACCTCTAGTGAGATCTGGCAGTGGTGTTTTTGTTTGTTTGTTTCTTTTTTTGTAGTTTTGGGTATTGAACCCAAGGCTTTTACACTGAGCTATATAATAGCCCTTTTAAATTTTTTTTATTTTTTATTTTGAGACAGGGTCTCTCTAAGCTTCGAAACTGCCCAGGCGGGGCAAGCTTTGAGCTTCTCCTGCCTTGGCCTCCCAAGGCAGTTAGTTATTTGATTGAATAACTGAAACAGAGACATGAGAATCCCCAAATTTATAGCAAATCAGTCAGAAATGCAGGTGGCTTGGAGACCCCATTGGTGGCTAGTGTGTGAAGTAATGGCTACTCTGTGAGGAATAATTCCCATTAGCTTGTGGAGTCTGATAGCTGTTCTGGTGGTTAGAATCAGAGTTGAATCATATTATAGTGCACCCAGTGATGTCAAGCCAGGTGGAGATTCAGAGAAATAGCGGGGGCTGGCGAGAAAATACCACAAGCTGTGGGCATGTAAGTGGCGTTTAAAGGCCACAGCTGGCTGTTAGTAGTGAGTGTAGGTAGAACTAAAGGACACTCTGAGGCACGCCAACATGTACAAGTGAGAAAGAGAAGGGACTAGTGCAGGAGACTGAGAAACAGTGACCAAAGGGGGAAGCCAGATGGTGGAGCTCCTGAAGAAACGCTTAGTGTCCCTGACAGTTGCTGATAGGTCAGGTAAGATGGGGACTAAGAACTTTTCATTAGATTTAACAATGTGGTTACAGGAGACAACAACCAGAGCAGTTGATGGAGATCAAGGAAGGGAAGTGATAGAGTTCAAGGAAGAAGAGGAGTTGAGAAATTAGAATAACTCATTCAGTAGTATTGTTATAAGTAGAGGTAGAAAACTGAGCTGATGGCTGGGGGAGAACATTGATTTTTGTTTTTAAATAGGAGAAGCAGCAGTGGGTTTACAGTATATGCTATTGGAAAGAATTCCATAAGAAGAAACACATTAGATAAACTGAGTGATAGGTGAGCTGAGACAGGACCCATAGCACAGGACAGGGCTAGCCCTGTGAGGAACAGGAAGGTGTGGGTCACCCTCAGTAACAGGAGATGAAGTAGTCCAGGTGCAGATGGAACAGCTAGTGAAGTGTGGCACTGGGTGCTCCAGAAACTTGCCTGTAATTACTGTTGTCACAGTTTGGAATTCCAAGAGTGCACAGTGAGATGAGGATATTTACATAATGGATTAACACTTATGGACAGAGGTGGAGGAAACAAAAGCAAGCAAGAGTAAGGGAGAAGAGCTGGGAGGAGGTGAGCAGGCTGAGCAAACCCTGGCCAGTTCAGGGGATGCTCTGGAGGACGCAATGCTCACCAGAGTTTTTCTGCATGGGGCTGTCCTCCAAATACCAGTGCCCCAGCCACTCTGCAGTCTGGGTGAATTATCTCTTGGCTTCTCCCAGTAAAAGCCTGCTGTTAAGGTTTGGATTTAAAGTGTTCCCCCAAACTCACATGCTAGAGCTTGGTTGGCAGTTTTTAGGAGGTGATTGAATCATGAAGGCTTAAACTTTATCAAGTAGATTGATCCATCGACGAGGTCATAATTTTTGTTTTGTTTTGTTTTTATTTCTTTTCATTTTACAGGATCTCACTGTGTAGTTCAGGGTGGCCTTGAACTCACTATGTAGCCCAGGCTGGCCTGGGGAAATTACAGTACTCTTACTGCCTCAGCCTCCTGAGTGCTCGGATTACAGACATGTGCCACCACCCCCAGCCAATGAGGTCATAATTTGATGACATCATTGGGAGGTGATGGAAACAGAAAGTGAGGCCTAGCTGTGAGTAGATCATAGGGACATGAACTTGGGGACTATATCTGGCCCCTGGTCCATTCCTCTCTGCCGCTTTCCCTTCCCCTCTGCTTTCTGGCTGCTGTGATGAGCAGCTCTGCCCTACTACACCCTTCTCTTGTGATGTTCTGCCTCACCTCAGGCCCATAGACATGGAACCAAGTGATAAAATTGGGAGACTCAGGGAATACAGGACTGGACCACTCTGAAATTTGGCCCCATCTCCCAAGATGAGAAATTGCTTAGGGCCTCCAAACTTATTTGAATAACTATTGAATGATGCTATGGACAGCATGGGGTTCTGAGAGCCACAGCTAAGGAGAGCCAGTGGCATACACCTGCAGCCAAGCAAGGCAGAGACCACACTTGACAACAGTAAGGTCCAGCAGGCAAATGTGTGCGGGCACTTAGCCACTCGCAGCCTGCACCAGGCCACTCTCCTGGGGGCCTATTCAGCAGGGGCATCACTGAGTCTTCCTGGAGCTCTGTACCTTAATTTCAATGCTCCTTCAAGAAATTGCCTTGGATCTGCCTGGCATTTTTATTTTTGCTGTGCCAGTACAAGTAGAAAACACTCTGCTCAATTAAAAAACCTTAAATTCAACCTTCCTATCCCCTTTTTATGCTAGTGCTTCTGGCCTTATTGTGGAAAGTAGAATATTCAGTTCTTGGCTGGTTCTCCTGGCACAGAGCCAGATTTTACAGGGCGATTTTACAGCTACCCTATGAAGAGAAGAGGGCTTCTTATGCCACCTAGGTAGCCCATTCTGCCAGTTTCCTGATGGTCCTGCTACATATGCATTCTTGTAGAGCTGTGAAGGTATGTCTCTCCCTTTCTGTCTCCTACTTGCTCCACCAGTTTCTCATTTTTTGCCTCAAAGGGTAGCTATGAAGGGAAGCTGGGTCAGGGTGAAGAGTCAGTGGTCCATCTGAGCTCACCAGGACCCAGAGTCTAGAGGTAGGGAAAAGACAGAATCTGGGCTCACTTCATTTGCAAGTGTCTGCTGTTTGCAGGAGAATGGCCTTGATGAAACAGCAGGTCATCGGCCTTTTAGTCAAACTTGAGCCAGAAGGTGACAATGAGGAGGCCAGTGGGACCAGACTTGAGACAAAATGGCCAAAGCTGAGGTCAATCACAGAGAAGACAAAAGATGTGATAGTGTAGACACCAAGTAAGGTTAGCAATTAGAATTACTACAGGCTCCAGGCTTTTAGAAAAGCAGAGTCCTTTTCATATTTAGCTGTCATATCCCCATCAGGCCCAGAACAGATCTTCAAAGTGATGGTTGTACTTGGCCAGCTTAGGCTACTCCAGAGCTTTCCACGGCCATATCAGTTGCCCATGGAGAAAATTGCAAAGGCCAACGGGCCAGATATGCAGTCTGTCTACCTCTCTTGGAAGAGTCAATCAGCAAACAGAGATGAGTCAGAAAGTGGGCAGCCAAGTAACAAGTAAATTTGGACCAGAGACTTGGTTATGGTTCAGTCCCACAGTCAGAGGGGTTCTGGAAAGAGGAGGAACTGATTAGCAACAGGTGACACAATTTGTAGTTTCTGGATAAGACACTTGTCTAGCACAAGTTTGCATAGATGCCTGGTCTCAGACTTAGCATTTTTTTCTGCCTGAGCCTTTTGGGTACTGATATCCAAGAGCAGGATGTCAAAGAAAC
Organism: Chinchilla lanigera; assembly: GCF_000276665.1. Taxonomy (NCBI): domain Eukaryota; kingdom Metazoa; phylum Chordata; class Mammalia; order Rodentia; family Chinchillidae; genus Chinchilla; species Chinchilla lanigera. The sequence continues at coordinate 832,567 of NW_004955536.1, forward strand.
AGACTTTGGCAAAAGATGCTTAAAGACTACAAAAGTACACAAGGCCTATTGTGGTTTGTGTCTGGATGTTCCCCTAAAGCTTCATGCAGTCACAGTGGGCTTTTCAGAGGTGGCTGGACCTACAGTATGTGATACTGGGATTAAGAGTGTGATGTTGGGGCTAGGGGTATGTGGTTGCTAAATGAGTTCACTGATTGGTCTGGCAGAGTTCTGGGTGTGGATCACAGGAAGGCCCACCCCAGATAGAAGATAAGGGACAGAAAGAGGGCTTGTTGCTTGTTGCATATTTTCAAGGTTCACCCATGGCATAGCAAGGTAAGGTGAGGATGGTGTTTCCTTATGTATGAAGATTCATTTCTTTTTATGGCTAAACAGTGTTTCATTGTATGGATTTACTACATTTTTATTCATCTTTTTATTAGTTGATGGACATTTGGATCATTTCAATGTTTTGTCTATTATGAATAATGTTGCTAGGAACATTTAGGTTTAAGCTTTCATGCAAACATCTCTTTTTGTTTCTAGTATCTACTTATGAGTAGAATTGCTAGGCGTGTGGTAACTCTATGTTTCACTTTCTGAGGAGCTGCCAGATAGTTTTTCAAAGCAGCCATACCATTTTACATTCACATCAGTAGTGTATGAAGGTTCTAATTTCTCTACATTTTCATTAACACTTATCTTTTATTATATTTATTATATTATAAAAGACACCTGTCTTTTATTATAGCAATTTATCTGGATATGAGATGATACCTTATTGAAGTTTTGATGTAAATTTCTGTGACAACTACTGATGCTAAACATTGATGTTCTTATTGGCTATTTGTACATCTTCTTTTGAAAAGTGCCCATTCATATCTTTTACCCATTATAATTATTTTTTTTTATTTTTGAGCCAAAAAATGTCTTGATGTAGGCAGATGCTTGTATGGTTTGAAATATTTTCTCCCATTCTGTGGGTTATCTTTTTACTTTTTCAATTGATAGTGTCCTCTGCAGTACAATTTCTAATTTTGACAAAGTCTAATTTATTTATTTTTGTTGTTGGTGTTTTTGATGTTACATTTAAGAAAATACCACCCAATTCAATATTACAGATTTATGCCTCTATTTCTTTCTAAGAATTTAATAATTGTGGTTCTTAAAATTAGATTTGATCCATTTTGAGTTCATCTTTATATATGGTGCTAGCTGGAGGTCCAACTTCTACTGTTTTGTGTGTAGACATCTAGATTTCCTATCATCATTTGCTGAAAAGACTACTGTATTCTTTCTCCATTAAATAGTCTTGCCACCTTTGCTAAAATCAATTGACTGAAAGCAATCCTAAAATTCATATGGAACCAGAAGAAACCTAGATTAGTAAAAGCAATCTTGGGCAAGAAGGGCAAGGCAGGAGTCATAGCAATCCCAGACTTCAAGGTATGCTACAAAGCTACAGTGATAAAAGGCTTGTGGATCAATGGAACAGAATAGAAGGCACAGAAACAACTCCAGGCACACTCAGCTATGTTATTTTTGACAAAGATGTCAAATCCTTTCAGTAGATGGAAGATAGCCTCTTTAACAAATGGTGCTGGGAAAATTGGCTTTCCACATGCTGAAGATTGAACCTAGACCCATATTGCTCATCATGCGCTAAACTAAAATCAAAATGGATTAAAGATCTCAACAGTAGAACGGAAACACTTACTCTATTGGAAGACAAAATAGGTAAAACTTTTGAAGACATGGGGGTAGGCAAAAACCCCAGGACTACTTCTACCAGAAAAATCAAAAGAAAACATTTTTAAAAACAAATCCTACAGTGGTGTGGGTATATTGTACCCTCATAATGCTCCGATAAACATACATATAACCTGTCAGGCAGAGTACCATATGGGTGTAAATCCTAGTTTGACAATTTTGCACATGTGCACACACTCTGCCTTTCATCCTACCAATTGAGTAAACACAAAGATTGTTTCCTGTAACCCCCAGGTGCAGCTACTGAGGTGCACAGCCAGCCACTATTATGCTAATGTAAAAATTTACAGTAGAAAAGTAAGGGATGTGTTTGTGGAACGCAGTGTTATGCTCTAGAGGTTTAAAGATCCAATTAAAAATGAATAGATGCTTCTCAGATGAAGAAATACAAATGAATGAGAAATACATGAAAAAATATTGAAGAGTACTGACCATTTGAGAAACACAAATTAAAACAACACTGAGATTGAATCTCACTCCAGAAAGAATGACTACCATCAACAAATCAACCAAAAACATGCTGGTAAGGCTGTGGTGAGGAAGGAACTCTTCTCCAGTGTTGGTAGAACTGTACACTGATACTACTATGGAAATCAGTATGGAGATTCCTCAAAAAATTATAAAAATAGAAATTTCATTTGACCCAGCTATTCCTCCTTCTATGTATCTTCCCAAAAGAGTTAAAGACATCACACCACACTGATGCAGCATCATTGCACAATTTGTAATAGCTAAATCTTGAAAGCAGCTTATATGTCCATCAACGGATGAATGGATAAAGAAAATGTGGTATTTATATACAATGGAGTACTACTCTGCCATAAAGAAGCATTAACTTGAGTCATGTGTAGAAAAATGGATGTATCTTGAGACCATAATGCTAAGTGAAGTAACTCAGACACACAAGTTTAAATACTGCATGGTTTCTCTTCTATGAAAAACTCAGTATATACTGTGTATAGAGTATGAAATAAAAGATAGATAATAGTAAAAAAGAGAAAGAAAAAGAAGGTATTGTAATCCATAGTAGTAATAAGAAGGTCTTGTTTCTGACCTTACAGAAAAAATGTTCATTCTTTCACCTGTAAAACTGTGGATTTTTAAAAGATATCTTTTATCAATTTGGGGACCCATATGTTTTTATACAGTGTAGTGTGTTGCCGTCCCATTGAGAGAGGTAGTATTGGTGACTTCAGTGACCTGCTTGTGTTCAGTCAGTACAATGAGGAGGAAATTGGTGGCTTGATTTTGGTACTGAGATCAGCAAAGGCCATGCCACACCTACTTCTGCAGGACCCTGCTCTACAGTTTTTTCAGGAAACTCACTCTGAGCTTGTGCTGAGTCCCAGATGTGAGAAAGCACCATCCTCATAGCGCCTGGTTTGGACTGCGGCCCACACAATCGATCAGCATGATAAAATAGATATTCTCTTACATGTAAGTTTGGGGTGGTTTGTCATGCAGCAGGAGGGTTCCAGTATGCCTCACCTTCCAGAGTGAGCCTGTTTAGAGCACTCTTCTCGTTAGTGGGTGGCAACTGCACTTCTGAGCTGCAGCACAGTGGGCTGGAGGTAGTGGTCAGGACCAGGATGACACTGCAAGGATCCCTGAGTCCTCCTGCAGCACAGCCTCAGTCTTCAACTTTGAGTGCTCGCAGCCTTGTGGGGTTGAAGGCAGGCCTTACCCCCGCCAACTGACTGATCTTGTCAGTCCCCAGGACTAGACACCATTCTGCAAGTTCTGGTTGATTCCTGCATTATCCTGGCTTGTCCTCAGTGGAAGATACTGCTCACAGCCCTGTTTTGGTCATGAATAATCATAGAGATTAGCTCATCTTTTACAAATGAATGAACCAGGGACTCATGCCCTGAGGTTGAGGACTGCTCCAGCCTGATGCCCAGCCTCTGCCTCCTTTGTGTTGCAGAACGCTTTGGCATGGGGGCTAGAGCTACTGGAATCAGAATTGAGTTTGTCACCCTTTGCATTGTGTGATTGAATACCATAACTGTTATTGCAGTATTTCTTCTTTAAGAATTCTGTTTTTGCCAGATGTGGAGGCACACACCTGTAATCTTAGTACTTGGGAGGCTGAGACAGGAGGATCTCTGTGAGTTTGAGACCAGCTTGGGCTCCATAGTGGGTTAAGGCCAGCCTGAACTGCCTAGTGAGGCCCTGTCTCAAAAAAAGAAAGAAAGAAATCTGTTTTTATTTCAAAGGTCTTCACCTACTGTATCTAAGACAATCTCCTTTAAGTCAACTGATTGTAGATGTTTTCTACACCTATAAAACACCTTCATAGAAAAACAGAATATTGTACTGAAAGCTGCTATAGCCCAGTCAAGTTGACGCCTGAAGCCAGTCATCAGAAATGAACATCCTGGAGCCCCGATTCTGCCTACTACAGGTGGGGACAAAGAGAATGGTAGGAAGGCCCATCTGCTCTTCTGAGGGCCTGAGGCAGGCTGTTGGTGAGAGAGGGAGCAACAGTGCTGCTAATATATTTAGTTTAAGAGAACACCTGAAAGGGATCATTTCAGACAGGCAAATTTCCCATGGAGGCAAGGCAATATGTACTATTCAGTTTATACTTCGAGATTGGAAGTGAGGTTTACGAGAGGCATTCAAGGCTGTGTCAGATGGAGGAGGGTGAGTGGTGGTGAGTCCTGTCCCTGGAAATAGAAGCACTGAGCTGAAACCCTGGTCATCATCAAAGGTTCTCCAGTGCATTCAGTCATGAACCAGTAAAGAACAAATTTTTAACCTCAACTTGTCTATGTTTTCTGTGAACAGTGAATGAATAAAATAGAAATTAAGCACCAAAGTCCTATGTGCTCATTTTTTGGGAGAAGCTGTGAAGACTGTGGCCCACCTGCTGCCACACAAAAATACCACAGATCCAGGGTGGAGGTGGCAGTTGTTGACAAAGGGGAAGGAAGCCAGAGTCTTAGCACTGTGAACAAAAGATGGGGAGGAGCAAATTCCTGATTCTAGCTGAGCAGTTGAAAGGCTGGTGGGTGATCGAGTGATCGGCTCACGTTTGGTGAACTGTAGACCACATGAGGTGTCCCTGGCACCCACTCTAATCTTGTTAAGCAGCCTGGATTTCATGCCAAATCAACAGGTCTTGATGGCAAAGCACATATATGTCAAGCTTTGCAGGTAAAGCAGATTAGCTGCTCTAGAGCCATCCAAATAAACTGCTACTACCATGGATTCACATACTGTACCCTAAACACGGACTGGGAATCCAGCTCCTATGTTCTACAGTTACAGTTTCTTACACTGATTCTTAAGGCAACAATATTGACAGTGGGACCTGTAGGGGGTAAATAGACTCATTCTCTATGGCTGGAATTAGTACCCTCATAACAGAGCCTGAGAGAGCAAGTTTGTCCCTTTCATCCCTTCCGCCGTGTGAAGACACAGCTGCAAGCCCTTGCCAGATACCAAATCTACCGGTGTCTTGAAACTATGAGAAATAAAGGTCTGTTATTTATAAATTATCCAGTCTGTGATATTTTGCTATAGAAGCAGGAACAAATTAAGACACCAGCTTTCCATTTGTTACTTAACAACACCTCATCAGAAGGTTGTCACTGGCTTTGTGCCAAACAGGGTCCATAAAGCAGGCCTGGGAGATTGGGGGGCTTCAGTATCGGGTCATAAAGCCCTACAAGAACTGTATGGTAACGTATACAAGGTTCCCAGGACCTTTGTTGGTAAGATGGTACCCTTGGCAGGGGAGGTGATGAAGCAGAAAAACTCATTGCCTAGAATGTATTTTGCCAGAAATACTTACAAAATTGGTACCCTTCATTCTGATTAGGAGATCTGTGCCCCAAGAATCAAAGAGTGACAGGACTCTGAAAGACCAAGTCAAAGTTATCATAAAGAGGTGCTTATATCATCTTGACTCAACAGGTATTTGGAATGATTGTAAGTGGAGCATGCACTATAGGATTGGGGTAGAAGACCAAAGCCAGAGGGTCTCCAGAGAACCCGGAGAGGATCGGAAGCAACTCTTTGGGCAACAAAAGCAAATGAATGGTTAAGAGGGAGTCCCTACAACTCTCCTCTGTGATGACTGGAGGGCTTCTGGGAGAGAAGAGGCCAGAGAGAAATAGGCTAGAGGCCAGGTGGTTCTTTAATGGTAGGAGCTGAAGAGCTTACTGCCAAACTCATCTAGAGGGAAGACCTGTGGGAGAAGAGAGGACTTTTCACTGGGAAGAATAAGGAGAATTTTCAGTAGTTTCCAAAAGTTAATGCATACAGTGGGGTCCTGGACCTGTGTGGAAGTGGGAGCATACCCAGAACCATGGGAACACAATGTTTCATACCCATATAAGAAAAGAAATAGAATCAGTGAATGTTTTTTCAAACTGAGGTTGTCTGCATCCAAGTCAGTTAGCAGCAGATGGGCCGTAAAGTAATTTCCATTCATTAAAATTATGTGTGGCTACTTTGTTCTGTAACCTGTGGAATTAATTACTGTACATGTGGGTGTGCATTGATTGAATTGCCACACAAGTGCTGAAACAGAAGTGCCTGGTGGGAAGGGCAGGGTCTTAGAAAAGACTTTCAGGTGCAGCCCAAGAAGATGGGGGTAAGTCACTGAGGTGACAGTTACTAGACAGGTAATATGTGACCATGTGCCACTCAAGGAATTTCAAAACACATCCCTACCTGTGAATGACAGCTTTCTCTAGCTTAGGAGGAGCCACGTTCTTCAGACCTGGTCTTGCAGGTTTAGTTGCTCTTGCGGAGTTGCATGAAGTTATCTGTGGTTTACTTAGAACCACCTACTGTGCCAAACAGTGGCTGGCCACACAGAACCACCCATCTTGCTGCTGCGACAACCAGTTGTTGAGGAGCATAGCTTGCATCTCATCAGATGGGGCTCATCCTTCCTGACGAAGGATAAGAAACCCTAAATTAGGGGAGACCCTCAGCCATTACAACAAAAAGCCAAGAAGTTTGCATGAGGGTGCAAGGGAGACAAAGACATTATTTATCTTGTTCTTGCATGGTTTAATTTCTGATCACACAGAGGGATTATCTAGTGGCATGTGAGGAGTTGCAGCAAATTCATCTGTGACCTGGGTCACAGATGGGCACAGTTTAGCAGTCAAGGTTGCAGCTGGTACTGAATGATGGACCTCAGGGCTCTGTGGGTGCGGGACAAGGGTATCTGCTCTCAGAAAGCCATAGGGGAGGGGTATGGAGCTCCACCAGGAAACCAGGGAATATCTTTAGATATGGTTCTATTGTGTCACATGACCCAGATGGGTTAACTCTTTTATTTTTTATTTTTTATTTTTTTTTGGTTTTTTCTCCGGTACTGGGAACCGAACTCACGACCTTGCGCTTGCCAGGCAGGCGCTTTTGCCGCTGAGCTAAATCCCCAGCCCGGGTTAACTCTTTTAAATTGGTATGTATTTACTATACATAATAATTATACTCATCTTGGGGATTGGTAGATACACACATCACACCTTAATCATTATTACTTCCTCTTTTCCTCCTGGTTCTCTCCTCTCCCCTCTCCCCTAGGTCAGCATCCCATCTCCATAAAGTCTGCCTCCCTATTTCCTATCACCTATTGTCTTGGTTACTTTTCTCTCCTTGCTGAGACAAAATATCTGATGCCCAAAATTCAGGAAGGAATGGTTTATTTAGCTCATAGTTGGTGGAGGTTTCAGTCCATACTTGGCTGGCCCCAAGGCAGAGTGGCACAAGGCTGAGGGCAACAGTTCATGGTGGCAGAAGACAGCAAAAGAAACAAGAGCAAAAGGCAGGGAGGGTAGCAAGCAGCCTCTTTCTCTCCCTTACACTGTGTGCAAACCATCCACCCCAGGCAGGTGTAGCACTCACACTCATAATCCCCACACTGGACTATGGATCAATCAAAACTCTAGAAGCTTGCCCCATGACTGCATGAGGGTTTGTGGGGACATGCAGACACAAATCATAACACCTATCTTTTTTTTTGCTCTTTAAATTATTTATATTTTGAGTTTCTCATATAAGAAGAACCACATGATATTTAAGGTTCTATGTCTGATTTATTTCATCTATCATTATGGCCTCAAGGTGGATCCGTTTCCCTACACATGACTCAGATTTAACCTTATTAATGGCTAAATAGTACTCCATTGTGCATAAATATCACATTTTCTTTATCCAGTGAATTGTTGGGCATATAGGCTGCTTTTAGATTTTTTCTATTATGAATTGTGCTGCTATAAACATGGGTATGCATGTATCACAGTAATATGATGTCTTTAACTCTTTCAAGAAGATACCCAAAAGAGGTATAGCTGAGTCAAATAAAATTTCTAGTTTTAGTTTTTTGAGAAATCTCCATACTGGTTGCATAGTGGTTGTTGTTGTTTTCATTCCCACCAACCAAGGAGAAGGGTTTCCTTTCCCTGACAACCTTGTCATTATTTATTGTTTTTTGAGTTCCTGGATGACAGCATTCTTTCTGGAGTAAGATAAAATCTCACTGTTGTTTTAATTTGCTTTTCTCTAACAGCTAAAGTTGCTGAACACTTTTCCATGTCTTACTGGTCATTTTTACTTCTTTTGAGTGTTGTCTATTAATTCTAATGCCCACTATTTGACTGGATCTTTTATTGTTGTGAGTCTAATTTTTTAGGTTTTTATATATCCTAAATATTAGACCTCTGTTCAAGGAGTAGCTGGCAAAACTTTTTTTCCCATTCTGTAGGTTGTCTCTTCACTCTGTTTTCTGTGCAGAAGCTTTTTAATTGTATATCCTCCTGAATTTGTTGATTCTTGGGGCAATTTGTTGATTTCTTGTGCAAATGGGGTTTTGTTTAGAAAGTCCTTACTGATACCTGTCTATGTCTTCAAGAGTTTTACCAACTTTATCTTCCAGTAGATTCAGTGTTCTGTTTTCATATCTAAGTCTTTGATCCGTTTTGATTTTATTTTAGTCCATGGTGAGAGATGTGGGTGTATATTTGTTCTTGTGTGTGGATAATCAATCCAGTACCATTTGTTAAAGAGGCTATCTTTCCTGCAGTGTATATTTTTGACCCTTTTTTTGATGATCAGATGGCTGAATATCCCTGGGGCTGTTTATCTGTCTTATCCCATTGACCAACATAAAAATTTTTATGCAGTTTTATGGTACTATGCAGTTTTTATCATGGAGGTTTTATAATAATAACTTGAAATCCAGGATTGTGATGCCTCTGCTTTGCTCTTATTGCCCAGGATTGCTTTGGCTTCTGGGTCTCTTCTGATTCTATGTAAATTTTAGGAATGTTTTTCCTAGTTCTGTAAAGAATGCTGATGGTATTTGGATTGGAATGGCATTAAATCTATATATCATTTTTGGTAGTATAGCTCTTTTGTGCTACTGGTATTGAACCCAAGCCTTCCCACTGTTGGTGGGAAGGGCAGGGTCCTTTTTTAATTTTTATTTTGAGGCAGGGTCTTGCTAAGTGGCTAAGTTTATCAGGTTGGGCTTGAACCTAAAATCTTTCTGTCTCAGGATCCCAGAGCACTAAGATTACAAGCATGTGCCACCACACCCAATGGTGCTGCCATTTTGACAATATTGGCTCAGCCTATCCTGGAATAGGGGATACCTTTCCATTTTCTAATGTCCTCTTCAATCTCTCAATCTCTCCCTCCCTCCCTCCCTCCCTCTCTCTCTCTGTCTCTCTCTCTCTCTGGTTTTTCTAAGACAGCATCTTGCTATGTAGCCCAGGCTGACTTTGAACTCACTATGTAGCCCAGGCTAGTCTTAAACTCACGTGGATCTTCCTGCCTCAGTCTTCTCAGTGCTGAAATTATAGGCAAGTGTCACCAGGCCTGCCAAATCATGTTATCTATGAATAAGAATAGTTTGACTTCTTTCTTTCCTGGTCATATTCCTTTATTTCTCTTGCTTGATTTTAAAAAAAGTATTAGTACATATTTGTCATACATAATTATTACATTTGTCATAGGGAACTTGTACCTGGACATAATATGTCTTAATTGTTCTTTTTTCCCCACTTCTCTCCTTCAACCCTTCCTTCCCTCCCCACTTACAAAAGTTACATTTCCATTTTCCCTTTCAATCTCCTTTTAAAAACAATTCCCTTCCCCTTCTTTTCCTTCACCTTCCCTCCTCCCTTGTTCCCCTTCCCATTTGAGTATGTCCTTACTTCTGGATATCTATCCTGTTTTGCTTCTTATTTTGCTTTATGTCTCTCACACAAGAGAAACAAAGTGATATTTAAACTTGTGTGTCTGGTTTATTTTATTTAACATTACAGTCCCAAGACGTGTGCTTTTATGTAAAAATGACCCAAATATATCCATCTTTATGGCAGAGCAATAATCCATTGTACACAAATACCACATTTTCTTCATCAATTCATTTGTTGATGGATAAATTGTGTTGCTATAAACACGGGTATGCATATATCACTGAGGTATGATGCTTTTAACTCTTTGATGAAGACACCTAGAAGGGGCACAACTGGGTGAAACAGAACCTCTAGTTTTAGTTTCTTGAGGGGTCTCTATACTGATCTTTATAGTTGTTGTACCCTACAATTTACACTCCCGCCAACAGTGGAGAAGTGTTCCTTTCCTCCCATAGCCCTACCAGCATTTGAATTAGTGGATTTCTTGATCATAGCCATTCTTTTTGGAGTAAGGTTAAATCTCAGTGCTGTTTTAATTTGCATCTCTTTAATGGCCACTGATCTTGAGTATTTTTTCATGTATTTATTTGCTGTTTGTACTTCTTCATCTGAGATGTTTTTATTCATTTCAAGTACCCATTTTTGGATTGGGTCTTTAAATGTGAGGGGTCTGACTATTTTTAGTTCTTTATATATTCTAGATATTAGTCCTTTGCCTGAGAAAGTAACTGGTAAAAATGTTTTCCCATTTTGTGGGTTGGTGGTTTCTTTCACTGTGCAAAAAAGCTTTTTAATTTGATATGATCCCAGATGTTGATTTTTTGTAATACTTCCTGCATGATCAAGGTTTGTTCATACAGTCTTGTTCCTGATTGTAAAGTAAAAACTTTCAGTTTTTAACCACTTAGTGTGATTTTGGCTGTTGGTTTGTTGTAGATGGCTTTTTATCAGATTGAGATAAAGACCTTCTACTACAATTTTTCTGTAGAGTTTTTTTTTTAATCATAATAGGTGTTGGACTTTGTCAAATGCTTTTTCTGCATTTATTGAGATACGCATGTGGCCTTTGTCCTTGTTCCTGTTTATGTGGAAGATTACATTTATTGATTTGCTATGTCAAGCCATCCCTGCATCCTTGGGATGAATGCTACTTGGTTATGGTTTATAATCTTTTTGATGACTGGCTGCATTCTGTTTAATAGTACCTTATTGAGTTTTGCATCTATGTTCATATAGGAGATTAGGCTGTAGCCTCCTTTTCGGTTGGGTCTTTCTCTGGCTTTGATATCAGGGTGATGCTTATTCTTTTTTTATTAATTTTTTTATTTTAAAAATAAAAGGAGGAAAACATTAACAGACAGACAACCTTTTATTTCCAAAAGAACAGTACAGACAATATAGAATTACAAACAAAGTGGTAGGAAATTAACAATGCTTGTTGTATTACATATTGATATCTTCAAAGTGGTTTCTCACGAAAACAAATAGAGACGTGCAATATTGATCAATCAAGGACTCACTGACAGTTTCTTTCAGCAAAGAAATAGAAGACAGGGGCTGGGGATTTAGCTCAGCGGCAAAG
>NW_004955536.1:844205-900370 GCF_000276665.1 Chinchilla lanigera
CCTTTACCCTTGAGTGTTTTCCTATCATTTCACAATGTCTATCATACCTCCTACTTTAAATTAAGTCTTTCAGGTTTTACATTAGTGAGACAATGCCGTGCTTGCACATGCAGGTCTGATTTATTTCACTTATGAGTATGGTCCCTAGTTGTGACCATTTCCCTACAAAGGCCTCGAGTTTATCTTACTTTATAGCTGAGTAGTATTCCATTATATAAAAGTACCACAATTTTCTTATCCAGTCCTCAGTGGATGGACATTTGGGTTGCTTCCACAATTTAGCAATTACAAATTGTGCTGCTATAAATATAGGTGCACATATATCGCTGTGATATGATGTTTCTAGATCTTCTGGGAAAATACCCACAAGGTGAATAGCTGGGTTTAATGGGACCTCTAGACCTAGTTTTGGAGGAATCTCCAAACTGATTTCCACAGTGGTTTCAGGGTGATGCTTATTCTAAGAATGACTTTGGGAGTATTGCTTCCTTTTCAATTCTATAAAGGAGTTTGAGGAGTAGTGGCATTAGATCTTTAAAGTTTTTATGGAACTGAGCAGTGACTATGTCAGGACCTGCGCTTTCTTTGTTGATAGTTTTTTTATTTTATTACTTCTTTAATTTCATTGACTGGTATTGGATTATTGAGTTTTATATCTTATTGATTAAACTTTGGTAATTCATATGTATCTAGGAATCTGTCCATTTCTTCTGAGTTTTCCATATTATTAGAGTACAGGTTCTCAAAATAAGTATTGATGGTCTTCTGGATTTCTTCAGGATCCATTGTGATTTCACCCTTTTTATTCCTGATTGTGTGGACTTGAGTCTTTTCTTTCCTTTTCTGATGAGGCTATTAAAGGTTTGTTCATTTTATTTAATCGTTTAAAAAATTTTCTTTAATGTTTAGAAAAACCAACTCTGATTTTTTTGTATTGTTTTCGGAGTCTCAATTGCATTAATTTCTGGTTGGATCTTTATAATTTCCTTCCTTGTACAAGCTTTGCATTTAACTTACTCTTCTTTTTCCAGAACATTGAGATTCAACAATAGATTATTAATTTGAGCTCACTCTGTTTTTCTGGTGTGAGAATTCACCACTATAAATTTCCCTCTTAGGTCTGCTTTCATGTGTCCCATAAGCTTTGGTATGTTGTATTAGCATTACTGTTTAATTGTAGAAACTAATTTCTTCTTTAATTTCATTTGTGACCTATTATTTTTTTAAGAAGGTATTATTTACTTTTCGTGTGTTCACATAGTTTTTGTGGTTTCTTTTGACTTTTATTTCCAATTTCATTGCTTTATGACCTGATACTATGCATGGGATAATTTCAATTCCTTTGCATTTACTTAAGCACATAGTATGAGCTAGTATGTGGTCTATTTTGTAGAAAGCCCTATGTGCTGCTGTTGTTGAGTGGGATACCCTACAGATACCTACTAAGTTCACTTATTCAAAGGTTCAGTTCAGCTTGGATATTTGTTGATTTTTTTTTTTTTTTGTCTAGTTGACATGTGTATTTGTGACTGTGGGATACTGAGGTCCCCCATTACAATGTATTAGTGCTTATCTGTGTTTTTTTTTTTTTTGTATCTATTAGTGTTCATTTTATATAGTTGGCTGCACTGGTGTCTAGTGCATATGTATTTATAATTGTTACCTCTTCCTCTTGGTTTATTCCTTTAATAAGTATGTAGTGACCTTCTTTGTCTCTTCTGATCAATATTAGCTGGAAATATACTTTGTCTACAAACAGAATAACTACCCTTGCTTTTTTCTGTGTTCCTGTCACATGGAGTATTGTTTTCCAACCTTTGACTTTCAGTCTATTGAACTTCTTTTTGAATTAAATGTGTTTCTTGTATGCAGCTTATTGTTAGATCTTGTTTTTTAATCCATTCTCCCAACCTGTTTCTTTTGATTGGTGACTTGAGACCATTCACACTGATGGCTATAACTAACAGGTATTGACTTATCCTTGTCATACTATTTTCCTGTTGTTGGTTGCCTTTTTTCCTTCTATTTAAGTGCTTGCCTTGCCTGCTGGGTTCATTCTACTGGGATCCTTGGAATTGTTGTTTTTGCTGTCTTTTTCTAGAATATTCTTCACAAATTTTTGGAGTGCTAGTTTGGTGGTCATAAATTTCTTCAGGTGTTCTTTATCATGGAGGTATCTTATTTCTTCATCATTTTTTTCTTCATCATTTTTGAAAGATAACTTTGTGGGGTACATCAGTCTGGGTTGGAGGCTCTTTTCATTTAGGGTTTGAAATACTTAGCTTCAAGCTGTCCTTGACGTAAGGATTTGTGTTGAGAAGTCTGCTGTGATTTTGATGGGTCTTCCTTTATAGGTGATTTGTTTCTTTTCTCTAACAGCCTTTAATCATCTGCTCCTGTGTTAAATTTCTGGAATCTTGACTATAATATGCTTTGCAGTATTTTTTTCTTTTCTTTTTTTTTTTTCCTGGTACCAGGAATCGAACTCAGGACCTTGCACTTGCCAGACAGGCACTGTGCTGCTGAGCTAAATCTCCGGCCCCTGCAGTATTTTTTTTTCAGATCATAACTCTTTGGGTTTCGATATGCCTCACTTATCTACATGTTAAACTCTTTTTCCATGCTTGGAAATTTTCTGCTACTACTTCTGTGAACAAGGTTTTTATGTCATTTGTGCTAGTGTCTGATTTTTTCATTGATTCCAATTAATCTCATATTATTATTCTTTGAACTGTCTAGCAGCTGTTTGATTAAATTTTCGTTGTCCCTTGCTATTTTTAAAACTTTCATTAGATGATCTCTAACCACAAACTTGTCTTCTAGATCTGATATTCTATCTTTACATTGGTTTGTTCTGCTGTGTATACTTTCGATAGATTTTTTTAATCTCTTGGATATCTGTTTGAATCTGTTTTATGACATCTAGTTCTTTCCTGTGTTGGGCATTGATGGTTTCCCTGTTTTTCCTAGGCTCTTCTATTTTTATTATATGTATCTATTCTAGTTGCATTAACCATTTCCTTCATTATAGTCATCATGTCTGTAGTTATTTGTGTAATTATTCCTGTTTTTTTTTCAAGACAGTTATCTGTTTTGTTACTTCCACTCCACTATTTCAGAAAGTTCAGCTGGGTGGCTTTTGGTTTCTTCCATCTCAATGCCTCAAAGATTTGCCCTGGGCAAGTTGGGGGTGTGGGAATGCATCTTACTTCTGTGTTTTCTCTTTTTCTTTTGTTATTACTGTTTATTTGTTTTCTGCATTGAGGCTTGTAAATTGTTTACAGTGGGTAGCTTTATTATAGTATTGAGACCTCCTAACGAAGTCACTACTTTTCAGAGATGTCTTCTAGGTGTAGCTGGCTTTTTCCCTTTGAGTCTATCAGGATCCTGCTCCCTCTGTTTATTAAGGATGAAAAGTTGCAGCCTGTTTGGCCTAGCACCTAGTTCTTTGGTATTGGGCTGTAGCATTGTTTATAACCCCCAGACAATCAGGGTATTAGCATACCAGGAAGGTCAGTTGATAACAACTAGACAACAACTAAATCAACTTGGCTAAAGTAGTTCAATCAGTAATAATGAGAGCTTCAAATGCAGGCTGGAAAATGACAAAGTGTGGTGGCTAATAATTTGCCACCTTTAACCCTAGCTATAAGATTTATAGTTACATAATGAAATCTAACACAAGTCTGGAAATTATATAGAGTAAATATTCACTCAATAGAGCAATTTTACCCTAATGGGAGAAAATTTAAAAGGGAAAAGAGAAAAAACTAGATAAAATGAAAGAAGAAAAAGAGATTCAAGCCAAGACTGAAGGACAAAGGAAGATTAAGTCTCAGGAAACTGATGTCAAGGACAGGACAGAAGGAAAGAAGGAGAAAGCAAAAACACAATCAAAACAAAACAAAAAAACTAAGAACAATGTTCACACAGACATACACAAAAAAAACAAGAACAAGCAATCAAAAAAATTTTAAAAACCCAAATGAACAGAAGTTTTAAAAAAGACCAGCAGTAAAGGAAAAAAACAAAACAAAACAGAAATTTCTGCGTGATTTCAAGCCTGTGGCTATCTTCTGGGGGCTACAACTTTGTGCCAGTGTCCATTTCAAGGCATGAGCCTGTTCCCACTGGTATACAAGAGAGGTAGTCAGAGTCTAGGTTTGTGCTGGATAATCCCAGAATTCCCGCAGTAGGATTAGGGTGATGTGCCAGTGTTACAGCAAAAATTTGGGCTATATTCCACAAGAGACCAAAGAGAACAAAGTTTTAATTTAGACTGGCCACCTCCCATCCCGACTTGCAAGTCAGGGAAGTAGGCATGGACCTGCCTTTGTTCCCAGCTTATATACATTTTTGATTTCCATGGTAACAGATTGGAATGTTGTACCCCTGGCCACATGTTGTTTTCCTTGTGCAATCTAACTGGGTCAGGCTCCGGTCATGAGCCCAACCACAATGATATATACTTTCTGTACTCTGTTTTATATATCCCCCTTTAGATAACCATACATTTCCTTTAGGGTTACAATGTTTACCTAGGCCCAGGGAAGGGATGAAACAACCCAGGCAGAGTCATAGGTGGTTATCTGGGCCCTGGTGTTCTTTGTCTTTAGAGAAGCATTCCAGGGCTAAATCAGGACTGCAAAGTTAACTCTTTACAACCCTCTGGGATGTTTCTCAAGACACATTTTGAGGCTTGCATTAAGACTAGAATTATTCTATCTTAAAATGATATGCTAATAGTCATCGTCCCCTACACCAGTGTGGAACTTTTAGTTTTTGTTTTTGTCTTTTTGGTACCGGGAATTGAACTCAGGACCTTGCATTTGCCAGGGAGGTGCTTATACCATTAAGCTATATCCCTGGCCCTAGAGTGGAACTTTTAAATCCACAGAAATTCAGGACAAACCTGGCTTCAAAAAGCTAAAATTCACCCATAACAATACCATCTAAAGACAACAGCACATATTTTGTGATGTGAATGTGCTACGGGACCAGACTTCATCTCCTTTTAACATTCCCTCGATTCTTTCTGGGATCCCAGCACATGCCCTACATGTGCCAGGAGCAGCTGGCTCTCAGTCTTCCTGTGAGTTTCCTCCTGGAGACTCCACTGCATCCCAGCCTTTCAAGAAGGTGCCTCAGTTGCCGATGTCACCATAAATGTTGGTCCTTCCCCTGGCACATGTGTCCCAGTGTTCCTGTGTGCTCACACAGAGTGCAGAGGACACTCTCTCCTCATCCTCTAGGATGACTTGGTCACCAGGTCCTAAAGAGATATTGATCATATTCAGCCTTAAAGTCTGGCAAAACAAGACAGACCCCATATGAGTTGCCCATTTCCTTCATTTTCTAAGCTCCTCCCAGGCACTCAAGCATCTGGAGCTCACATAAATGGGGAAAATGAAACCACAGTAACAACAACAAAAACCTCTTCCTCTTTCAGGAAAAAAAAAAAAAAAAACACAAAAATCTCTCTGGTATATAGTAGCAGTAAGAGCAAATATCTTTATGAAGGTGGGTTCATTTAATACACAACTCTCCTATATGACAGGTGTCACTGTGCCTTCATATTACACATGAGAACACTGAAACCTGGAGAGACTGAGTCATTTTCTCAAGGACGCACAACTAGTAAGTCTTTGAACTGAGACATGAATTCAGGGAGACAGGCTTGAGTGCCTGTCTACCAGCACTAAGTGTAGCATCTGGGTCGACCTTGTTGGCTACCAAGTTACAGGTGTGTCTCTTCCTAATTTTTTCTCAATGCATGTATGTGTCCATGCATTCAAGCTCCTCCACCTTGCACCTCAGGCTGAGATGACACAGACACCCTGCACAGCCTTTTCATCCCTGCTTTCTGCCACCCACCTTAAGGGGCAGCCACTGAGCCACGGAGCCCCCCAAATCCTTCCACTCCTCAGGTCTCTCTGTCTTTACTCATCCTTACACCCTGCTGCATGTTTCTCACCCTCTGTCCAGCCAGCAGATTACGGCTCACCTTGCCCATCCTGGTCTCAGTCCTGGTGCTCGCACCCTCTCTCAGGACCTCCCTGATTGCTGTAGGCAGCTGGATGCATTTCTTCCCCACACCACAGCTGGCAGAGGCCAGGCCTTGCTCCTGGGGTTCTGTGCAGCAGGTCTGACTTGCTGTGAACCGTGAGCTCCTTGAGGGCAAGTACCTTGTTCTAATGCTGTGTCCTGAGGGCCTATGTGAGCATTAAACAACTTAATTTTTTTTTTTTTTTGGTACTGGGAATCGAACTCAGGACCTTGTGCTTGCCAGCCAGTCATTGTGTCACTGAGCTATATCCCCAACCCTTCAAACAACTTATTTTAAAAAATGCATTAAATTTTTTAAATGAGCATTTATTGTATTTTTCAACAGTGTCTAGGAAAAGTAATTTTATTGCTTCTCTGTCATTGATTCCAGTCTCTGACAACTTCTATCTATGGTTAATTCTATACATATTTGCCTTTCTCTCCCCACAAAAGCTGCCACAGCCTTCCTTTCAACCCCTGTACAGATTTCTGTGGTGTATACAGACTCAAAGTGATAGGACGTCATAAACTTCTCTAAATACAAAAATACCAAAACACACTGTGAAACAGGGACCAAAGCCCAACACCACTCTGGGAGGAGGGCACAGTTTGGACTTTTCAATCTTCATTGACTCAAGGGTGAAATCTGGAGGCACAGTATCTTTTAAATCTTACTGTGTGAGTGACATCATGGAATACTTCTGATTAGAGTCAAAGAAAAAACCTGTCAATCTCTTTAAGAATTTGGTGAAGAGGTATGCAATATTCCTTCATTGGCTTAGCTACTTGAATGGGAGGGAGGGTACTGTCATATTTTTATCATTAAATAACTTCAGTTCCTTTAGCCTTTTCCTGAACATTTGTCATTTCCCTGACTCTGAATTCCTCTCATGTGCTGTAGGTGTGGGTAGGGGGTGGGGCTCCATGCAGAAGGAAATCTTTCCAGCTGGTAAATCTGGGGAAATGCTCCCAGCAGGTCCACACACATAGAACTTCTATTCCTATTAGCAATACCTCCTAGCCCTTGATGAGGTTTATTAAATAGACCTCATCAAGCAACAAATGAAAAGCAGTTTTCACTTCTGAAACCAAAGCAAGCCAGTGGCCTCCTGGCTTGGACATGGCATCATCTAATCAGGTTTGTCTCTATTAAGAGGTATTTAGGGGCTAGGGCGTAGCTCAGTGACAAAGCATATGTTTAGCATGTGCAAGGCCTCAGATTCCATCCCACATGAGAAAGGGAGAGGTAGGGGTAGAGAGAGGAGAGGGAGAAGATGAGGGAGAGGGAGAAGGATCTAGACATAGTGTGGCCTAGTGGACTATAAATTGTGAACAGAAGACTATGCTACAGGATAATGACCAGAGTTCGTCTTGGTTTAGCTTGGTTGTGAAACTCCACACAGCTGGCTGGAGAGTCCCTGGCCTTTTCGCCTTCCCCTGCTGCCTGCACCATTTCTACCACTGGGCCCAGTCAGCGGCACTGCCTATACATCTCCCCACTGCCTACGTTGGGGTTTTGCCCTTATCCTCCTGGTTCTCTGGAATGTCTTCTTCTGCCTGGACATATCCTATTTATATATAATTTGTCTGAATTAATTGACATTTTCTGGTCTGGCTTCATTTTTCCCCATTACACTAAAATCAGAAAAGTCTGCCCAAGATTTTTATATTATACAAATGTGCTGGTAACTATCACTTGCTGAGTGTCTATTTTGGGCCAGGCACTGGGAGGATATGAATAATCTAACTAATAACACAGAACCTTAGAAAGGTAATTATGTTTATTATATTTGAGTAAACCGAGGCTCAGGGAGATCAAGTGGTTTCCTGGAATCACAAAGTTAAGCTGAAATTGGACCTCCAAGACTCATTCGAAGCCCATGCTTATTTTTCTCCATGACAAATAAGCTAACATCAGTGAAACAGGGCTGGGGATATAGCTCAGCAGCATAAGCATCTGCTTGGTGAGCACAAGGTCCTGAGTTCCATTACAAAAAAAAAGGTAAAATAATTTTTTCACTACAGAAATGTAGTGTTTATTGACAGTCTTGATTCATCTTTATGACTTCTAAAGACTAAAGACATTCTTTGAAGAAAAGCTGCCTGAATTACCAAGTTATACCTTGATCTGAGATTTCTGTTCTTTGAGTACATCTCTTCTTTGCCCCTTCTTTAGAAATGTGGCCAAGATATCAGGATAAGACTGCTTCTAAACCTTCTTAGTAGACAGAATTAGAGAATCCATGTGTGTATATATATATAGGTATACACATACACACATATATATATGAGCAATTGTTATTTTATTGGCCATCTGTATATACTAAAAACCACCAATTTTTACCAATACCTCTAATGAATTCTAGTTTTCTTCCTTGCCTTTTTGAAATTCCCTTTTCTGATTGTAGAAAACTGGTCCCATTTCCTCAATACATTTGCTTTCTGAATCAACCACCTCATATGTGTTCCCTCTCTGTGACTAAAACCTCCATGTCTTAGTTACTTTTCTTGTTGCTGCGACAAAATACCCAACACTCAAAGTTGAAGGAGGAAAGGTTTATTTAGCTCACAGTTTATAGAGGTTTCAGTCCATGATTGGCTGGCTCCAAGGCTAGGTGGCACATGGCAGAAGGGCAACCATTCATGGCAGTGGAAGACAGCAACAGCAACAAGGGAGGGAGACAAGACTCTGTCCCTTATATTTTATCCAGTCTACTGGGATTAGGGTGGTGCCAATCCAATCAGTGGACTGGTCCAGCAATCACCCAGCCTTAATCCCAGCACTCTTAATTCCAGTATTGCATTTGAATTCAGTCACACACTCCAGATTCAGCTACCTCTGAAAAAGCCCTATCACTGCATGAGGGCTTGGGGGGGACATCTAGACACAAACCATAACACCTCACTATGCAAACACCCTGCTCACCCTGCCAGGCTCTGCCACTGAGTGTCCAGCCACAGCCTGTACACTTGGGACTGAACTATTCAGGAGTGAGGCAAAGACATAAGGCACTTTTAAAAAAAGACAAATAAATACCTCTACTTAACTTTTTAAAACATGGAATATAGTTGTGACTGTTTTTGCATCCTTGTCTGCTGATTCTGTCTGCTATATCAGTTGTGTGCTGGTTTAGATTGATTTTTCTCTTCATGATGTATTATATTTGTCTTCTTTGCAAGAGTGGTAATTTTTTATTGGATGTCAGACACAGTGGACTTTACCTTGTTGGGTGCTGGATAATTTTACAATCCTGTAAATATTCTTGAACTTTGTTATGGGATGTAGCTCAGATTGTTGGAAACGGTTTGATCATCTTGCACCTTGCTTTTATGATTTGATAGGAGATTCTTTAGCTGTGCTCAGCCTGGGATTTATTATTCTTCACTACTAAGGCCAGACCCTTCAGAATCCTCTCCCCATGTCTGTTATTCCTTGCACTCCATGCTGGCCGCCACGCAGAGGCAGCGCTGGTCCCATGTGAGTGTCACACTCTTCCCTTCAGTTCTTTTGGATGAGTCTCCCCAGCCTAAGCTGCTTTGCATAAGCGCACTGCTCAGTACTGAGCTGAATGCCCAGGGAGGCTCTGCCTTCTCTCCCTACACCTCTCTTCTTATTGATTCTTTGGGGACAGGAGAGCAGGGCCTGATGATCCTCAAGAGGTATTTTTTGCTTTTCTTCTGTGGCTGCCCTAAGGCTTGCAGCCAGGAGGCTACATCAGGCTCCCACAGCTGCTGGGTGGATACTTGCTTCAGCGTCAGCAGCTTTTCGCCACAGACCTATCAGCAATAGCCCTCCTTACAGTGTCTTGGATGACTCTGCCCCTCTTCATTTAGGTCCATGAGGTGTCCTGCCCCACCTGTACCCAAGCAGAAAGTTTCATACTGTGTGCATGCACCTGCTTATAAGCAACCTTCCCATACCTTTTCAAGTTCAGCCTCTTCTGGATGGCATATTCCTGCCTGTTCATGATTTCCATCTCAAGTAGAACATGCTGAGCTGGTATACCATGAGCTGGTATACTAAGGCCACTGGCACTGTGTGTTGGTGTGGGGTTTACTGTGCAAAGTGAACAATCTAATACAGGACACATATTTTATATGATTATTTATAATAGTCACTCAAAGAATGATATACAAGAGAGTGTAGGGAATCTGTCCACACACTAAGACCAAGGAATTCAGCTGAGGGCCTGGATCTCACAGAAATGTCCTGCATGAGTCCAGCTGAATACCTAGAGCTCATAACAATGCCTCCCACGAATCCAGCTGGAGGCCCAGAGCCCATGACATCTCATGCAGGCCTGTTTCAAGGATCTGCACTGGGAAGGCCCATAGATCAGTGGTGGAATCCAGGAAGTTTGTGCCAGTGGGACAAAGGATCTGTGCTAGCTGGCTGAGGGATCCGCACTGGAGCCAGGAAGCGACGCTCAGAAGAACAAGAGCTCCCCCAAAAGGTACCACAGCCATCCTCAGCAACAGTGAGGTCCTAAGCTCCTCCAATGATGAAGATGGCTGAGTTCCCATTAGGGAAGCCAATGCAGCAAGCTTCTCCTGGAGACCAGCAGTGCACCATCTCACCCTCTTGTAGTGTACCTCGTTGGTGTCTTGTACCCTGGAGAGAAACGGTGGTGTGTATGAGAAAAATAAAGACAAGAGACAATAGCCGAGTCAGGTGGAGTTACCTCTTGCCTGATGAGCAGGAGGACTGACTTCAACAGTAGGGGGATTTATTTTATACACTTGCAAAGTTAGTATCCTGGGGGGGTAATGTTGCCTAGCGACTAATGACTGTAATTGTCCCGCAGGATGCCTTTTTCAATACTGAGGCAGCTTGACTGCGTGACCAATAACCAGCTCCAGTGGCTCCCAACACCCTCTGGAGCCAGGAAGCAACGCTCAAAGTGAAAACCAGAGCACCCCCAAAGTGAACCAAAGCCATTCTTAGAGCCAACGAGGTCCCAAGCTCCTTGCAGGATGAAAATAGCCAAGTTCATCAGGAAAGCCAGCATGATGAGCTCCTCCAAAACAACCAACAGCTCCTTACAGACTCCACTAGCTCTCTACAGCCTCTCTCAGCTCCCCACAGCCTCCTTCTCCTTCTCCAGTTCTGTCTCTTATGCTGTGGCAACAATCCCCAGGTGGGTCTCCCACACCACACTTACTCAGTTCAGCTGGGGGTTATAAGTTGACCACCAGCTGTCAATCCACTACACACTGCAAGCCACCAACATCCAGGGCTGCTAACATTGGAAGTGACTAGCAGCAGAAGATGATTGGAAGCAATGACGAATGACTGGGAGCCACCATCTCTGGTGGCCAAGAGTTCTTGAGACTTCCTAAGACCTATGACCTTTAAAAGGCCTCTAAACCTGAAAGGGCTGACAGTGCAGGCAAGTTGAAGGCTAGGGCTATTGACACTAATGAGCTACACTTTGCCAATTCATGATTTCTGTATGAATTGAACAAGAATACTGAGCTGATTGGAAACTCCTTGGAAGCCAGGATAAGGGACTTCCCCTTTCGAGGCACCTGAGGAAGAGGGCAGCCAGTGGTGATGTTTGTTAGCAGGCTAAAGGACCAGCCTGAGTCGGATTTCATCTTTTACGCAGCTAAGAGCTCCTGTTAGCTGATGACACTTTGTCCTGAGGCCTCCGGTCACCTTGGTCTTCCTCCACTTGGCTACATCTTGTGGATACAAGATATCCAGTAGGCTCTGCCTCAGTTTCTCGTGCCTGGGCACTGACCTGGACACTCCCCTTAAAGCAATGACATGAGACTGTGGCAGTTTCCTCTTCACTTGCTTCCTATCTCACAGGAACTATTGTCCTTTTTGCCTGATTTCCAGTGTTTCAAAAACCAGCATTTCACATATTTTGTCTCTTTGTTGTTGCTGTCATTTTAGGCTAAAGGACAAACCTGGTTCCTGCTACTCCATTTGGAGTAGAAATGAAATAATAACAGTATATATTTAAGATGAAAAGGAAAATTTAAAATTATTAAACCCTTAACCCTCAATATGTCTCAATTCAAATTCAGTACCAATGACTGGATGATGTTTGCAAGATGTGAGATTATGCAATGATCCTGACTATTTCTGACGGTCAGGTTAACTTACTTTTAAAGGATGTTGAAGAAGTTGAAGTCATAGATCATGTGTGAGGCCCTGGGTTCAATCTCTAGTACCAAAAAAATTTTTTTTAAGTTTATTGATTCTTGTTGGGCATGGTGGTGCATGCCTATAATCCCAGCACTTGGGAGGCTGAGGCAGGAGCATTGTTGCAAGCTCAAGGCTAGCCTGAACTGCATAATGAGACCCTGCCTCAAAAAAGACAAAAAATAAATAAATAAATAAATAAAGTTCATTGATTCTTGTCGGCTGTGTGGCACACCTGTAATCTCAGCATTCTAGGACACTGAGGCAGGAAGAGTGAAATTTCGTGCCCATCCTGGACAACTTCGTGACTTAGCAAGACACTGTCTCAAAAAATAAATAAATAAATAAAAGGAAGATTGGGGATATAGCTCAGTGCAGAGGCCCAGAGTTCAATCCCTTGTACCGCAAAAAAAGTTTAATGATTCTTAATATCCACAAGACCTCTGTACCTATGCTCAAGTTTTATGGGAGTACATAGTCCTACCCTCACAGAACCTGCAGCTTCTCAGGGAGGCAAAACATTACACATATAGGGTAAAATTTCACGGTGGTATTGTTAACGTCCCAGCAACTGATTAAGACAATAAGTATAAAACACTATGTGCCAGAATTTGTCTTCTTCCTGGTAATGGACACTGACAGTGTGTTCCACTCCTCTCACTTTTCAAAATTCAAATAGGTTAACATTCCCACCTTGTTCACCTCATTTGACAAGACAAAAACTTTATATATGGTAGATCAATTCTCCATACTATTTCAACCTCTTGTTAGGGTACTTTCCTGCACTGCAAAAACAGGAGAGCCAAAAGTGAATGTCTCCGGTCCTGTGTCCACCTCTGCTGTTTGTGGGGGGGCACACCTACCAGCTTTACCGCTGTGACACACAATGGCACCCCCCATTTCTGTAAAGTGATGTCTTCCTGATACTTGGTTGCTTTCCATGCGTGCATACTCGCAATGGCCTGAATGGATGTCCTAGAAGTGAAAATCAGAACTTTTGACATGCAGAATCTGGGGGGCTTTCTGGGTCAAGTGAGTAGTAAACTGTTTTCAGGGATTACGTCTGGCTGTTTACAGAAAGAGCAGGGGCCTCTTCAGCAGTCTCATTTGGATACTTACTCCTAAAAGGTTAATCTAGAGGTCCCTGTGGTGGATTGACAACTGGTGGTCAACTTGCAACACCCAGCTGAACTGAATCAGTGTGGAGCTGGATGTGGGGGGCCCACCTGAAGATTGTTGCCAACAAAATAAAAGGAATGGAGAAGAAGAAGAGGTGCTGTTAGGGTGCTGTTGGTTCTCATGGGGCTGTTGGTTCTCCTGGAGGAGTTTGTCATGCTGGCTTTCCTGATGTGAACATGACTGTTCTTATCATTGAAGGAGCTCGGGACCTTGTCGCTGAGAATTACTACAGTTCACTTTGGGGGAGCTCTGGTCCTAACTTGGAGCATTGCTTCCTGACTCCGGAGGGGAAGATGGTGTGCTATTCAATCTCCTAGAGAAGCTTGTTGTGCTGGCTTTCCTAATATGAACTTGGCTGTTCTCATTGTCAAGGAGCTCAGGACCTTGTTGTTGGTGAGGATAGCTGTGGGACCTTTTAGGGGATCTCTGGCTCTTACTTTGAGCATCATTTCCTGGCTCCAGTGCAGATCCCTCAGCCTACTAGCACAGATCCTTCATCTTGCTGGCACAGACTTTCTAGCTTCTACCACTGGCCTTTGGCCTTCCAGCACAGATCCATGAAACCGATTTACGTTATCATTGTCATGGGCTCTAGGCCTCCAGTTGGACTCGTTGGGGGGCATTGTTATGGGCTTTAGATCTTCAGCTAGACTCAAGCAGGACATTGCCATGGGATCCAGGCCCTCAGCTGGATTCTTTGGATCTTTAGTGTGTGGACAGATTTCCTGCACTCTTTTGTACTTGGCTCTTTGGGTGACTATTATAAAATAATCCTAGAAATTATTTGTCCTGTATTGTTTTCCTTGTAAACCCTGACAATAGTCCCCAACATTTTTGGCAACTGGGACTGGTTTTGTGGAAGACAGTGTTTCCACAGATGGGGGCAAAGGGAGGGGGAGCTGGGGTTGTGTTCTCATGGGGATTTGATTCTCATAAGGAACCACAACCTAGATCCCTCAAATGCACTGTTCATAGTAGGGGTCACACTTTTAAGAGAATCTAGGGCCACCACTGATCTGACAGGAGGTGGAGCTCAGGCAGTCACACCACTGATGGGGAGCAGCAGTAAACACAGATAAAGCTTTGATGGTCCAACCACAGCTCGCTTCCTGGGCAGACTGGTATTGATCCATTGCCTAGAGGCTGGGGCCCCTGGCCTAACCTAGAATTACTTTTCCAACCCCTCAAATGATTTTGCAAGAGCCTTATACATTAGACTAAATTCCTTTTCTGCTTGAGATACAAGAATGGGGTCTATAGTACTATTGATCCCTGAAGCACATGGTATTGCATGAACTAATAATATGGCCCTTCCATTAGAAAAATGCATAAAATGTAGTTTTGTGCTAATGAGCCACAAGAGGTGTCAAGCTCTTATATATTTGTTTCTCTCCTTTTGTTTTCCCATGAAAATGTCTGCTGATCTGAGAATCAGGCATACAACACACCACAAAGTGAAAGGTACAGAAGGTAAGAAGAGATGAAAGGAATTTCCCATGACTTATCAGGATATAAGAGCCAGCAAGTCAACTTTAAACATAAACCAGCAGGAGTTTACTGAGGCCTGGATTGGGCGGACAAGGCTTACTGGGGCAATATGGCACAGAAGTTGAGAGCAAGGGTTGGTCAAGAGTGGCTTGGATTCAAATCCTATCTCTGTGCCCTGGGGTGGCCAGCAAACATCTCTAAGTTGGCAGTGGATAACAGTTCTCACATCACAGGGCTGTTGTGTGGACTGAAGTAGTTAGTAATGTAAAATACTTGAACAATGTTTAATGCATAGGAACACTACTGAAACATTTGTTAAAAAAAAAAAACTAAAAGTTGAGGCAGCACTTGAGTTGGATGGGATGAACGTTATCAAATAAGTAATAAAACTTCCAAGGTAGGCACAGGAGCAGCAAGGCCGGTGAACAGGAAGGAAAGTGTCTTGACAGCCATGTAAGCTGCTATTGTGAATAGTGATGTAAGATGTGGGCACAGGAAGATGCATCGGTGGAGGATCTGGAACAGCCTCCTGAGCTTCTGACTTTAAAAGACTGGGACAGTACCAAAGGGTGCTCAGCAGGCAATTGAGGTAGAGAAAGTGCTGTTTTAGGAAGAGTGCTAAGGGTGATTTGGGGTTGGCATCCTATACCTTATATGCCAACTTGACATGGCACCATTGGCTAACTGGCCTGTAAAAGGATGCTTTGAATGCCAACAAATACTTATGGTGCTCCTATGGGCCTTCTCCACTCTGATGTTTCTGTCCTGCCCTCAATAGCACCAGTGGCCCCTGCAGGTGGGAGAAAGGAAGTTTGGTATTTAGGATTAGCAATTAACTTTAATACTGGGGACTGCTGGTCTAGGGCTGGGGATGTGGCTCAGTGGTAGAGCATTTGCTTAACGTGTGCAAGTCCCTGGACCCGATCCCCAACACTACAAAAAAATTGCCTAAAAATCTGCATAGTTTTTCTATAAAATTCTATTTTGGTTAAAAATTATTGATGTCCCTTGGTTATCCTTTTTCTTTTTCTTTCTTTCTTTCTTTCTTTTTTTAATAGCTGAGCTAAATCCTTGCAGGTTCTGTGGCCCTGGGTACTGCTGGTCTTTCAGACATTCACAGACTCATAGGGCTATTGTGAACAGTGTGATGCTCACAACTGGTCACCCCCAAAGGTGAACTATGTATAAGCTCTTGTTCATTTCTTTCCTACATGATAGGAGGCAAAAGCATCTTTGGGTGGCTCAGTCAAAAACACAGATACTCCAATTTTCTTTTAGTTATTTGAATGAAGCCAGGGGCATCTGGGAACGAAGAGACCAGAAATACCAAGAAAAAGAACTGTAAGTTCTGGAATAGAGGGAAGGAGAGACAGAAAAGTCAGGATGATCCCTGGAATTGGTGTTGATGACTAGATTGGTGGTATCACTGAATAAGAAAAGGAAGAGGTGCCTAGGGTTGGTAAAGATCAGCTACATGATTTATGTGGTCCAATGCAAAACAAATATTCAAGACCCCTTCATCAAAATTCAGGAAGAACTCTTTTTTCCCTTTTTCCAATGATCCCTTCTCCTTGACCCATCATGATGGTTTTTATTTTCTATGTGGTGTGCCATGCCCTTGGGTACAGAAGGATGAGTGAAACCCTGAAAGGATGAAACTCGGGTCTCCCCTTATAACTGGGCACAGAGTTGCCAGGTTTCCAGCTTCTACCAATCAGGGACAAACACCCCTATATCTCAGGCATCTTCCCTTCCTCGGAGCAAGGGCTCCCTACCCACAGCAGGAGGTGACTCAAGAATATGACCATCCTGTGCCAGAACACTCTAAGGATCTGCATGGGAGAAGGTGGAGACTTGCCCTGCGGAGATGCCCCATGAATGAGCTGTGGCCCTGTTACCCTAGAGCTGGGACTGCCACAGCTGTGTCCCACCCTGAGACACCACAGAGGGAGTAGACCCAGCCCTGACCCTCCCTGTGCCCATGGCCAGGACATCACCTCTGGGGACAGAGGTTGGCAGCACTACAGGGGATGGGAAGGGCAGGCTTGGGGCCTGGAGAAGGGGAATTGCTGGTCCCAGGGGTGCAGGGAGATCATGAGAGGCAGGACAGTATGTGAACTAAGGCTCCAAGCACCCAGCACATGCTCCATAGTACTTCTGCTACCAATGTAAATCCAAAGATAAATATGAACAATCTCAAAACAGGCTCAAAGGGCATTAAACTTCAAGCACGGAGCCCTTCTGAACAGACAGCTTGTGCACTGCCCTGGCTACACACTGTGGTTGTGGACTGAACATTTTTGTCCACCAGAAATCATAAATTGAGGCCCTACCTCCAAATCTGTATTTGGAAACAGGGCTTTGAGGAAGTAATTCATTGTGGATGAGATTGTAAAAGTGAGGTTCTGTCTTATTCACTTTTCCATCGCTGGACACAATATCCATCACCCACAACTCAGAGGATGAGAGGTTTACTTGGCTCATCGTTTCAGAAATTTCAGTCTATGGTTCGCAAAAACAGGACCATGAAAGGACCTGCCATGGAGGAAAGCTGCTCCTCTTACAGCAACCAGGGAGCAGAGAAAGAAGGGTGGAGCCAGGGAGGGAGATATATTGGTCCAGGTCACCTCTCCAGGGATCTCCACCTACCAGGTTCCACCCGCTAATAGCACACTGGGCTAAGAGTGTATCAGCGGGTGAATTCACTGATGAGCACAGCACTCCCATGATTCAATCACCTTCTAAAAGCCCACATCTGAACACATGGTCTCTTGAGGAACATTCTAGATGTAAACTATAGTAGGCTCCTAATCCAGTAGTACTGGTATCTTTATAAGAAGGACAGGCAATAGAGACCGTTCACTCCTTCCTCTCTGTCTCCATGAACATACACTCACACAAAGCCACGAGAGCACATGGTGAGAAAGCAGTTGTTGGTAAGCCAGGCAGAGATCTTCACCAGAGCCAGCTATGAGACTTCCAGCCTCCCATGTTTAAGCCCCTACTCTACGGTACTCTGTTATAGCAACCAAGCCAATACACGAGTGACTCCAGGTGAGGAAGCAGTTTGAAGAAGATCGTGAATCCCGTGGAGCACTGACTGAGTTAAAGGATCAGAGTGGTTCAGCTAGCAATTCCTCCGACATGGACTTATAGAGATCCAGTGGCCAAGAGTGAGTCTAGAAATATCAGTTTGGGAGTCATTAATATATAAAAGTAATTAGGTTCCTGGAAGTGGATGAGATCACCAGACAGAGTGTTTAAAGGAGAACAGAATAAGGAAACCAAGAGGTGGGTGCCGACATTTAGGAGGTGGAGTGTGCCCAGAGCAGAGAGAAAGGAAGATTAAGCAGAAGGAAGGAAATCCCAGGGCATGGTGAGGGGTATGAGTGAAACACATAGTAAATGTTTAAATGTTTTAAAAACATATTACAACAAAAGACACATTGCCATTAGTCCCCCTTAAAATATTCCCCCTTGTTTCAAACACACAGGTCCCGTTGTTCTTGCCACTTTCTGAAGTAATTCTGGACGTCCTCTTTCATGAGTATCTTTAGTTGGACTATGGTGGCTTCCTCAATGTCCTGAATTGATTTAAAACACTGTTCATGGTCATTTTAACCAGAAGAACCAGAACTTGCACAGTGCTAGATCTGGTGAATTCGGGTTGAGGACTCAGTGTACTGTTCTTTTTTTTTACTGGAAATTGAACTCAGGACCTTGCACTTGCCAGGCAGGTACTGGTGCCGCTGAGTCAGTGTACTGTTTTTACAAGCCTGTTTTTCCATTTGGTGTCACTTGGCAGCAGCATTCATCATATTTTTGATCATACCTCGTAAAGACACTCAGGAAAGTGGACTTCTAGGACCACTTTAGGAAGGGGCAAGAATGATGGGATTCACGATCAAAGCGAAAGGAAGTGTTGGAGGGGATTCATGGAAATGTGTCTTTTATGCCAATAACTTAAAAATTTAAACATTCACTGTTTTTTCTATTATACCTCATATTCTGGAATTTAAAGAAAGTTAGAAATGAGATGTCAAATGTTGTTAAGAAGTCAGGCAAGGTGAAGATTGTAACTGTCTGGCGGATTTAGCCATTGGGGACAATTTGGTTTGAGGAGTGAAACACAATTCCTGCCTGGGATGCCCTTGGGAGCTTGTGAGAAGCAGCACAGGGAAGCCCTACCCCACTTCACCTGACCTGGCGGGGCCAGATTCACCCAAGAACTTAGTCACGCAGATGCCAGGCTTCTTGTTGAGAGCTGGGACAGGACCTAAGAATTAGTATCTGCTTAAGGTCTCAGGGTGACTATAATGCTCTGATAGCTTTGGGAACTCCTAGTTGGATACAGATAACATAATTTGGATTCAGAGGGACCTAGGTTCCAGTTTGCATTTTGTCACATGTTAGTTACTTGAACCAGAAAAAGACACTTAAATCTCTATGGACCTCTTTTATGAAAATAGCAGTGAGAATCTCACTTGTGTCACTGAAGATTGGATAACAGATGTAAGTTCTCCAGCACAGAGTAGATGTTTACTAAATAGACATCAATGTTACTGACAATGGACATACTGTTGAAAATGGAGTCATAGAAAGGAGCTTGGCTGTGAGAGGCAAAGGAAAGAAGGGTACTAAGGGTCAAGGAGGGCTAATGCTGGTATTGCCTAGGTTTTTGTAAGACGGCAGAGATGTGAGCATGTTCATCTGTTGAGAGGCAAAAGAGGGAGATGGGGAATGATGAGCCTGGACTTATGAGAGATGGGAGTAATCGCCTCCAAATCACAGATAGGAATAAAAGCTCTGGGCAGGAGAAGAAACTCCCTGGGAAGGAGTGAGTTGGTATGGAGCATGACATTCAGGGGCACACTCCTAACAGCTCCTTTTTTCTGGGAGAGAGAAGGCAATAGGATATGCTGAGAGGTGCAGGGTTCTTCAAAAGAGGTACAGGTTTGGAAAGATGAAAAAAGATATCTACAAAGAGTAACAGGAAGTACCAAGGTCTTAGCAGAGGTTGGTGACCCATAATAAATTATCTCTCTTTCTCCTTCTCCCTCATGTGAGTAGTGACTTGCCTTAGAGTTGCCCTGTGCTGGCCATCATATTGAGCTTGTCACTGTATGATTTCGCTGCATCTTGACAACAGCTCTGCACTAAGCTTGTATATTCTTACTTAATCTTGACAGTGGGCCTGCCAGGTAGGTACCATCCCTTATCCCCTATTTTACAGATCTTGGGTGGTGGCTGAGAGGGGTTAACTAATTTGCCAAAGCTACACAGCTAATCACCTATAGAGTGTTTCCCAACTTCAGATAGATCTGGGCCAGAGTTTCTATTCTTAAGTGTGGCACATGACATGTTAACTGGGATTAAATTTTGTCCACAAACATATGGATCAAACAAATCACAGGTTTATTTTCCTGTAATAGGAGCTCTGAGCAGGCAGCTCTGCAACCCTCAGGCACCCAGGTTATTTCTGTCATTTCCTCTGCCATCTTTGACATATGGCTTTTGTCTGCAAGGCTACTTCATAGTCCAAACCAGCTCCTGGAGTGCCAACATTCATGTGTGCATTCTAGAAAACATTCACGTGTGCATTCTATAAAACAAAAAGAAGCAAGACATGGTCTGTGCTCCTTGAAGAGCTTTTCTGCAAGTTCTATCCAATAACTTCTACTCCCATCTCATTGATGATCTCTCTATGTTCAAGAGAAATGTGTATATCATCTAAAGAGTATATTTTTCTATTCAAATTACATTCTGTTTCTGAGAAGGAAAAAAGCAGATCCGGGGTAGTAACCAACAGTGTTTGTCATATAATGACTGTTACAAATACTTGAAAATTAGGCACCAAGTTGTTTACACTGTGCAAGCCTGGTAGTTCTTGCTAAGCCTTTTAATGGCTAGAGGTTGGTGGGCTCCTCAGCAGGAGACTGGTGGTAGAATATTTCAATAATGTCTCAATGTGAGGCTTGCAGAAGTTAGAGACCCGCTGGTTCCTGGAAATGGAAAATGGGACTCGAGTGGGTTAAAAACCCTTGACAAGGTTAACAGGTGAGCCTGGCAGCAGAGGGGGTCCTGGTGGAGTTCAGGTCGGATGCTTCCTGATGCCTCCTGACAACAGCCAAGGCTCTGTTTCTTCAAGTCCATGGTACTCACCTTCAAAAGCAAGGAAGAGTTTTCTGGGAACCTGCTGTCCAGCCTCGCTATCTCACTCACTACAGCTACAGTGGGATAAATAGCCCTTTCCCAACGGGGAGTGTGAGAAGGACAAGGTCATCTTTAGCCTCATAAACCATGTGCCTAAAGTTCGGGTCCCAAGCCACTCTGCTGCTGGGAGATAGCAGTAAGTATTTTAGTGTCACTCAGTGTTGCCTGCAGCGTCTCCCTAAACATGTCGGAAGACTTTTTTATATTCCAGTGCTATCCTACAGTCTCCTTGACTAATGGTTGAAAATGTTATGTATTCAGTATGGATGGGGCTCTCCTGGAAATGACAAAGAAAAGAGCTTATGAACTTAGAATGAGGGGGCTGGCGTGTGTGGCTCAGTGGTAGAGGACTTGCCTAATATGTGTGAAGCCCTGGTTTAGTCCCTAGCACTGGAGAGAGGAAGGGAGAGAGAAAGAGAGCAAAAGAGAGAGAAGCAAAGAGGTGGGGGGGAGAAAGAAAGGAAAGAAAGGGAGAGAAGGAGGAAACAGAAAGGGAAGGAGGGAGAATGACTTTAGAATAAGAAAGAAATGGAAGAAAGGAATACAGCTACATAAATTCATAATCAAGAGTTTCATTTTCCATTATAGGAATATTGACATTTAAGATTATTTTTTTGAGTCAGGGTCTCATTACATAGCCCAAGCTGGTCTCGAACTCACAGCAATCCTCCTGCCTCAGCCTCTGAAGTGCTGGGATTGCAGAGGTATGCCACCACACTCGTCAATATTTAAGATATCTTTGAATTTCGGTCTTACTGAATTTATGAAATAACATAAAGATGGAAAGAATTACACCCAGAACCTAAGGGTGGTAAGAACAGGTCTCTACAGGTCCTGGTTATCATTGTAGAGGGGGCTCTTCGAGTGGGAACTGCTCTCCTCTCCAACTCCTCTGCTTTTCTTGTGGGGCTGAGAGCAACCAGTCAGACTGTGCTGGGGAGCAGGAGCTGTGCAAGGCCTGGGCAGACACACCCAGGCTGAAAATCTGCAATTGCCTATTGTATTTTTAGTCCACTTACCTTTATTATTACTTATATAATTGTACTTATGCCTTTATCTGCAAAAAGAGAATAATTTGAATTTTTAAAATGAAAGCTTTCCATTTTTGTCCTTTATTGGTTCTAACGATAGGTATTAAAACCTTTTTGTTATAGTAGTTACCCTTGGAATTTTAACTACCTGCCTTAACAAACCGTGTTTTTAGCTTTATCCCAAATAAGGCTTTAACTCCAATAATCCCTCTGTTACTAGGCCTCTGTGCCTATGGTGGTCAAGCAGCTTAGCCTATCTCCTTTCTTTGGGGGCTTTTGGGGTGTTTTTTAAAAAATTTTAAACACTTTCTTATTTAGAGTAGTTTTAATTTCATAGCAAAACTGAAAGAAAGCACCGAGATTCTGCACATGCCCCCAGCATAGCTTCTTGCATTAGGAGCCCCTCCCCTTGAGTGGGGCATTTTCTGCAGTGGCTGAACCCTCGTGGCTCATAGTACCACCCAGAGTTCCCAGCACACAGAGGGTCCACTGGTGTCCTACAACCTGGATTTTGGACAGACTGTCCCAGCGTACATTCACTCTTATGCCTTGAAGAGGACTGAGCTGCCCTAAAGTCCTCTGTGTTCCACTTATTCCACCCATGCTCCTGCTGATTCTGAATAACCACGGATCTTTTACCATCTTCATAATTTTGCCTTTGTCAGGATGTCATGTAGTTGCAATCATACAATGTATAACCCTCTTAGATTGAGTTCTTTCATTTAGTGACATGCAGTTAAGGTTCCTCCATGGGTTTTCATGGCTTTACACCTTATTTATTTTTACTGCTGAATAAAACTGCATTGTCTGGATCTACCACCATCTATTCACTCACCTTCTGAAGGACATAACATACTATTTCTTGAGCCCCACAAACTATTCAGTTTTATAATACCCAGAGTTTGTTTAGAATTACCCACATCTTACAAGATGCTTTATCTAGAATCATTTCATTTCTTCTTGAAACATACCCTTTGGCAATTCCTTTAGTGAGAATCAATTTTTTTTTTTACCCCTAGACTTTATTGGAATTTCTGAATCTGTGGATTATTACATTTTATCAGTTATAGGAAATTCTCTGCTAGGAGTGGTGGTGCTTTCCTATAACCCCAGTACTCTGGGAGGCTAAGGGAGGAGGATCAGAAGTTCAACCCCAGCCCAAGCAACTCAACAACCTAGTGAGGCCTATCTGAAAAAAGAAAAAAAAAGAAAAAAACTAAAAGAGTTGATGATGTAACTCAGTGCAAAGGTCTTGGGTTCAGTCTAAGTACCAAGAACTAAACAAAACAAAACAACAAAAACAGAAATAAAAAACCCAAACCCTCAGCTACTGTAACTCTGTATGTTGCATTTCCACTGTTCTGTTACCTCTTCAGAAACTTGCTGAGGACATGTACGCCAACTGCTCACTTTACCAACATGTATCTTAACTAGTGTCTTAGTCTGTTCAGGCTGCTATGAGAAAGATACCATAGACTAGGTAGTTCATAAACATTAGAACCTGACTTTTCGCAGTTATGCAGCTGGGTTCTGGGCAGGCCTGGGCCCTGGCAGGCAGACGGCTGCCCTTCTGTGTGCTCACAGGACAGGAAGGGAAGAGCTCTCTCAGGGCGTCTTTCAGCTGGACAGTGACTCAATTCACTTGCCCTCAGAACTCAATCACCCTCGAAAGCCCCATCTTAACACCATCACCTTAGAAGTAGGATTTCAAAACAGGAAGTTGAGGGGAGGAGGGCACAGCACTGGGCCCAGCACCCCATCTTCCTCAATCTCTATCTCACTCACTTTAGGGCTGCATTTTTTGAAATTTCTTCAGACTTACCTTCTAGTTTAGTATTAAACTTTATTCAATATGCTGTGTAACTTCACTAGTTTTTTCCAACATTTTATAATTTTCAAAATATAGGCAAATTGAAAGAAGATTGTGTTATGCTCCCACATACCCACCCGTTATATCCTACAATTAACATTTTACTATACTTTTTTGGTCATGTATCTCTCTATCCTTCCACACATCCATCATCCCACCTTTCGTTTTTAAGTTTTTAAACTGCTCCTGTTGTTATGATTTGGATTTAGACGTGCCCTGTGGGCCCCACGGCTCACAGGAGGGGTTGTGGAGGTGACTGGACCTGGCTGACAGTGTCTTGCTGGTGGGAAATGGGGTCTGGTGGGAGGAGCCTGGACCTGGGGGTGTGGCCTGAGGTTGCGTCTTTCCCTGCGCTCCTCCTCTCACGCCCTGCTTCCTGGCTGCCCCGAATGGTCGCTTTTCTTCTGCCAGGCTGGTCTGTCATGATGTTCTGTTTTGGAGCCAGCCAACCATGGACTGAATTGTGAGCCCAATAAACCTCTTTCCCTTTAAGTTGTTGTTGTCAGGCAGGTGAAGGGTATTGTGGCCCAGTGACCAGGAAGTGACTAACACTCATCAATCCAATTCCTTTGTATGTAATCAAAGTAAGTTGCAGCATTAGCACACTTGTCTCCAATATTTTTGTTTCGCTTTCACTTTTAATTTGTATTTCCACTTCTACAATGTCCACTTGATCCTTTTTCGTATACCCACTTGCTTCTCATCTTATCTTGCTCATCTTTCTAATTAATCCTTTTATTTCTTAATTCTTACTT
Organism: Chinchilla lanigera; assembly: GCF_000276665.1. Classification (NCBI taxonomy): domain Eukaryota; kingdom Metazoa; phylum Chordata; class Mammalia; order Rodentia; family Chinchillidae; genus Chinchilla; species Chinchilla lanigera. Next base: position 868,941 of record NW_004955536.1, read on the forward strand.
TACTGGAATTGCTGAATCTGTGGATTACTATACTTTATTAGTTATAAGAAATTCTCTGCTAGGAGTGGTGGTGCTTTCCTATAACTCTAGCACTCTGGGAGGCTGAGGGCAGAGGATCACAAGTTCAAGCCCAGCCCAGGCAATTCACTTACTTTAAAACTTCTATGGAAGGTTGTCATATATAGCAATTAAAAATATAGAATGTTCCTGGGACTAATGGTGCAGGCCTGTAATCCTAGCACTCTGGGAGACTGAGACAGGAGGATCGGAAGTTCAAGCCCAGCCTGGGCAAATTAGCCATTTAATGAGACTCTGTGTCAAAATAAAAATGGTCTTTAGATGTAGTTCAGTACAAAGGTCCTACGTTCAATCCTCAGAACTATGGGAAAAAATGCAGAGTGCCAAATTATATTTGAATTTAGGTAAGCAACAAATAATTTTTTGTGTGTAAACATGCCCCAAGTGTTGCCTGTGACATACTTATGCTTAAAAAACTATTTATTGATTATTTGAAATTCTAATATAACTGGGAATCTCATATTTTACCTGGTTACTCTTTGAATACCTCCATATCTGGAGTCTTTACAGGATTGATTCACTTACACTACTGAATCTTCCTTTTGGTGGTTTGTTTCCTTGTGTACATTGTCGTTGAGGTTGTTAGCTCATCTCTGGCTAAATGTCTCTGTTGGGTTTCTTCCAGGTCCAGGTTGAGAGCACCTTTCTTCTGAGGAAATCACACGTGCTTCTGGCCTTGTCTGGGGCACTATCGATCAGTTTCACTCTTCTGTTCTGTTTGTGCTGGGGTGTCTTAGTCACTTTCTCCTTGCTGAGACAAAATACCCACTACCCAAAGTTAAAGGAGGAAAGGTTTAGTGGTTCATGGTTTGTAGAGGTTTCAGCTCATATTTGGCTGGCTCCAAGGCACAGCAGCATGGCAGAGGCATCACAGAGGTGAAACAGTCCACAGCTAGCAGGCAGGTGAGAACAAGCAAGGGGTTTTAGCAGCTTCTTTCTGCCCCTTTTATATTCTATCTAGGCTACTGGGCTTAGAGCAAGTGCCAAACCAATCAGTGGACTGATTTAGTAATCATATACCTTTAACCCCGTGTTACACACTCTAGATCCAGCCACCTCTGATAAAGCCCCACCTGTGACCACATGCAGCTTTGGGGGGACATCTAGACACAAGCCATAATATGAGGATTAGCTCTAGGGCCCCTCTCATGCCAATCATGGGCTCTACCACTGAGCTGCACCCCACTCACAATCTGTCCATTTTATTTTATTTATGTATGTATGTACTGATGATTGATTGTCTTTTTGAATCAGAGTCTCACTATGCAGTTCGGGCGGGTCTGGCCTCAAACTTCCAATGATCGTCCTGCCTCAGCCTCCTGAGTGCTGGGATTACAGGCATGCACCACCATGCCTGGTGCTTGTCCATTTTATTTTATTTTATTTTATTTTATTTTATCTTTTTGAGACAGATTTCACTATGCAGTTCAGGCTGGCTTTGAATTTTATAGCCCAGGCTGGCCTCCACCTTGCAGTGATCCTCCTGCTTCATCCTCCTGAGTACTGAGATTACAGGCATGCACTACCACACCCAACCAATCTATCTACTTTAAATTACAGTTCTTAGCTGATGGCTTTCTGGATCATACAGATTGAAAACTCTCAGAAAGGTTATGGGCATAACATGTCAAGGAAAGCTCTTCATTTCTTTTTTTTTAACTTCTGCCCAAAGACAAGATAGAAATAATTTTCACTGCCGCCTGTTATGTGTGCTGGTTCCCTCATTTCCTCAGTGCCTTCCCATTGCTTCTCACTAGTTTCTCACCACTGGCACAGATCCGGGTCTTGGCACTGGCACCCAGGTCAGAGCACTTGGTGCCATGGAGCACCTTTCAAAACCCTATTTTAACTTAAGAAGTTCATCTTTTGCTATGCTAGGTGTGCTCCACAGCATAAGTGTACCGCAGTGAGGGGCTGGGGCTGCTGCTCAGTGGTAGAGCATGTGTTCAGCACGTGGCAGGCTCTGGGCTCCACTCCAGCACCAAAAAAAAGAAAGAAAAGAAAAAAGGAAAAGAAAGTAAGTAAATCAATGAAAGCAGCCACAATTAAAATAAAAAGCCAGACAGAATGACTGGAAATGACCAGCTGTACCAGTGTAGAACACATAGAGAGCCACATCCTTTTACTGTCTGGGGACACTAAACAGTCCCCAGTGATCCCCGTGTCTGTCACTGCAGACCCCACTGCCCATCTGGAGTTCTCAGCTCCATGTTCCAGCTCTCAGCCTGAATTCCTCACAGGCACCGCTCAGCCTGGAGGTTTAGGCCAGAGCCATGTCTAGCTCCAGTGTGTGAAAATGCTCCTGGTCATGTTGCCAGCTGGTCATCTAGCCTGGGTTTGGGTTCAGACTTTCCTTCGCTCATAAGTGACTGGTTGGGAACACCTGGGGTCTTTTCTTAATAGAGGACATTGGACAGGCCTGATCCATGCTACTGAAATATTGTAATAATCTTGAACCTCAAATGACCATACTTCTGAAATGGATATACAGAGTTAATGCAACCCAATCAAAATACCAACAGCATTCTTCACATAACTGGAGAAAACAATCATAAAACTGGTATGGAACCAGAAGAGAACTTGCATAGCAAAAGCAGCCCTTGGGTAAAAAGAGAAAAGTGGGAGGCATCACATTTCTAGACTTGAAGTTACATTATAAAGCTACAGTGATTAAAAAAAACAGTATGGTACTGGTACATCAGTGGATGTACCAATCACCAGGAGCATCTTCACACACTGGAGTAGACATGTACATCAGTGGAACAGAAGAGAGGATCCAGAAACAACCTCAAGGGCATTCAATTATTTGATCTTTGACAGAGGGGCCAAAAACATACACTGGAGGAAAGGTACAGTAGTCTCTTCAACAAAAGGTGCTGGGAAAACTGGCTTTCCATGCGCAGAAGGTTGAATCTAGACCCATATCTCTCACCCTGCATTAAACTAAAATCAAGAAGAATCAAATAACTAATTTTTTTAAAAAAAAAACACTAGTCAGGTGTGGTGGCACATGCTTGCAATCCCAGCACTCAGGAGGCTGAGGTAGGACAATTGCTGTAAGTTCAAGGCCAGCCTGAACTACATAGCGAGACCCTGCTTAAAAAAAAAAAAAAACAAACCCAAAACAAAACAGAAACACTTAACTTGCTGGAAGACAAAGTAGGTAAAACTCTTGAAGTCACAGGTATAGGGAAGAACTTTCTGAACAGAACCCTGGTTGCACAGGAAATAGCACTGAGAATCAACAAATGGAATCATATCAAATTAAAAGTATTCAGAACAGCAAAAGAAACAACCAAAAGAGTAAAAAGAAAACCTACCAATTGGGAAAACACTTTTGCCAGCTATTCCTCAGACAGAACACTATTATATAGAATATATAAAGAACTCAAAAAAATTAGACTCCCAAAATAAAAGACCCTGGGCTGAGGCTATATCTCAGTGGCATAAGTGCCTGCCTGGCAAGTGCAAGGTCGTGAGTTCAATCACCGGTACTGCAAAAACAAACAAACAAACAAACAAACAAAAAATAAAATAAAAGACCCAATAAAAAAGAAACAAATGAAATGAATAGACACTTCACAGAAGAAATAAGTACAAGGCCAATGAATACAGTAAGAAATGCTCAACATTGTTGGCCATTAGAAAAATGCAAATTAAAATAATACCGAGATTCCATTTTACCCTAGACAGAAAGAGTATCATCAAGAAATCAATAACAAATGCTGGCGAGGGTGTGGAGGAAAACTCTTTTTTGTTGGTGGGAGTGTAAGCTAGTACAACCACTATGGAAAATGGTAAGGAGATTCCTCAAAAAATTAAAACTAGAAATTCCATTTGACTCAGCTATTCCCCTTTTGGGAATCATTAAGATACCATATTAGAGTGATACATGCATATCCATGTTTATAGCAGCACAATTCATAATAGCTACACCTTGGAAGCAGCCTATGTGTCCATTAACAGATGGATGGAGAAAGAAAATGTATTTACACACAGAGTACTACTCTGCTATAAAGAAAGATATACTTGAGTCATTGTAAGAAAATGGATGTTTCTTGAAACCATAATGTTAAGTGAAATAAATCACACACAAGCTTAAATGGTTTCTCTTATATGAAAAACCAAAATTATAAATAAAGAACAAAATAAAAGAAACAGGAAGCAGGGAGATAGATCTTTCTCACATGGAGGGAAGAGAAGGAAAGAAGATGAAAAGGGGAATTAAGATATGTTGTGTACATGTACTAGCTGCACATAAAGAATGTAAATATTATGTATTGCAAACATGTACTAATAAGAAATAAATAAATCTAAAATTTAAAATAAAACCTTGAACCTCAAGAGGGAAGGACTATGTGCACGAGGTTTTTAATCCTGTACAAAATTTTGTGTCTCCTTACAGCCTAGTAAGGAGCATATGGTAAAGTAGTCTTTGTCAAGTATTTAAATAGTCACACAGTTGAGAGGCTGAGGCAGGAAGATTACTTAAACCCAGGAGTTTGAGGTCAGTCTGGGTAACATAATAAGACTCAGTCTTAAAAACAACACAGAAAGATCATGCTGTATCTTTATCACAGGGCAATAAATGCCTAATTAAGAAGAACCACTCAAATAATTTGTTCTAGAAAAAAAAGTACTTCTGAGATGAGATGTCTTATGATCTCCAACACTAGACACAGAAGCTGGTAGAAAAGACTAATGAACAACTGTGCCTTTTGTATCTTTCCCAAGATTTGGAAAGTCTTGTCTTATTTAATTAAATAGATTTCCAATGTCATTAGTCTGTATTTAGCTTGTGGCTTTTACAAAATGCACAATTGTTTACTTCACCAAAGAACAAAAGAGTTTAAAGAAATGTCTCCCCAAAGAATGATTATTAGCTGCAAAGGGAAAACCAGCAACTCTGTGGTCATGAAACCAAACAATGGGTTGACCAAGTGATTATTGTTAACACCACCAACTAAACATCTGTATTAATACAGAGAAGAAAAATGTCACACCAATCACTTAACTTTCTACCTTAGAAAACTAAGAAAAGAAGGAGTATAGGTAAGTGGTAGAACACCTGCCTAGCACACAAAAGACTCTGGGTTTAATGCTCAGTACTGCAAAAACAAAAGCAAATAGGAGCAATGGGCTGGTAGCACATGCCTGTAATCCCAGCACTCTGGAGATTGAGACAGGAGGTTCTCAGATTTGAAGCCAGTCTGGGCAACTTAGTGACTCAGAGAGACCCCATGTCAAAATAAAACAAAAAGCCAGGCATGGTAGTGCAAGACTGTAATTCCAGCCCTGGAGAAGCTGAGGCAGGAGGACTGCCAGTTCAAAGCCAGCCAGGGCTACATAGTGAGTTCAAGGCCAGCCTGAACCACATAGCGAGACCCTGTCTCCAAAAAACAAAACAAAACACCATAAAATGGAAACAAACAAATGAAAACAAATAGGAAAAGAAGAACAAACTAACCTCATAGCAAGTACAAGGAGGGAAACAATAAAAATTAGAGCAGGAATAAGTGAAATACACAATAAAGAAAATCAACCAAACCAAGAGTTGTTTTTAAAAAAAAAAAAAAAATCAACTAAATTGATTGATCTTTAGCAAGACTGGGGAATAAAAATAAGAGAGAAGCCTCAAATTTCTAAAACCAGGACTGCAAAGGGGGACATCCTCCAATTTACAAGGTGGGTAGGGAATTAGAAGAGAAAACAATGAACAACTATGCCAACATACCAGGAACCTAGGATGAAACGAGCACATTTCTAGAGTGACACATAGTACCAAAGCTGAGGCAAGGGAAAAACAAACAAACAAAGTCTGAACAAGTCTATAACCAGTGAGGAGACTGACTAATGATTTAAATCTTCCCACAAAGAAAAGCCCAGGCCTAGATGACTGCGCTGTTGAACTCTACTAAAAGTGTAAAGAACACTCACAGTGACCCTTCACAAACGCTTCCACAAGTAGAAGAGGAAACACTTTGCAGTAATTCAATGAGGGCAATACTTCCCTGATTCCAAAGCCAAGAATATTACAGGGAAAAAATAAATAAAATAAAACAAACTACAGAATAATAGCTTTTATGAATACAAATGTAAAAATTCCCCAAAAAATACCAGCAAACTAAATGCAGCAACATGGAAAAAAGATCATATTCCATGACAAGCAGTACTTATCCTTGGAATTCCAGGCTGGTTTAAGATCTGAAAACCAATTGATGTAATATTCTAAATTAACAGAATAAGGGCAAAACCATTTGATCATTCCAATAGATGCAGACAAAGCATCTGACAAAATCTGACACCTTTTCATGATAAAAATGTTCAACAAGATAAGAATAAAAAAGAAATTCCTCAAACTAATAAAGAGTGTTTATAAAAACCCACCGCTGACATACTTAATGGTGAACTATTGAATGTTTTTCTCCTGTGATCAAAAAATAGACAAGGATGTCTGTTCTCACTACTTCTCTCCTACACTGTACAGGAAGTGTTAGCCAGTGTCTTAAGCAGGACAAAGAAATAAAAGGCATCCTTGTGGGAAAAGAAGTAAAGCAATTTCTATTTACAAATGACATGATCTTTTATATATATAGAAAATCCTAAACAGTCCATGAAGAATTGAGCTAATAAGTAAGTTTGCAGGATACAAGAGCAATGTACAAAAATCAAACATATATTAATAACTTAGCAGTGAACATTCCAAAAATGAAATTAAGAAATTCCATTACAATATTATCAGGAAGAACAGAATACTTGGGTATACATTTAACAAAAAAAGGTGCAAGTCTTCTACGCTGAAATCTATAAAACATTGGTGAAGGAAATGTGATAAGATCTCAAAAAGACTCCTATTTTCACAAGTAAGACTTAATACTGCTAAGATGGAAATACTGCCAGAAGCACTGGTATACACCTATAATCCCAGCACTCTGAGAGGCTGAGGCAAGAGGATCACAAGTTAGTAAAAGCTTGTCTCAAAATTTAAAATACAAAAGGGTTGGGGATGTAGATTATTGCCAAGGCTCTGGTTTTAACCCCCAATACAGAAAACAAAAAAACAAAAACAACAACAAAAAAAGTGGCAGTACCTCACAAATTTATCTATAAAGCAGCTCCTTTGCACAAATTGATGTTAGCCCTAAATTAACACAGAAATCAAGGAACCCAGAAGAACCAAAATAATTTTGAAAAAAATCAAATTCAGAAGACGCACATATGCTATGAGCTTCAGTAATCTAGATGGCGTGGTAATGGGATACAGACACACGCATCTGTGACATAGAATTGAGAATCCAGAAATAAGTACTTCATTAACGGCCAGTTAATCTTGGACTGCTCCCAAAACAATTTAAGGGGGAGAGGAATAAATAGCATTGGGAAAACTAGATGTTCACTTGCAAAAGAATGAAACTGGATCACATTTTCACAGTACACACAAAAAAGCAATGCAAAGTGACTAAAATAACTAAATGTTAGAGTTAAACTATAAAACTTTTTCTTGCATTTGGTGCTAGGGATTGAATCCTGGAATTGACATATGCAAAGCAAGTGTTCTAGGCACATGCCCCATGAAACTTTTATAGGAAAAGGCAGGAGTAAAGCTTCATGACTTTGGTTAAGGCAACAGTTTTCTAGATATAATATCAAAAATACAAGTGATAAAAGAAAAATAATTTAGACTATATGAAAATTAAAAAACCTTCCTGCAAATATGCCTCAGCTCTGTGCTTCCTGCAAATATTACCAACAAGAAAGTGAAGAGACAACCCACAGAATGAGAGAAAATATTTGCACATATATTTGATAGTGGGCTTGTATCTAATATATATATATATTCATAGGTTGCTGGTGCAGAAAACAGTTTGGCAGCTGCTCAAAAATCTAAGTGGTATAGAGTTAAATGACCAACTAATGATACTAGTAGTTTCTCTTCTAGGTATATACTCAAGAGAAATGAAAATGCTTTGGCCATATAAAAGTTGCAGATGAATGTTAGTAGCAGCATTATTCATAGAAGCTTCAAACTGAAAATAACCCAAATGTCCATCAGTTGATAAATAAATAAATACAATGTGGTATATCCACATTGTAATTACTTAGCTGCAAAAAAAAAAATAAGGCACAAGCTACAACACAAATAAATCTTGAAAACATGCTAAATGAAAAAAAATCCACTTACAAAAGACTACATACTGTATGATTCAACTTGTACAAAATGTTCAGAATAAGTAACTCTACAGACACAAAATAGGTTAACGTTATTTAGGGGAGGGGTTTAAGGACAATAGAAAATGGCAGGTAACAGCTAATTGGTATTTTTTTGGAGGTAGAGATGAAAATGTTCTGAAGTCTTATTGTATTAATAAACCCTATGAATTTTATACAAATCATTGAATCGTATACTTTGAGTAAGTTTTAAAGATGTGAATTATATCTCACAAAGGAAAATATATCTTTTAAAAGTTATGTGCAGGGGCTGGGGATTTAGCTCAGCGGCAAAGCGCCTGCCTGGCAAGCGCAAGGTCGTGAGTTCGGTTCCTGGTACCGGAGAAAAACCAAAAAAACACCAAAAAAACAAATAAAAGTTATGTGTATATGTTTAAATTTTTTGTTTGTTTTGAGATAGTATTGTATTTTGCTATATGGTCTAGGCAGGATTTGAACTTGGTGATCCTCCTGCCTCAGCCTTCCAAGTGTTGGGATTACAGACCTGGGTCACCATGCCCTGCTGTTTTTTGGTTGTTGTTTTTCTTTAAAGAACTTCATCAATGAGGGACAACTGGAACTCTCATACTTCCAAAGAAGATACCTGAGAAAGGTAGAATATTACTTCTGTAGTATCCTAGTTGAATACTTTGTAGTGTTCCAGAGATGAAAAACCAATCTAGACAACTGGAGTGCAGGGTAGCTCAGTGTTAAGAGTACTTGCCTAGCACTTGTGCAGCCCTGTTTTTAATCCTCAGCAACCCTTCCTCCCCCTGCCCAAACCCCGTTAATCTGTAATCTATAATTTAGCCCTTTCTATAACATAATTGGCCAATATTCTTCCAAAGTGTCACTGTTGGAGCAGGAGGTATAGCTGAGCAGGCAAGCATTTACACAGGATGTGCCAAGTCTTATGTGTTCAATCTCTGGCACAACCAAAAGAAAAAAAAATATTAAGCACAGAGTTGAGGAAATTTACCAGATTTGAGACTAAAGGGGCTTGTAATATGTGACCCTGGATTGGGTCTGCAGGGAATATATATATATATATATATTATTTTTTTTTTTTTCTTTTTTTTGGTACTAGGAATCAGACTTGGGACCTTGTGCTTGCCAGGCAGGTGCTTATGCTGCTGAGCTATATCCCTGGCCCTCATTTTAAAGGCTATATTTAAGACTACATCTAATTCTACAATTAGAATATTGATTGTACATTGAACTATTGCATCAACAGTAAATTTCCTAAACTTCACAACCATGTTATGATTAGGTAAGAAAGTGTCTTTATTATATAGAAAAACCTCTGGAGTAAGAGGTCTGATGCACACAGTCCACTCAGTGCCAAGAGATTATGCATCAAAATAAAAAGAATATGTACTTTCTGTAATGAATTATTCTATATGAATTATTCTATATCATTATATTATGTTATACATAATGATATATAGGTATATAGATATATATAGATATATATAATTTCATAGGAAGGCATACAATTTTATGCAATATACACAGAGTAGAAAGCAAATATGGCAAATGTTTTTGAAAATCTTCACCAGTCCCAGCTACTTGAGAGTCTGGAGCAGGAGGGTCATAGGTCTGGGCAACAGAGCAAGACTCTGTCTCATAGTTTTTTTTAAAAATGGGCCAGGGATGTAGCTCAGTGGTAGGACATCCCTGGCAGAACCTAACTATCATTTAGAAAGATCTTTGGATGAAAGGCAAACCTCAGCATGGATGGGTCATTCAGGGCAGGACTAGCACCACTGGTAGCCTCGCACACATGACCACCTGTGTTTGTGCCCCAGCACCAAGACACAAACAAAATCCGAACTTCTACATTATTCTTATCACTTTTCTTGAAATTATTTCAAAATAAATCTTTTGGGTGAAGTCTTTGGGTGAAGAATTCAACTTTAATGTTGACTCTTTTATTTAAAAAAATATTTTTTTAATAAACTCGACAAAGTTTCCAGGTGTTAATTCCACCTTGGTGCTCCAGGGTGGTACAGTGAGGAGCGCTCATGTTGATGACAGAAAGCTGCTAGGTTCCCCGGGCCAAGTCCCCTCAGCTCCCCTGGCTCCCAGGAAGAGGGTGGTCCCCCAGATCAGCTGGTCCCTGGCCTCAGTCCCACTGTCCCTAAAGGCAGCCTAGCTCACCTGATTTGCATTGCTGACTACACCCCCGAAGTCTTCCCATCATAGCTCACACTAATTACACTGTCTGGTTTGGAATTGTTTGCTTGCATGCTTGTTTTTTTGAGACAGGGTACCACTCAGTTGCCCAGACAGGTCTTGAATTTGTGATCTTCCTGCCTCAGCCTCCTGAGGCTTGGCTGAGCCCAAACATGTGTCATGGGCTCCACCATTTATTCTTTTAAAATTATTTTTAACTATAAGCACACAGATGAGTACATGAAAAGATACGTTCATGTACAAAGATGATGATATGAACACTCATATTCTACCTACCAGGTGAGAAAACAGTGCCCACCTCTGCCCCCCGCTTTCTCCTGCCTCTCCTGATGGTATGACAACCACCACTTTTATTCCCTGCCTGCATTTCCCCAAACAACGCATTATTCTGCCTGCTTTGAACTTTGTGTAAATGCAATATCCTTGAGACTTTTTCTATGACTGGCGTCTTTCTCCATATTATGTTTCTGATGAATTTTCCCTATTAAAGATATCTTGTGGTTCCTGGTACCGGAGAAAAACCAAAAAAAAAAAAAAAAAAAAAAAAAAAAAGATATCTTGTTAAAGTCTGCCCACTGAATTTCAAAAATAGGTTTAAAATTCCAGACAGTAAACTTAAGAGGTGTTCATTAAACTCTCTAAATTTCTTGAGTTTTTCCTACAAATAAAATATAATGATATACAATAAAGTAAAATCCAAAAATGCACATTTACTGCCACTCTGCAGGACTTCATAGTTCTGGGTGAGAGTGATCTGTTATTTGACTGATAGCTATATTCTCCTGGGTTTTATACCTGACCCTTTCTGTGACCTTGAGCTATTTCATGGGTCAGAACTGCTTTTGTGGACAGTGGCCATACACTTATACATGTTGGCTTTTACTTCCTCTCTTGAAGTAGGAAATGGAATTTACCCAGTCATTTTGTTACAGTAGAATATTGTTTCAGGGAAGTTACTGGTATTAGAAATCACCACTATTTCTAATTAAAAGAATGCCAAATGTTCCAGGTTTTACACATATTGATATTGGGACATTTATTTGAAACTTTAAACTTTTGCAGAAGAAAGGAAGGAAGGAGAGAGGGAGAGAAAAGAAAGAAAAAGAGAGAAAATGAAAAAGGAAAGGCTACTTCATTGAACTGGAAAAAGAAAGAAAAAAAAAACCACCGTGATGAATTCACAGATCCTCCCAGAAGGCATACCAAAATAACAAGAAACTATGGCAGAATCATCTTCTGCCAAGATTTTGTCTTGGCCTGACCAGCTTTTCAACATCTCAAAGGACTGAAGATATAACAATAATGGAGAAAACAGGAAAGGAAAAAAGAAACTTTGATAAATGGAAAGCAGGTGGACCTGTAGTACTGACTAAGGAGGTCCAGGAAGCTGGATTCCCTAAGACAGCACAGAGGAGGTGAGGAGGAATCCAGTACACCGAAGGACTGGAAGAAGCCTCCAGTCACTCTTCACTGTGGTGAACGCACGGCTGAACTAAGGAAGTAGAGAAACATTTCTAATTTTCCTTCCCCATGCACATCCTTGGGCTCCTGCTTCTGACTTACAAATGATAGACAAAATCAGATTTGTCCTCTAGAAAGAACAGTACATGAGAATATTTTTGTTCCCAGGAAATATACACTGAGGTATTAAGAGGGCAATGGGCACAATGTACCAATCTCTAATCTCAAATAGCTAAAAAAAAGTTAAATGCCAATATATGCGTGGAGGTGGTGGAAGGGGTTAAATTGGGAAAACTGCTAAAAATTAATAAATCTGGATAAAGGATATGTAAACATTCTAAGTACTACTTTTTAAGTTTCCCCTAAGTTTTAAATTACTTTAAAATAAAAAAAAGATTTTTAAAAGAGAAAGAGAAGCAATACGTGTACTGAATGCTAAAAGCAAAGATTGCCGACTACTTCTACTACTCTCCATTGTCCTTTCCTGACAGAAAGGGAATGTGGAAGGTCTTGAGGAAGGACCTGAAGAGATCAGGCTGGGAGCCTCTCCCCAAAGCCCACTGAGAGCCCACTCACACTAGCAGACCTCCCAATTACCTTTTCCATACCCACGCTTAATCCTGAACAAACGGCAGAAAAACAAGATAGACACAAAACAAATGGAAAAACCCCAACTTACACAATCAAAGAATGTACAAGGAGAAAAAGCCTGGGGCATGAAACTGTCACTAATGTTCTCAGAAAGCTTTGACATTACACTCATGCAATAAGAAGATGATCCTGTTCGAAGGAAGAATAAGAGAATAAAAATAGTTTGTGGAATTTTTTTAAATGTTAGTGGAAATAAATAACCTCAAATATTGAAAAAAAAATTTAAAAATTTCTCAAAAGGTAGACAAAAAAGACAGAGAGAAAATTAGAGAATCTGTGGCTCTGTTGCTTCCAAAATCCAAACAATAGGAGGTCCTGAAAGAGAGAAAATGAAGACCAGAAGTCAGCAATGAAATAATTCAAGAAAACTTGTCAGAACTAAAGAACAAGTTGTCAAGCTGACAGCCCCACTGAATACCTGGCACAATGGATTAGAAAGATTTATACTAAGGTATAAAATGGAATAAAGAGAAGATTCTTCCAAAGACAGGGGAAAACATAGGTCATAAAACAAGACAGGAGCAAGGTGTGATGATGCATGCCTGTTACCCTAGCACTCTGGGTGGCTGAAGCAGGAAGATCACAAGTTTGGGCCCAGCCTGGGCAACTTAACGAGACCCTGTTTCAAAAAAAAAAAAAAAAAAAAAAAAGGGCAGAGAGAGAGCTGAGGGTGTAGCTCCCTTGCTCATGTGTTTCTGTGCTGAACCTCACATCCAGCCCTATGTGAGCCCTGGCCACCACAGACCCACGACACTCAGCTCCACTTGGGACCTCATCACAGGCCCTGGTACCACACCACCAGGTCCTGTCCTGTCAGAAACAAACACAGCACTGCTTTGTTTAGGAGTGCAGACATAGATGGAAACTGTACAGGCAAGCAGGACAGCAGGCACCTGGAAACTAACTGGTGAAACAGAGAGAAATGAAATTGGAGGGAAAATACAAGTTATCAGTAATGGTCTATTTTTGGTGTGTGCACAAATGTGTGTGTGTGTGTGTTTACAGGCATTGCACTGGGAGGTGGGGTACATGGATATTATATTACTCTATAAATTGCACATATTTATTTTGCTGTGTAATATATCTGCACGTTACCTTGTTTTATATAAAAATTTTTCTTTAAAAGAGGTTAAGCAGAATCACTGGCCTTTTCTCCACCAAATTTTTTTTTTTTCTGGTATGAGGATTGAACTCAAGTCCTTCACTGTGAGCTACATCCCTGGTTCTGTTCTTACTTTTGAGACAGGTTCTCATTAAGTGGCTAAGTTGCCCAAGCTGTGCTAGAACTTGTGATCTTCCTGTCTCAGCTTCCCAGAGTGCTGGGATTACATGTGTGCACCACCTGGCTCCTCAACTTTTCCTGATCAGGTTGTCTGGGGCAGATCTGGAAGCCCCATGGAGTTCCAGCAATATGGGAGCTCACAGGAAATACCCTAAGTTCTTAAGGTAGGTGGGTATGTTTTTTTTTTTAACAGCTCTTGGCTTGGTAGAGACTGAACACTGAGCCATCAGATACCGAGACACTGTGTAACATAAGCAGTCTACCATGCATGGCATGTCAGCTGATCCAATTAGCTAGGATGAGCTCCTGCCCCCACACACTGTATCATCAGCAGGGCTAGCTACGCATAACAGGAGGACCATGCCTGCACAGGTCCTAAAAAACAAATATTCTCAAAAGCAGATGAATCATATTTGCAGTATGTCTACATGTGGTATACTCAAACCTCTGCTCAAATGTGGATACTACTGTGTCCTTAAGGAGAAGTCCTGGAATCCCAACAACCAAGGAAGAACTGGTCTGAGCCTGGTTTCCAGATGGTGCTTGAAGTGGTGTATTCTCTCTCAGAAGTTGTTCCCTGAAGGGCAAATAAGAGGACGACCGCCCCCCACCCCCAGCCAGTAGACCATTAAACAGAACATCTCCTGGTCCACTCTATCCAAAGAATAAATTAGCTTCCATTAGGAACCTGCATCAGTTCATGGGGAAAGGCTAGTAGCTTCACTGGATGATCAGTGACTTGGGCTGGCCACAATTGGGAAACTGGCTTGTCAAGGAAGAAAGTTGAAGCTTTAAGGAAGAGGACTGAAGACAGACCTCTCTGAATGGCTGAGAGGACATAACTACTTGCCCAGGTGCTCAGATAAATGTTCACCAATAGCCTTACACTGCAGAGAATCAGGTCCACCAGGTAAGTTACTCTGAGGGTGCTTCAGTCCTTTTTCAGCCACTTCAGGGCTTGCTCAGTGACTCGTGAATACAGTGGGAGAGGTGGCAAGGCAGATGCTGTGCAAAATGCCACTGGCAAGGTCCTTCAGTCACAAAAGCCAGCCCTGTGTCCTGGGCCCAGGGTCAGGGCTGTGTGCTCAACCCACCTGCAGCAACAACCAATCCTCTGTTCTCAACATGGAGCTCATCCTAGAGGAATCAGCCACCTTGGGGTTATAGGTTGATTGCACATAGGGACAACATTCACTGTGGGGAGAATTGGCACAGGTGCGAGACACATCTGAATTCTTTTTACTTCCCTCCACCCCCTATCTCTTGGACTGGACCTCTTTATTGAGGGGGCAGCAAGCCATCCTCACAAGGTGAAGCACTGGCTCTGAATCTGGACATATTTCCTTCATCTGTTGTGCTTCTAGTATTTAATTTTTTTTAAATTGTTTTAAATTTTTTTTTTGGTTTTTCTCTGGTACCAGGAACCGAACTCATGACCTTGCGCTTGTCAGGCAGGCGCTTTTGCCGCTGAGCTAAATCCCCAGCCCCTGTGCTTCTAGTATTACTGCCTGTGGGCTTATGGAACACTATATGCCAGAGTAGTCCCACATAACATTACTTCTAGAAAATCAGTGCACATGAAAAGAAGAAAGGTGATGGGTTTAATCTGCTCAGAAGTGACGGATCTTTCTGTATACCTAGTCGCCCAGCGTCAGGTAGCTGCCTCTACAGGATGGTGGAGTGCCCTACTACTGCCAAGCAGGGACAGTAATGCCATTGTCTACTGGCTCAGAGACAAAGCAGGAAGGGGCTGTGCCGTTGGGATGGAACTGTGTGTGCACAAGCGTGTGGATGTGAAAAGCACTGCAGCTGAGGGAGGCAAGTGGCAGGGAGCCAAGGAGGGTCCCCATGGGACAGTGACAGGGAGTAGCCTGGATCCCAGCACAGCATACACTTTGGAGGGAAGCTCTTGCTCCTCCTCCCCACACAGCTCTTGGCTTTGCTCCCTTCTCAGAGGGTAATTTCATGTGTGCCTGGTGTTTTTCACAGATGTCCACAAGCTCTCAGCTGTTCCTCCCTCCAGGAGGTGGGGCTTCCCCTTCCTCTTGAGTACTGGGAGGGTTTGGTGACTGGCATCTGACAAGAATACAGAATAGAACAACTTTAGGGAGGTGAAACACCCTTAACTCAACAATCAGAGTTAACAACACCAGAAATAGATCACATGAATATGCATTCCCTGATATGATGCAATGGGAAAGTACTTTATAACCCTTGTATTCTTCCTAAAAGCTGATTGAAAGATAAACTATAACTGTTAGTTTCATGCTGCAACTCTCCTATAAATCCAAAATTATTCTTTTGTTTGTTTGAGGACACAACCTCACTATGCAGTTCCTGCTAGCCTTAAACTCACCTTGTAGCCAGGTGAGCCTCCAGCTTGTCATGATCTTCCTGCCTCAGCCTCTTTTTTTTTTTTGTCTTTTTGAGACAGGGTCTCACTATGCTGTTCAGACTGGTCTTGAACTCACTTGTAGCCCAGGCTGCCCTTGAACTCACAATGATCCTCTTGCCTCAGCCTCTTGAGTTCTGGGATTACAGGTGTGTGCCACTATGCCTGGCCCCAAATTATTTAAAAATAAATCTTGTTGACTGATTGGTTGCAGTGCTAGAGATTGAATTTAGGGCCTTGTGCGTGCTAGGCAAGTATCCTACCACAGAGATACACAGGAGCACCCTTTCAAAATGAAGTTTTAAAAATGATTTCAAAAGGTAAAAAATTTTAAAATAGGGAAATGGGGAGAAATAATACCTTTTCTTCCAAAAGTTTTTTCTCTTTTCTTTTTTCTTATTGATTGATTGATTGATTGATCATACTGGAGATCAAACCTTGAGGTGCTTTACCACTGAACCACTGAGCTACCTTCCCAGAATTATTATTAATGTTGTTGCTGTTATTAATGATTATCATTATCATTATTATTTTGAGACAGGGTCTTGCTAAACTGCCCATGTAGGACTCCAATTTGTGATCTCTTTACTTCAGTTTTCATCAGTGCTGGGATTACAAATTGTGGGACCACATTCAGCAACTAAAGGGATTTTTAAAGGATACGTTTCAGACAGAGTGAAAGTGATCCTATATGGAAGTGAGATCCAAGAAGGAATTATAAGGGTTGGGGTGCAGCTCATGGGAGAGAGAAAGAGGAAGAGAGAGAATTATAAGTAAAGAATTTTTTTTTTTTTTTTTTGTACTGGGAATCAAACTCATGACCTCAGGCTTGCCAGGCAAGCGCTTATGCCACTGAGCTATATTCCCAGTCCAGTAAAGAAATTATAAGTATTTGAATAACTAGACCAATACTGACTGTATAAACAATAATGTTTCAAGAGTTTAAAGAAAAAGGGGCAATATTCATAACAAAAACAAAGTTATGTCAGTAGGAAAAATCACAGCTGATATGTTCTAGGATTCTTGTACCATCCAAGATGATAGTAAAGATATTAACTTTAGATGTTGATAAGTATGTATATGTATTAAAGTTTCTGGAGTAATGACTAAAAGCAGGATATTTATCATCCAAATTAGCAAATATTTTTAAAAATCCAAAATATGGTAAGAAAGTAGCTACAAATAAATACAGAAAAGACAGGATAAACAGAAGTCACAAAATAAAAAAAAGAAGTCACAAAATAAAATGGAGTAAAAGTAAAAATAAATGAACTAGATGGTCTAACTAAACATAAATATTAAACTCTAATTTTAAAAATTCAAGGTTAAAGTGGCTTACAAAAGAAGTGTCTAAGACTCAAGGATACAGAAAGTGGAAAGCAAAATAATGGAAAAACAGACAGTAATTACTAACTGCAAGTTAGTACCAGAAAAAATAAACTTAAAGGCAAAAAGCCTGATAGAGCTAAAAATGATGACAATAGTGTTCAAAATGTTCAGTTTCCTAGAATATCATAATTCTAAATGCGTATGTACCTAGTAACAATAGCCACCCAAAATATTATACATTTTTTTTAATTTGGAGAGAATTTCAAGAAGAAATAGACAAATGCATCATCATAACAGATGATTTTAGTTATTATTCTTGATAATGAATAAATCAAGCAGGAGAAAAATAGCAGAAGGAATCAGGAGATTTGATTATCACAATTAAGATGTTTGTTCCAGTAGTCATATACAGGATATTGTTTTGAATATCACCTTTTTTTCAAGTACAATGAGATATTTATGAAACTTACCATATATACCAGGTCATAAAGCAATTCTCAACAAATTTGCAAAAACTTAATGTCATGCATGTTCCTTATCTATAGCCCAAGTACTTTAGGAATGAATAATAAAAACAGAACCTAAAAATGAACACATAAGTACAAACAGAAAAATATTTAGGTTTGAAAATGATGAAATTACCACATCTCAAATCTTAGATATGTTAAATTCTCATATTAGAATAGAAGAAAAGGTAAAAGTAAGTGCTAAGTTTTAATCAAGAGATTAGAAAAAGGGAACAACTCTAACAAAAAGGGAAGAAATATTAAATTAAAAGATAAAAATAGAGGGTTTGGGGGGAAAAGACATACAATAAACAACATTAACATGGCCTGAAGTTGTTTTTTGAAAGGATTCACACAATACTAAAAACTTTTGTCAATCATGTTCAAGGAAATAAAAGTTGAGAAAGAAAAAAAATGATATTAAGAACAGTAATTACGTAATTACAGATGCTATGGAAATCACATGTTCATAAAAGATATAAGTAAGCCTCTGGAAAAAAAAATTCTTAGAAAAATATTTCTCAAAACTCAACAAAGATGTAAAACTTTAAGAGACTGAATCAGTATACAAACATTTTCCTACAAAGAAAAACATGAGGTCTACATGGTTGGATTGGATTTTCCCAAATATTTAAAGAATAATTCCATTCTATAAAACTCAGAGTATAGAAAAAGAGAGAACTCTTATTTCATGTTCTATGAATCCAGAATAATTTTGATACCAAAACAATCAAGAATAGTTCCAGACAGGACATTTATAGGTCAGGTTTACTCATAGACACAGTTACACGAATCCTAAAGGAATTACTGATAGAGGTAACCCTGCTGGATTGTAATGCCAAGGACACAAGTTTGATTTAACATTAGAAAACAATCACTGCCCTTCACAACCTTTGGATATTAAGAAAGAAAACCACTGTTCATGTCATGAGTTACAGGATAAACTTTTGGTAAAATTTAATATTTGGTTATATTAAAAACTTTTAGTAATGTGGAAATAGAAGGGAAGTTGTTCACAATACCTGTAGGAAACATCCTCCTCAATTTGAAAGTCTGCCTTGTGACATAAGAAGCAGAAGGGTCCAGCACTTGTGAGGCCGAAGTAGGAGGATCTGCGCTTCGCAGCACAAAGCTGGCCTGAGCTGGGTAGGGGATTGGAGCTGTAATCCCAGCACTCTGGAAGGCTGAGGCAGGAGGATTTGAGCATAGTCTGGACAATTTAGCAATTTAATGAGACCTTGTCTCAAAATAAAAAATATATAAAAAATGGCTGAAGAGTAGAACAAGAAAAAGTGGACAATAAACATGGGGGCGTGGATAACCTCACTAGTAATCAGGGAAATGCAAGTTACAATAATAATACTATTTAGCTACACAACACAGACTATTTCTAGTGATATCACAAAAGTGACTTAAAATTCTCACAGCAATCCTGTGTAATCATATGGTAGGCATTAGTGCTGTTCACTGATAGGCCTTGCATGAGAAAACAACAAATGTTGAAATCAGGTACTATCAGTTCTCCTACTTTGTCCTTTTTCAAAGCTGTATGACAATTCTTTCTTTCTTTCTTTCTTTTTTCTTTTTTTTTTTTGGTACTGGGAATCAAACTCAGGACCTTGTGCTTGCCAGGTAGGCATATGATAATTCTATGTCTTCTGTATTTCCGTAGCAATTTTTAAATCTCCTTATCAGTTTTTACAAACTATGGCTGCTAGGGTTATGACTGCAATTACATTGAAACTATAGATCAACTTGGAAGTAAATGACATCTTAACTGCACTGTTTTCCAACTCCCAAACATGGTATTTCTTACCATTTTCTTAGGGTTTCTTTAATTTCTCTTAGTCACATTTTGCTGTATTCAACAAACAGATCATGCACATCTTTTGTCAGATTTATCCCCAAGTCGTTCATATTTTGGTGTTACTGTAAATAATAGTTTTTTACAGTTTTAAACTGCCAACTGCTTACTGTTACTATTTAGAAATATACTTGGTTTTTAAAATTTGTGGTAAATCACACATAAAAATTACCATATTTATCATTTTTTAGTGTATACTCACCTCTTTCATGAGTGTTTTTAGTTGCATCGTTGCAGCTGCCTTGATGTCCTGAATAACTCAAAGGTTTCTCTTTCATGGTTATTTTGATTTTGGGGAAGACCTAGAAGTCACATGGTGCAACATCCAGTGAATAAAGTCAATGAGAACACATGGTAATATTTTTGCAAGCCTGACTTTCCATCAGATAGCATACAGCAGCAGTTTTCACTGTATTTTTTATTGCACCTGGTAAAGACACAAAGAGGACTTCCAGAACTGCTTCAGAATGTGGCAAGAGCAATGGGATAAGTGTGTTTGAACCAATAGTATTTATTTGAGGGGGATTATAGGCAATGTATCTTTTACTGTAATAGTTTTAAAATGTAAACATTCACTGTATAACTTAATCATACATCATATGTATACAGTACACCACTAGCAATCAGGGAAATGCAAGTTACAATAATAATACTATTTAGCTACACAACACAGACTATTTCTAGTGATATCACAAAAGTGATATTCACTGTATACATTCACTGTATAATTTAATCGTCCATCATATGTATACAGTACACCACACTTTATTTATCTACTCATTTGTTGACGGATATTTGAGTTGATCTCACCTCTTGGTTTCTATGAATATATGGTGCTATGAAGATGGGAATGTAAAAAAAAAAAATCAAGATTCTGTTTTGCCTTTTTTTGAATATATATTCACAAGTGGAATTGCTAGATGATATGGCCTTTTAAAAATGTTTTCAGGAATTTCCATACTATTTTCCATACTTTTCTACTAACAGTGCACAAGGGCTCCAATATCTTTACATACTATTAATACTTGCTATTTCGTGTTTTTTGATATTAGCCATCCTAATGAGTCTGAGGTGATATCTCATGATGATTTTTTTTTTTTTTATGGTACAGGGGATTGAACACAGGACCTTCACATTGACCAGCACATTACTGTTTAAATTTTTTATTTTGAGACAGAGTCTTACTAAGTTACTGAGTTGACCAGGCTGGGCTCTAACTTGCCATCCTTCTGCCTCAGCCTGCCAGATTGCTCGAATTATAGGTGTGTGCCATGAGGCTTTTTCATGGCGATTTTGTTTTTAAAGACAGGGTTTTGTTATGTAATTCAGGTTGACCCTGGACTCACTGTGTAGCCCAGGCTGATCTCAAACCTGCAGCAATCCTCCTACAATCACTGCCAAGTGCTGTGATTACAGGTGTGCTCCACCATGTCCAGTTTCTCATGGTGATTTTGGCTTGCACTTCCCTAATGATAGTAAGTCTATGCATCTTTCCATGTGCTTAGTGGCCATTTGTATATCTTCAGAACTGTTTGTCCAAGTCCTTTGCCCAGTTTTGAATTGGACTGTCTTTAACCTTCATTTTTATATATTGATCTTGTATCTTGCAACTTTGATGAATCATTAATTCTAGTAGTAGTTTGTATGATCTTCTAGACAGATCATCATGCTATCTGTGACTAAATAATTTTCTTCTTTCTTTCCAGTTTAGATGTCTTCTGTTTTTTTCTTGCCTTGTTGCTCTATGTCTTAGTTCATTTTGTGTTGCTATAACAACATACCTGAGGTTGGGTGTTATATATAAAAAAGAGATTTACTTAGCTCCCAGTTCTGGAGGTTCAAGGGCCTGGCATTGGCATCTGCTCTGCTCTGGGAAGGGCCTCATGGTGGATGGTCCCACAGTGGTGGAAGCACGTATGAGAGGGTGAGCAGCATCTGTAGAAGGAGGATTCAAGGGAGGTATCAGTCCCATGAGACCTGACTCACTCCTCAGAAACAGAATTGTTCCATTTATAAGGGTGGAGCACCCATGACTTAACCATCTCCTAAAGGCCCCACTACCCATTAAAATCCATTACCTTTTAATAATGCCACACTGAGTATCAAGCTTCCAACACATGAACTTTTGAGGAATAAACCAGATCCAAGCCATGGTATACTGGCTAGAACCTATAGTACAATATTGAGTAGAATTACAAAGGATTTTGTTGTCATGATCATATTTGTCTTTCATCAATAAATATTATATAAATGTAGGTTTTGATTCCCTTTTAATGTTGGAAATTTTGCTTCTATCCCTCTTTCACTGATTAAGAAAATCAGATTTTGCTAGTTTTGATAGTTTTCTATCTATATATTTAGAAAAACATGATTTTTCTTTTCAAGTCCATGAATGTGAAGAATTGCATCAAGTGGTTTGCAAAGGTTAAGCCAGACTTGCTTGCCTAGGATAAAACCAGTTGGTTATATTCATCAAAGCTACCTGCTTTCTTATAATAGCTTTGGTTTTAGAATTAAAAGTATTGATGGCCTCATAAAATGCATGGGTGTACAGTGCTTCCTTTTCAGTTTTCTGTGTAGAATTAATTTTACTTATCTAGTAAATATTTAGTAGAGTTTATTAGTGAAATTATTAATGCCTGAGCTTTCTTTGTGGAAAGTTTTTATCTATAAATTTTATCACTTTAATAGATTAGTGAAATAATCTATTTCTTCTTGTACCTATTAGTAGATTATGTCTTTCAAAGAATTTTTCCACTTAATGTTACAAAATATATTGACATAAAGTTGTTCACAATATAATGTTTGTCTTGAAAGCATGAGGCCCTGGGTTCTATCCCCCATAAGATCTGTGATGATATCTTCCCTTTTATTCTTCATATTGTTAACTGATGTCTTCTTCTCTCTGTCTTTGCAGTCAATCTTCTTAGAACTTTAACACGTGCCTGCCAGCTTGAACCACTGGTGGAACATATGTGACTGTCTCATCTGGTGGCTTGTACCATGGGTAGTACAAATGGATCTAATTGCTTTTATCTATCTTTTTATTAATAAAGTTAATAAAAAGCTACTCAATAGAACAATCATGCTTTC
The DNA here is from genome assembly GCF_000276665.1 of Chinchilla lanigera. Taxonomy (NCBI): domain Eukaryota; kingdom Metazoa; phylum Chordata; class Mammalia; order Rodentia; family Chinchillidae; genus Chinchilla; species Chinchilla lanigera. The sequence goes on from NW_004955536.1 coordinate 892,001, forward strand.
ATCACCAGTGGTTCAAGACATCAGGCAACAAGACATACAAATTTTGGCCTTGTCATCAACGTGTTAAATTAACTTTATCAATGTTTTCCTTTTGTTGCCCAGGCTGGCCTCCAACTTCCCATCCTCCTGACTCAGCTTCTCAGAGTGCTGGGATTACAGGTGCAAGACGTATGTGGGTTTTTCAAGATAACTTCTGGAAAATATTATTTCTTGTAATTAATACCTACAGTATAGGTAGGCATTGGTGTTCCATGTCTGTAATCTCAGTATTTGGAAGGCTGTGGCAAGCGGATAGCCAGAGTTCAAGGTCAGCCTGAACTATAGTAAGACCCTGTCTCCAAAAGAAAAAACATCCTATTTAATTTCATTCTGGTCAAAGGTAATGCTTCATAAATTTTAATTTTCTTAAGTGTATTAAAACATTCTGTAACACAGAATGTGATTCTATCTTGTGTGCCCTGAAAGACAGCATGGATTCTTCCATGGTAGATACAACCAATTTGTCAGGTTGATTAAAAATATTGAAGTATTCTATATCATTACTCACTTTTGTTCTACTTTTTACCAATTATTGATATCATAATGTTGAAATCTTCATGAATTTATGTTTCTCCTTTGGGTTGTCAATATTTGATTCATTCTTTTGAAGGTGTGTTATTGATTTCATGAACATTTGGGATTGTTAATCTACTTGATGAATTGTTCCTTTCATTATCCTGCAATATCCTGTTTTACTCCTGGCACTATTCCTTGTCCTGGAATTTGTCCTGTCTGTCAGAAATAGAGCCACGCATCATTCTTTTGATTAGGGCTTGCCTGCTGCATCTTTCCTCATCCTTTTACTTTTAATCTAATCATCTTTTTCCTTAAAACATGTTCCTTTCACACAGCACATACTTGGTTCTTCTTCTACATCCAATCTGATATTGTATTTTCTTCCTTTTAACTGGATGTTTAGGTCAATAACTCAATGTTTGAGTAAATGATACCATTTTGTTAAAGTTTTCTATCTTACTCATTCTTTGCTTTTTATTTTTCTTTTCTTGTTTTTTTCTGGATTGAGTGTTTTTGTGATTCCATTTTATTTCTACCACTGTATTATTTACTTATAGTTTTATTACTGTTTTAGTGGTTGTTCTAGGGGTTAAAATATGCACCTCCACCTTACTACATTAACATCATGCCATTGCATGTACACTGTAACACCTTATGACAGTTATTCCCACTGATCCATTATACATTTTACTTGTATGTAAATTTTAAACCCCACAATACATTATTATGAGTTTGCCTTAAGTAATCCTTTTAAAGATAAAATTTTATAGATTAAACTTATTTCACACACTTCACATTTGCAGTGCTCTTAATAACTACTTATGTATCTAAATTTTAATATTCTTTCTCCTTCTTTCCAAATAAATTTCTCAACATTTCTGGCAGTTCAGGTCTGCTAGTAATAAAATCATCTTAGCTCTCTGCTCTCTGAAGCTAGCTAGCTTTTTTTTTTTTTTTTTTTTTGAGGGGATACCAAGAATCAAACTCAGGACCTTGCACTTGCCAGGCAGGCACTCGTGCCACTGAGCTATATTCCCAGCCTCTTTCTTCCTACCTTCCTGTCCTTCTTTTTCTTTCTCCCCCTCTCTCTTTCTTCTTTTCTTCCTTTCTTTTGACAGGGTCATGCTATGTAGCTTAGGCCGGTCTTGAACTCACTAGTAGCCCACACTGGCTTCTAACATGCAGTGATTTCCTGCCTCAGAGGAGGTGGGGAAGATCTGAAGAAATAATGGCTGAAGTCATCTCAAATTTAATGAAAAATACAAGCCCATAAATTCAAGTTCAGTAAACACTAAACAAGGAAAAATTGTAACCAAACTGGAGCTTCTTAGCCTTCTGTCTCTTCCATCTTCAGAATCTGGCAAATGACATGAGAGACACATCATACTAAAAGAGCTGAAAAATAGTGAAAAAACTTAACATGAACCAGAGAGGAAAAAAGGACTTAAGTGTTTCCTCGGTTCACGAATTCAATTCTTTCCATGATTCTGGTCACAAACTGAGTCAGACCGGAACTGAATCAAATTCAATGGTTAGGCTGAATATTGACCTTATGGGAAAGTTTCATTCGGTTCTTGTCCAATTTGGTCTGTGACCAGAATCATGGAGAGAACTGAATTCATGAACTGAGGTTTCACTATATTACATACAACAGAACAAAGATAGGAATTGTATTAGACTTCTCATTAAAAACTATGCAATAAAGAAGAAATAATATCTTATGATTACTTACTGAAACTGAAAGATCTTTAAAAATCAATCTATAATTCTTTACTCAGCAAAAATCTTTCATAAATGAAAGTTAAGTAAGGATTTTTTCCACCAAACATAGTGGTACACACCTGTAATCCCAGCACTCAGAAGAGGTGGGGAAGATCTCCTCTAATATATATGGGAAGAGCTCATTCTTGTAGAACTAAGATCGTTCTTTCCCGAGGACTAATGCTTAAAATACTGGCTGGTGGAAACAGGTACCATTTACATCCATATGGAAGTTCTGGGAATTGTTCTGACTATCCCTTATTGGTGGTCCTTTTCTCTGATTGGTTCTTCTCAACAGTGTACATCAATCCTCATCCAACAAATTAAGAAGAGCTTTTGACAGACACCTGGAGTTCTGTATTTGGGTAGCTTCCCCTTTTTTGATTCTCTGCCCTGCAAATTTTAGTTCCCTTGGCCTCTCTGAATCCTGATATTTGTCTCCCCACATCAGCAGTGTTGACGGTCTTGGGCTTCTCCATATCCTTCCTTGTGGCCTGGATAACACCACAAGGCAGGAAACTGGGGCTATTATGAGGCTCAACATGCTTGCCTGTCACCCCAGCAGTGACTGTCCTTCCCCATCTCCTTCACTGACTGAAAATGATTGTTTTACGTATTTTTTAGGTTTCCCAGCTATTTAAGAGGGGAGAATAAAGCCAGCAAAATTTGGTTTCAGTAGGTCTGGTATAGATCCTGTATTGTTACTAAAAAACACTCAGATAATTCTGATACATAGGTTGTGCTGGAAACTGTATCTCGATATCTCAGGCCAAGCTTTGTTCAGTTACTTTTCTGATTAAAAGGAAGACCAGACCTTTCACTTAAGAACCTTTCCTTGGGCTTGAGAATGATGGAAGTACTTACAATCAGCCAATAATTCAGATGAAAACAATTATGAGAGCCAGCTAAAATAGAAAACATATGTTTGAAGGCATCAGCGAGCTACTGAGCCCACCAGGACCTACAAAGACATTATCTCAGAGAAGGACAAACGATGTTGAGGTGGGATGATGTCCAGCAGTACATTGGTTCCTTGGGGGAATTCTGGGCAGAGGTACAGAGTCAGAGATTTGATTCTGAGGACAGAAAGAGGTCCTAGGAGGCCAAGGCACCAGCAAGAATTCTGTCAGCTCAGCAGGGCTGGAGATAAGTGGGGTCAGATTCCCTGTGAGAAAAGAAGGGTGAATAAATGAGTCTGTGCAGTGCATTTTGTCTTGAGTCATTTGCCAAGTTCTGAAGATGCAGAAGACAGAAGGTAGGAAGTCAAGCAGAGTGCCTCTGAGAAGCAGGCGTTCCTGGTATCCTTAAGGTTCTGACAAGGACTGAAGTACAGGATCCCCTGGAATGAAGGGTTCTAGGAACACACATGACTCACTCAGTTGGAACCCTGGAGGGCCATGTATAGAAGCAGCATCAAAAAGAAGTCAACTAAGCCCTGCCAAAATTCAACCTCCAGTTAGCTCAGTCTCTCACTAGGATGAACAGCTCATTCTAACATCTTTGCAAAGGTCAGGGTGAGGCTTTTCTGCCTGAAAACAATAGTATCCAAAACCTACTGAATGTGTGGCATTCTATTAAAACTGACCAGGCAAGCCAAGAGCCTGGTATATATGTGTGTTGGGGAAGACCAAAACCAATGGCAGGAATATACCATTGAAACAGACCCACAGAGATTATAAAGCTCAGCAAAAACTTTAAAATTGGTAGGACTGCAGGGATACAGCTCAGTGGTATAAGTACCTGCCTGGCAAGCACAAGGTCCTGAGTTTGAATCCCAGTACCAAAAAAAAAAAAAAAAAAGCTAGGATTAATGTGGTCAGGAAAATACAGGCAAAGTGGAAAAAATACAGAAGAAAATGGAAAGTTTCCCCATATGGATTTTATTTTTTAAAACTATCTTGAAAATTCTAAAATTTAAATATAATGAAATTAAGGACTCAATGAATGGGCTTAGGAGCTGATAGGTAGATAGAAAATATACAAAGAGAGGAAAAAAGGAGAAAAACATAGGAAATAGATATGGAAGTCTTCCCCGCCTGGCACTATTGGGGGTTGAAACTAGGGCCTCACATTGAGCTACATCCACCATCCTTTTTAAATGTTTTGAGACGGGTTTTCCGCTAAGTCTCTTAAGCTGGGCTTCAACTTTTGGTCTTCCTGCCTCACCTTCCCTGGGGATTACAGGCAGGCATCGTCAGGCTCATCTTCCAAATATTTTCGATCTATGTCTTTCTGAATCCATGGGTGTAGGATCCGTGGAAACTATGGCTATGGAGGGCTGACTGTACTTTCAAAGGAGTAAAACTGAATGATGGGAATGAGAAGACCATGCAAGGGCACCTTAAAGTGCTGAAAAAACTCTTGCTAAACTGGAACCTTGAAAAGATATGAAGAATAAGACAAAGGTCTTAGGGCAAAAAAACCTTCTCTGCTAGAAAAAAATACTAGCAGACCTGCTCTAAACAAGAATTATTTCAAATGGAAGGGAAAAATTGCAGACAGAAACACAGAAATGCATGTTGGACAAAAGCAACAGAAAGGGTAAATATGCTGGTAAATGTAAGTAAGTGTTGACTATATAGAATATAGTACGTGTAAATTCTTGTATGGCTTAAAATATATGCACAATTAGCCAGATGTGGTGGTGCATGCATGCAATCTCAGCACCCTGAGAGTCTGAGGTGGGAGGATCCCAAGTTTGAGCCCAGCCCCAGCTTAGCAATTTAGGGAGACCCTGAATCAAAATAAAAACTTTTAAAAAAGGGCTGGGGTGTAGATGTGTGTGAAGGTACTGGGTTCATTCTCAGTACATCAGTACAACAAATGTATATATAAATATATATGCACTTTTTTTGGGCACCAAGAATCGAACTCACAACCTCATGCTTGCCAGGCAGGCACTGTGCCACAGAGCTACATCCCTGGTCCTATACATGCACAACTAAATTTCATGACACAATAAACATAAAAGGAGGAGTGGTAAGCACAGGCTGTCAATGTAAAATAACAACCTTGCTTTAAAGAAAATAATAGTTTATTCTGAGCCAAATATGAGTGACCATGGGCCAGGACCACAGATTCAAGTTACACTGAAACTGTGGAAGAGGTTACATGAACTCTTTGGGTCACAGAAAACAGGAAAGTCATAAATAAGTACATGTAACAATGACAGTGGTGGGAGCATGGGGGTGGTAAAGGGAAATCTCTGCTATGGTCTCAGATGTTATCTTATAGCTCTCTTAGCTCTAGGGTTGGTGAAGTCTAACAGTCTGCTAACCCTAGTGATAGATTCAAGAAATTTATCTATCAGTCAAGAGAATACAGGCCAGATGCAAAAGTTAAGGTAATTGCTTATAAAGGGCCTAAGCTAGCCCAAGATAATTTTGGCTCCTCACCTACACCATTCCATCTCTCCACATCTCTGATGTTCTAGTCAGGTGAGGTCTGGCAGCCCGTAGGATTTTTCTTTTTCTTGTTTTTCTTTCTGGGTGTTTGTTTTTGCTATTGGGGATTGAACTGGGGGCCTTGTATACCCTAGGCAAGTACTTCACCACTGTGCCATACTTTCAGGCCATATTCTTTAATACAGATGTGGCTACTCTGAAGTACTTTAGTTCACAAGGCAAAAGTATTATATTCTAAGGTATTAACCTTCCTGGGGAATTGCTAAAAATAATAATTTACATTCAACTCTACTAAATCAAGAAAGAATACTGTAATTTCCAGAACCCATCTGAGCTAATAGAAAGGATTAGTGGTAAAACTGTTTTATTAATTCAATAGAAGACAAGAAGAGATATAAAATAGATATGCCAAAAGACAATAGAGTATGGCAGTAGGCATAAACCTAACTGTACCGGTAATTATATTAAATATAAATGTACGATAACTAGGACACAGCAGTCTTCAGGTTTAGGCTGACGTGGACTCTGCAAAAAACGTATTACCAAATACTACTGAAAAGCAGTTATTCCTAGAGCAAAATATGGAAGGGCACAGTTTTAGTTGCAAGCCTTGTAAGACTGAATTGTCGCCACAAGAAGAAAAGATAAAAGTTAAGAGAAACTGTCCTTTTTGTTTTTTAACTCGCAAAAGATAAGGACTTTCATCTTTTGTTGCAAAATTTTTATTCGGAGAAGACCTCCTGCGGGTGTCATTTAATTAAGTAAATGGGGAAACAAAGTCTATGGTAAACTGTTAGAAGAGCTCTTGGTGCGAGCGTTGTTGGTCCAAGGGTTCTGCATTCCTGCTGTGGTACCTTAAGCTCCAGCTCGGGTTTCTCAGGGACAGCTAGTTCTCTTTCAAATTATCCAAAAGCAAACACAATTAGTCTCTAACATTTCTCTTCTGAAAACTATATACTTCATCTCACACGAAGAACTCAATTTCTTTCATTAATATGTGTTTATATCTCCTCTTTGGGAAATAAGAAACTTGTTTTCCTAAGAGAAAATTTCTGGATTTTCCATTTAACCTATCTGCTTTACCATGGGTGGAAAATATCTTTTAGAATAATTATCTGGTATCCCCAGATTTCTCTTCTGATCTTGGAAGTTGGTGAGGGGTTACCGATTTCAGTATCAAGATACTGAATTTGCAGGTCCAGCATCAGAAAATAGAACGTTTTCATCTTGTTACTGTGACAGAGTGGCTTCCATAGCCTAAGGTACTGAGCCACCAGGCTAAATATTAGCGTGGACAAGGACTGCAGAGCCAGGAAAAAAGAGGTTGATGTTTAACAAGACAGAGCATAAAGTGGGATGGAAACTTTCTCTTTTCTTAGTGGCTTAAAAAATGCTTGTTTTCGCTAGGTGAAGGGGCACAAACGTACAACCCCAACTTCATGGGAGGCCGAGGGAGAAAGATTTCAAGTTCGAGGCCAGCCTAGGCAATTTAGCAGGCCCCTGTCTCAGAATGGGGGCGGGGAAGTTCCTTCACTAGAAACACTTTTTTTGGATTCCCCTGCTACTTGTATAACATAATGCCAGACCCTGGAGACGCAGAGTTATCATAGGACAGCATGGATCTGTGGCTATAGTAATAAAAAAACAAGGACCACACGAAGTGCAAGCCTGAGTTTAGAAAAGGGAGTGAGCATCAAAGCTAAAGCGGTGGGCGATCGGAAGGAGAGACAGAGCGCTCGAGTATTTCACCGGTACAGCTGACAGAACGAGGCATGGGGAGGCGCCTAGGCTGGGACACAAAGCAGACCGAGGCCAAGGGCCAAGCCCAGGCCCAGGCCCAGGCCCACGTCCAAAAAATTAAGTGAGCATCCACGAAGTCTCCTGTCATTTATCGCCTTTCCGTGAACGAGGGAGGAAAATGTCTGTCTCCCTCGCCGCCACGGAGTTCCGAGCGGCTGAGGGACCAGACAAAGAAGCGGCGCCCGCGGGGCTGAGGCCGGGACGAGCCTGTCCGCGGGGGACGCACAGCCCGGCGTGACCTTGTGCCGGCGGCCGCGCGCAGGGTGCGCAGGCCCTACCATCCGGCGCGGGCGGAGGCTGAGGAGGGCGCTTCCACCGCGGCCGCGCAGGCCTTAGCTTCCCCGGCCGCCTACGGGGCGCGCGCTGCGTCCCTCCGCCTCGTTGGCGACAGCAGCAAACACGACGCCGGGAGCTGGCTTCGGCCCCGCCGCACCCCGCCCTCGCTGGCGTCGGCCTTTTGTACTCGCTCCACGTGACGGCGGCCGGCTCTTCCCTCGAGCCCCGCCCGCCCTCTGGCCCTTCCCGGCTCCCGGAGCGCTCTTCCCGCTCCCGGCAGCGCCCCTCCCCGCCGCCTGCCCAGCTGTTCCGGTTCCCTCCCTCGGCGGCCGTTCCCGCGCGTCGTCCCCTCCCCCCGCGGCTGTTCCGCCACCTCGCCGCCCCTCCCCCCAGCCGGAGCTCACTGTCTCCAAGATGGCGGCCGTGTCAGTTTGGGGCATCTCCGCGGTCCGGCCCGGGGCCCCGGTATCCCGGCTCTCTTCTCCCCCGGTAAGTAACCGAGAGGACGCCTCCGGCCGCCGAGCCCGGGGCGGAGCGGCTCCGGGGCCCGCTCCGCCGCCTGGCGGGGTCGGCG
>NW_004955536.1:900672-929928 GCF_000276665.1 Chinchilla lanigera
CGCCTGCCCGCTCTCCCTCGGGGCGCGCCCGCTGCCCGGCCCGCTCCCCGCGCGCTCTCCGGCCTCGACCAGGCTGCCGCGGAGTGGGGGTGACAGGCGGGCGGTGTTGTGGTGCTGAGGAGGCAGCACGTGTGGCAGAGTGTCTTTCGGGCTGTCACCCCTGCCGGCAGGGGATGGCGCCGGGACCGCTGCTGCGGGACCTGTCAGGCCCCGCGCGGTCCGGCAGCGTTCACGCCCCCCGCGAGCGGCCAGGGCTGAGATCGGGTCTAGAAGCTGGGCGCGGAGGCTACCGAGCTCTTAACTCCACGTGATTGCATTGTTAACTTACTCCTCGGCTTCTGTTTGCAGCTGATGGAAGCGGCCAAGCAGTCCATTGGCAAGCTGCTCGTTGGTGCCGTTGCAAGTTTTTAAAGTTTCTAGCTCTTTAAAAAGAGAGCGCGAAGATGTGTTTGGGGGTGGGGAATGGGGCCCGGGATGGGCTGTTGGAAGCCAATTGCGCTCTCTCTGGCCGGTAGTGCACTTTCTCCGAGTTAGGTTCAAGTCCACGGAGCGTCACTTTCCGCAGACCTGGAGACTGCTGAAAATCCTGGCCGAGAAGACAACTAGTGACTGTCATTCTTTTTCTTTTCTCTGTTCTTTCACCTGTGAGCTTAATCATTTAGGACGTTCCCAACTTCTTAAACTCAGGTTGTAACTTCTCTTGCGGTTTGTCGTTAATGATTAGTGAACTTTCTTGGAATAGTACTACTGTTTTCCAGCCTCTGAGACCCTTACCGAGAGGAAGCAAAACTCCCTCTGGGGCTTCTTTTTAGTCAGCTAATTTTGAGGGGAAGACTGGCTCAGGTTCTACTGTTTTGTTTTAGCCTCTGCTTTCGTTTTAGTTAACAGTACTCTTTCCAAACGTCAGTTAGCTTGCCTTTTGCTTCTAATGTCACTTTTAAGAATAGTTGCTACCAGAGCAATTTTTCTATTCTATTTTCTATTGCTATACCAGAGCAGTTGTTTATATTGTGATGTAAATATTCTTCTGAATAAGAGCAGTTCTTTAAAAAAATCACTTTAGTAAAGTTAAACTTAGTTTTGGAGGCAAATGAATTATTTTAGGCCAGAATTCAATATTTTAGTGCTTTTAAAAATGTGTACTGCCAGATTCTTTTTGTGTGAAAGAATATTGATTGATTTTGACCCAGAAAGGCAATGTGTTTGTATGTTTGTTTTATTCATTAATGTTCATTTTGTGACTGCAATCTTGAATTTATATCTTTATCAGATTGATTTTTCTCCAAGATTCACAAATAACCAATACAGCTTTTTTCTGTTCTAGAAATTTGATGTGAATGTGCCTTTGACCCCAGGGATTCTTTGCTTTTCTTATTTCTAGTTCCTCTATAGATTGTTTATAAACAATTAGACAGTTGTTACCCCGGTATATGGATATTCGTGTCTTAATTTGGCTTACCAGAAGTTAACAGTCTTAAATTTGAGTGAAGTCGGATTATTTTCGGCCTTTTAAAGCTTCTTTACATTAGACTATTTCCAGTGTTACGTTCATCTGCATTTGGAAAGTTTAAGGTAATAATATTGTACTTAAATTATGAACTTGGTCTGTGAAACTTGAGTTTGTATTTCTTTTAATGGTTGACTATTTTTTATGTTTTCTGAATGTCTTGAAATTTTGAAAGATGAACAATTCAATCTTACTTTCATTGCAGGATTCTTTCTATTAATCCAGATACTTGTTGAAGTGCTAAATAGTTTCTTGGGGAAAGATGTCAAGGAAGCCTTTCAATTTATAGATTGGTGAGCAGAGATTGTAAAGTACAGGGTAGCCAGCACCCCTTTGGTTAGTTGTAGTTGAGGTTCATTCATAGAACATCTCATTGTATTTCCTCGTGTCTTTGTTACTCGTCTTTTCTTAATCTAATTGTTTACATACATACTCCTTTAGGAATGTTGGTAGAAGTGTATTAAAATTCTTAGGAGTGCTCAGTAAACACATTGCTTTTTGATTGCTTCAAAAAGGCTAGGATGTTTCAATTATCTGTTTCTAAAAATGAACTTTGCTAGAAGACTGACATTGTTTTAATTACTTTTTCAGGCATAAGATGTGCATTTTCTGCTCTGAAGCTGGGAATGAGGTCTGTGGACTTCTTACAACTTTGAGAAGAGACCTATGTGTGGTGCTATTGAAAACTTTATTGGGAAGTTTCTGAAGTAAGAGTGGGAAGGCATTCTATTTTGTGAAAGGAGGAAGGACTCAGGCCAGAAAACTTGTATGCTATGGTTAATTGGTTCCCATCCTCCGAGAATCTTGTTTTCCATGGTGTGAAACTTACTGAGCATCAGGATAAGGGATAACGACTCTATGGATATACAGAATCCTTCACCATGGTAAAACTCGCTAACCCGCTGTACACTGAGTGGATTTTGGAGGCCATCAAAAAAGTGAAGAAGCAGAAACAGCGTCCTTCAGAAGAGAGGATATGCAATGCGGTGTCTTCATCCCATGGCTTGGATCGTAAGACTGTTTTGGAACAATTGGAGTTGAGTGTTAAAGATGGAACAATTTTAAAAGTCTCAAACAAAGGTCTCAATTCCTATAAAGATCCTGATAATCCTGGGCGAATAGCACTTCCTAAACCTCGAAACCATGGAAAATTGGATAATAAACAAAATGTAGATTGGAATAAACTGATCAAAAGGGCATTTGAGGGTCTGGCAGAGTCCGGTGGCTCAACTTTGAAAAGTATTGAGCGCTTTTTGAAAGGTCAGAAGGATGTATCGGCATTATTTGGAGGCAGTACTGCCTCCAACTTTCACCAGCAGTTACGATTGGCTATCAAACGTGCCGTTGGTCATGGCAGACTCCTTAAAGATGGTCCTCTCTACCGGCTCAACACTAAAGCAGCCAATGCTGATGGGAAGGAGAGTTGTGAGTCTCTTTCCTGTTTACCTCCAGTATCACTGCTTCCACATGAAAAGGACAAGGTAAGAAAGGTATATGCACTGGTGTTCATAGGCCTGTGATGATTCACATTTCTTCATTCTGTGAAGTTATATAGAAGTTACATTCAAGGTTTACGTTTGGGACTTTGGTGGAGTGATCTGTTCTGGTTTCTTTTTCTTTTTTAGACAGGGGTCTTGCTGTGTAGTCCAGGCTGGCCTTGAACTCATGATAATCTGCCTGCCTCAGCCTCCTGATTGTTGGGATTACAGGTGTGCGCCACCACACCCAGCTTCTGGTTTCTTATTGATGAATTCTAGCTATAAGAATTTCATAGATGCTAATTGTTCAGGTACTTTGAAATATTTGAAGCTAAGATTAAAAAAAAAACCAATTAGATTAGAATTTAAGAGTGACATAGAACTTTAAAGTTTTAAGTTTTTAGGGTACCTTAGTGCTGGAAATTGATGAGCAGCCCTATGGTGGAGACTTGAATTTGAAAGAAGCAGATGACTAAAGACAGTCCCACCCCACTTTATTGCAGCTTATCATTAGACAGGAATGAGACAGATTCTCTTTTGCCTAAGATCATGAAGGCTTTTTCTAGGATGAGACAATTATAAAGTTAATATTGAGCATATTTAAAAATACTTTGAGATTTGATCTAACTTTATCTTAGTTGTTAACATCCCACTGAATAGCTACCTTTAGATTTTTGTTTAAATTACAGTTGAAAATTAACAGTATTTCTCTTGGGTGAACTTTTTAGAGATCTATTTTAGGGTTCAGTTTTTCCAGTGAGCTTTGGAATAAAAGCATATTGTTCAGCATCTCTAGTCTAGAAATCCAGAATGTTCTCAAATCTGAATCTTTTTTGAGTACAGGCAAATGCTGTGTGAAAGGAGTGTTGGATTTTAGACTTTCAGATGAGGGATGCTCAAGTAATAAAGTCTGTGCAAATACTCTAAAATCAAAAGAACTATGAAATCTGAAATACTTCATGTCCCAAGCATTTTGGATAAGGGATACTCAACCTGTGTTACCTTTAAACTGATTCTTATGAGTTGATAGAGAATCCCATTCAGAAAATATAGCATTTGTGCATTTTTAGTGTGTGTGTTAAAAATTCAAGATAGACAAGTAACTAAAGCGCTGTTTTGTAGTTTGTAACTGTAAGAAAGTTATCTGCAAGTTTTTTTTTTTTTTTGAGACAAGGTCTTACTATGTAGTGCAGGCTTGGCCTTGAACTCACTATGTAGCCCAGGCTGGCCTTGAACTTGTGGCAATCCTTCTGCCTCAGCCTAAGAATTGTTTCTTGATTATATGGCTGAAGTTAAATAAAATGACTCCATTTCTACAACTATAATCAAATAATCTAACAGGTTAACTGCATGGAAACAGGACAGTTATATTTTATAGCTAAATAATTTAGATTATAGTCAGTCAGTGCCTTTGCTATGAACTGGGTATTATAAATTCTGTTACAACACTTGGATATTTGCTTGTGTAATAATTTTTACATCTCCACCCCTACCACACTTCTGAGACAAGGGCTTGGTAAATTGTTCAGACTGGGTTTGAATTTGTGATCCTTCTGCATTAATTTCCTGGAAGGCAGGGATTACAGGCATGTGCCACAGAATGATAGGCATGCCCAGCAGAATTAGAAATTTTTTTATTTCTTTGCTACTGGGAGTTGAACCTAGGGTCTCAAACATGTGAATTACCATCTATACTACTGAGCTACATCTCTAGGTCCAGATATTTTAACACATATTAATTACATATAAAATGTCAGTTGTGCATATTTTTAAGAGGTAGTGAATTTGAGTACTGTCCAATACAGGGTAAGTGTAAATCGTAGAACCTTGGGCTTTTCTTTGGTAGGATCCTTGATAGCCATCTAACCTTACTATGTAGCTGAGTGGAGACCCTTGCTGAGGTCATTGCACAGCACCTTTCTATTAATGCAAGTTTAATGTAGGAGTGACCTGTTAGTTGGCTCTGGTTTTTACAAATATTTGTTTGGCTGCAGAGCTCTGTTGTGTAGTGTAGTGACTAAATTTGGAGCATACATTTGGGAAGATTAAGTTTCTTTGAGTAGACTGCTGTGTGTACCAATCTCATTGGAAAACTGCTTTCATGATAATATATATGAAATTAGAGTTGATGAGGTGTGTTCTGTATTTTTTAATGGAGTTTTATTTTTAGTACTGAATTTCCTGAGGGCCTTTCCTCAAAGGTGGAAAATCTGCGTTCAGAGCCATAATACTATGAACTCCAGTGTGAGGAATTAGTTCTCCTCTGAACAGATTATATCTGCTGTTTTACTGTATTTTAACTACTTGCTTTCCTCTTTTGAAACTCTTTTATCCAGAATTTATTGGCTTGCTGTTATGGCTTGAGGTAATTTCCGAAAAGAAAAAAAAGAAATTTGTGTATGTGTGTCCAGAATGTATTTGACAGTGATGAAGGTGTAACCAGCAGTAATTTCACTTTTAGGCATTAATTAGCTCAGCAAATAGTTTTGAGGGCCTACTGTGGGCCACACACTCTGCTTGGAACTGAGAAGGCTTTATCTTCTCTGGAATGCTAATATGTCTGTTGATCAAGGTAGCTGTATAGTAAGAGATGTAGTTCAAGGACTACTATATGTGGAAGGACGAGAGCAAGTTCCTCTTCACTTTTTACTGAATCAGTTCTATTTATTTTGTGCTATTAACCTTCAGAAGAAACTGTAAGATTTTCAGGAGACAGATAGTTTTTGTTCTTTTTTGGGGAGATTATTGTAGAAATATTTTTAAGTTTAGTGTGAAATCACTTGAACGATAGTGTGTTATTTTCACATTGAAAAATAGAATCCATGATTTAAAAGTCTTATCCATGTTGTAAGGGACATTTCTGAGCTAGCTTTAGGGTGTGATAGTTTACCGGTGAGTTTATTTACTTAATAAATGTTTGCTCTGTGTTAGGCATCACTTCAGTGCTGTGCAGTAGTCCCCTGGATCCACCAGGGATGTATTACAAGACCTTTAAAAGATATTTGAGACTGAAGGTAGTACCAAACCCTATACGGATGGTCCTTGACTTACTATAGTTTGATTTAGGATTTTTTTACCTTTTTCTTTTAGTACTGGGGGTTGAATTTAGGGCCTTTCTACTGAATTACAGTCTCAACCCTTTTAAATTTTTTTTTTTGAAATTGAGTCTTGTTAAGTTACCTGGCTGGTCTCAAATGTTTGATCCTCCTGTCTTGACCTCCCAGAGTGCTAGGATTGTAGCAGGTCTGTGTCACCGTGTCTGGCTGGATTTTTCTGCTTTTATGATGTTATGAAAGCATCATACATTCAGTAGAAATTGCTTTGAGTTTTGAAATTTGATCTTTTCCTGGGCTGTGGACTCTTGTGAAGCTGGACAGTGGTAGTGAGCTCCGACTCCCATTTAGCCAAGTGATCACATAGGAAAATAATACTCCAGAGTGTGGTGTGATGTCAGCCTATCATGGTCAGTAGGTATATTAAATGTGTTTTTAATTTATGACGTTTAAATTTACCATGGGTTGATCTGGAAGTAATCATCTTGTAGCTGGAGGAGTATTTGTATATACGGTACTATTTTTTTTTTTTTCTATACATACTTGCATATGATAACATTTGAATTAGGCCTGGGATATAGCTCAGTGGCACGGTGCCTGCCTGGCAAGTGTGAGGTCCTGAGTTCAATTTCCGTGACCACAAAAACAAAACAAAATTTGAGTTATAAATTAGGCATAGTAAGAGATTAATAACAATAAATAATAATCAAGTAGAATAATTATAATGATATACTAGAATAGTTATTTAAAATGTATAGATTGTTTAGTTTTGGAATTTCTCATTTAATATTTTTGTATTGTGATTGATGGTGAGATAGCTGAAACTGTATAGTGTAAAACAATGGGTAATGGGGGACTACTGTACATATCTTAACTCACTCATATAACTAACACTGATGTGTATCAACAATGAGGTGTAGGTCCTGTTATTTTATAGGTGAGCCATAAGAGATTCAGTACCTTGCCCAAGTCACACTAATATATCCCATCAGAGTTAAGATTTGAATCTTGGCAGTATGGTTCCAAAGTCTGTTACACCTACATGACCACATCTTGGGTGTTGTAATGTGTAATGCTTATCACTGTAGTCAGGTACAGAGTTGTGAATGTCTTTTGTGCTTAACATCATAGCACATTCTCTAATTTTTTTTTTTTTTAAGATAATTTCTATGACCAGGCCTGGTGGTGCACACCTGTAATCTGGGAGGGTGAGGCTGGAGGTTCCTAAGTTTGAGCCCAGCCTTTGCAATTTGGTGACTTAGGTGAGACCCTTTTTCAAAATAAAATATTTAAAAAGGGGTGGTATACAGTTCAGTGCATAGACCTTGGGTTCAATTCCGAGTATTACAACAAAATTTTTTCTATATGTATTAATCTTTGTTTTGACTGTCAATAAAGTTTTTTGATTTGCAGTTTAGGGATTGATAATAAGGTACCTTAATTATCAGAAAGCAAAATGTTGCTTTCTTTGAATTGTAGGATGTAGGTGAGGAGGAAAGCTATAAATTATAAATTGCTTGCTTTCTTTGCTTTTGTTTTTTCAAACAAGGTCTTGATATGCAGCTCAAATTGACTTTGCTTCCCCCTTGGTACCCCAGGCTGGCCTTGAACTCTCACAATCCTCCTGCCTCAGGCTCCTGAGTGCTGTAGTTAATGGCACTCACCTCTACACCCACCTTCAAATTGCTTTCTTTTTGGAATGTAGATATAAATGTAAGATGATTTGTTCATTTATTTCATTTATTGTTCACTCAGCAAACATTTGAATGCTTACCAAAAACAGTACATTTAAACTTTACATCCTATGAGGCCCTAAGGCAGACAGAAAGTGCATCTTTGGGTGAACCCTTTTTATAATAATCATCATTTTAAAATACCAGTTAGTCATTGTTAATTTTTGAGAAATAATTAGAGATATCTTTGATGAAGCTTAATATTACTTGAGATTGTGACGGTCCATTTTCTTAGAAGGATATATGTTCCTTCCAAGAATACTTACCTTGATTAAAATTTCTGGGTTCATTTCATACATTCACAGTAATTTACTGGGATATACATAGCTTATGTTCCGTATCACTAATCTAGAAAAGTATGTTTTTTTGTGGTAAACATCTAAATCATTAAAATGTTATTTTTTGGAGTAGTATTTTAGAATAGAATTATAATTTACAGAAGCATTTTGTTGGAAAGAGAAGAGGAGATACTGTCAGTGTTATTGTTCAGGTTATTATACAGTTAGGTAACTTGGAGTAGAAAGTGATAAATCTTTTGCTTATTGCTGTAAGTTATAGGTTAATACAATAATCTCTTAGTAGAGAGTACTTAATTTTACTGGCATTTGTATTTTAAATTCAGAATTAAAAGAGGTTTTAACAAGAACTAAGATTTTTTTTTCTTTTTGAGACAGGGTCTCACTATGTAGTTCAGGCTGGCCTTGAACTCACTACATAGCCTAGGATAGCCTCAAACTCATGGTGATCCTCCTGCCTCAGTTTCCTAAGTGCTGGGATTACAGGCATGCGCCACCAAGAGGAATTTAGATTTTTAAGGCAGAGATACTGATTAGGATATGTTTGCAAGTTATTGAAAGTAAAAATGATGAAGTTTTGACTTAACTATTTGGGAATGGCCTTTATAGTAAAATTGCTTCATATTTAATGTAGAATAGTGATACAAGAAAACTGTTTATAAATGGAAGTTTGGTTATTTCAGTTTCAGGTATCCTGTTGTTATGCTATTTTATTAATAAGACAGAATAGTAGTTCATGGTATTAAGTTATTATGTTTGGATTGCTTGGCAGAATTATTGTTCACTTAAAAAAACTCCTTAAAACAAAATACAGAAAATGTAATGCTATCAAGTTTGAAACTGATCTCAATTTTTAAAATAATAAATGGTATTTATAACTTCTAATATAATACATATTTTGCATTATTGCTTGTACTGTTTTTTGATAACTCCATAAAATGTATCACCAACAGACCCCTGAGGTAGATTAATTATAAATGTGATTAGGAGACTTCGTCTCAGCTGACTTACTCTTAAAAAAAACTCAGAAACTTAAAAATAACTCAGGTAGAAATATGTTTGTAATACAATATTTGTTCAAACCATATTTTGTTTAAATATAATCAAGTGTATTAAGATATTTTTTAGTTCTCTTTTTGGCCTGTGAGCTCAGTGAGTTTTGGTAATTTGTAGCCCATGACATGTCCTGAAAGAAGATTTGAGCTATTGAACCTTGGGTTGGACAGTATTAATCAAAGTGTCTGTAACCAGGCAGTGTCCATAGCTATTTGTTTTATACTTGCTGTTACTAACACTTAACTGTTTCTTGCTTACCTTTTAATAAATTCATAAAACGAAAGGAGGAAATTAAGACATCAGATCTCACAAATTGCTTCAGAAATAGAAACCTATAGGACCTAGTCATCTTTTTTTTTTTTTTTACCCCTTTGCTGTTATCTATAGACTTAGGAAATGTATAGTTGCGTATAGAAACCAATAAGTAGTTAACATTTTTAAGGGCTAATGATGTGTTGGGTACTGTTTTTTGGTGGTATGTGTGTAGGTATGTATGTATTTATTTATTTATTTTGGATTTGCGAGACAAGATCTCCATGGTAGTCCAGGATGAGCCTTGAACTCATTATGTAGCCCAAGCTGGCCTTGATCTCATGGCAATCCTCTTGCTTCAGGCTCCTGAGTGCCTGGATTACAGGCATGCGCCACCATGCCTGGCTTGGGTACTGTTCTAAGTGCTTAAACATGCACTTATTAAAATCTTAAAGGAACTACAGATGGTTAAGTTTTATAGGTATCTTATAATATTTATATAATAGCTCCTTAGTAGTGTTTAATACAGGTTTTCATTATGGCTTCTCATTTAAAATCAAATTGAAAATGAATATAAAATGCAAGACCCATTAAATTTCTTCTTATCCTTGCCACCTGATTTTTATTGAGTTCATCCTAGATATATTGGCTGGTACTTTTTTTTACATGACACTTACCTTGAATATTGTGAAAGCAAATACATAACAGGAACTGTTTGAGGAATCCAGGGAAAATTCATCATTTAGACCTCTAGAGGTTATAAGGATCTCCTTGATAGTGTTTAGTCTTTTTCTCTGTCTATGTAAAATTTTGGAGAAAATGTATTTCAATATTGACTTTGTTCTTTGCTATAAAGAAGACTCAATCTAGGTGTCAGGTTTGCTGGTTAAAATAGAATTAAAGAAATTTTTTTTTTTTTACTGAACTGAGGAGTTTCTTTAAATTACAATAATTAGTATTTTTCATGCTCTTTGAAGAAATAAATGTGTTATGTATAGGAATTATTAAGAGCTTAATTTTGGTAAAGTTGTTTACCAGGTGGCCACGTAAGAGTGGAGTCATTTCACAAAGAATCTGAGTAGATGAATTAGAACAACTTCTCTCTTTTGCTTGGCCCAAATAGAGCAGGATTAGGACTCATTCAGTGGTAGCTGGTTCCCAAGAAACTGAAGGCCATTCCTTTTGGCTTTTCTGACAGGAGAGTCATAATTCTCAACAGGTGGCCTTCATTAGCTTTGTACATGAGTCTGTAAATTCAATGCCAGAGAATGACTTTCAGTTCATTTAGGAAACAAGTGAAGAAACAGTTTGTAGTATGGGTTGAAATTAAGCATAGAGATTACAGTTCATGTAGCATTTAGACTTGTAGAATGCTATTCTGGGTCAAAATAATTTGTAACTGCCACCAATGGGAGAAAAAAAATCCCTGCTGAGGTAAAGTAAATCAGAAGTAGTGTTGATGGATGTGTATTTTGTAGTTGAATTGCATTATGCTTACAATGTATAGATACATTGTTAGAATTGAATCTTCTGGCTTTTGTAGAATTTTGAGCCAGTGGCAGTCTCGGATCATTGTGATTGTGATGTTATTTCCACAGATGGAGAAATAGCCAGAGATGTGTCTGGTTTAGTGTCACAAAGCAATATTCAAGAGAACTTCTCAGGTCTTTCTTGGTTCTGTGCTTTTTTCATTTTTCTATAGTACTGCTTTTATAGTCTTTTAGAAAGCAATGAGTATCATATAGTGTAGAACTCTCTCCTTTAATGGAAACCATAGAATAACCCTTATCTAGAGAATTGTAAACCACAATTGTGTAATCTGTTTATTTCAGAATTTGAAAATTGCTGTACATTCTTATTCTTACATATTGTTAGGGAGTTGAAACAGCATTTTTTTTTTTTTTTTTTTTTTTTTTTTTTTTTTTTTTTTTTTGAGATTGTTTTCTTATGGTCCAAATTAGAGGACTTACATAGTTTTTAGTTAAATATTAGAAGAACACTTTGAGCTACCGTCATGCTGGGAGAAAAAATGCTCCTCTAGCTTTGATAAAATGACCACTTAGAGATAAGTGTGATTTTCAGTACATCTGCAACACCTCTCAGTGATTGGATAATTGGTTAGACTCTAAAATTCTTGAGACTGAGATAGAGATGGCAAAGTACAAGCTTTGTATTACTGAAGCACTTTCCATCAAAGGTATTGAGTCTGAGTAGACCAGTAATGTTTAGTCCAACACTAGCTGTTTATATGTAGTATCTGGGAGGAGCTTGAGAGATTTGTAATAGTACTGTACTATTAAACCATATAGGGAAGGCAGTGGGACAACATACCATTTTGGTCTTTATTGGTCTTTTTTTTTTCCTTTTTGAGAAAAAAAGAATATCACTGTGCAGTTCACACTGGCCTTGAGTTCACTTTGTAGCCCAGGCTGGCCTCGAACTCACAACAATCCTCCTGCCTGAGTGCTGGGATTACAGGCATGCCCCACCATGCCTGGCTTTTATTGGTCTTTTTGACTAGTAGTTTATCTGTATATAACTTCTACTTGGTCATAAAACAGCAAGTTCATTAGGGTAGTGTGAAATAAAGATTAATATTTAAGACAATTTTATGTAAAATAAGTGGGTTTTAAGATTATTGATGTAATTTATGAAGGAAAAAATGTGATGAAAGAAAATCTGGGAGCTGAAAAAATAAAATCTTCGTGAAAAAGTTTATGTGTGAGAAAGAAAATAGTTGACTTCTGTTGCCATTGACCTTTCATACAGACAGGTAGATTCCCTGTTAAGGGACATTAGTACTATTATAGGCTACTTTTTCTTCCAGGGATTCATGGGCTGCACTTGACCTACAGAGCTACTGCTAAGTGTTAGTTTGCAATTCTTTCAGCTTGTAGGTTAGTTTTTTCTTAGCTTTGGCTACAGTGAAACATTTAACTCCAGAGTTTTCTAGAAGTTGTAATAGAACTCTGAGAAACATTGTAATGTATGTTAGTGTGATATTGTACTTAAGTGATTTCCCAATTTTTCTATTCAAGGCATCTTTAAATCTCTGATGGAGTGTTTATCCTTGCATCATTTTCCTGCCTTGAAATTTTTTTCACTGCAGTTAGTTTTTCTTTAATTCTGTAATATAAATCTAAATCCCTATTCTTTCTAAAGCAGTGGTTCTTGACTCTAAATCCACTCTAGTCTCACCCAAAGTGCTTTAAAAAATAAACACCAAGCCCATTAGATTAGCCTTTAACAGTGGGATCCAGGTGTCAGGGGTATGTGTGTGTGTGTGTGTGTGTGTGTGTGTGTGTGTGTGTGTGTTTAAAGAATGTATATTTAATGTGCAGCCAACTATTTTCCCTTCCTGCTCTTATGTAGGACTGCTTTTCATTTTGGAGAAAATCACACACCATGTGATAGGTTGCCATTCACAAATTCATGTCCCTCAATCTCAGCTCTACTCTCTGCTTGAGGATATATCTGCCTCCAACCTGTTTATCTTCCTTGTTTTCAGTATCTACTTCCATATCCTTCATAGCATAGAATCTTTCTGTCTGTCTATTCAGTTTATACCCCTCTCATGCTAACCTCAGTATATCTGTGCTTAGGTTTACCCCCTTGCTGCCTTGTTAGTAGAGAGAAAGAGAAGTATCAAAGGCTTACTCTCCATTTACATCGATCCTACTCTTCCCTGCCTCAAGGACTTTGGTCTGTGTTCCTCAGTCTTTCGACTCTGCCATCTTTGTCTTTTTCACTTACTAGCCCTGAACATATGGAAGTCCTTTTTATTAGAGTTAAAACAACCGCCCTCCCCCTGCCCAACCCGCCAAAAAAAAAAAAAACCTTCCTTCAGAGCTTTCTTTCTAAAGCCTGTTGATTTCATGCTTCTTGAAAAATGACTGGTCTGTATTCTAGATCTGTTGCAGTCTGGCTTTCAGCTGTAGAATAGAATTTGAAACGACTCTTGTGGGTGGTATTTTCAGTTTTATTTTACCTGAACTCACAGCAGCATTTTGTACTTGTTGACCGTTTTCTTCTCCCTTGACTTCTGGGATAATTCTTTCCTAAGAATTCTTTCCCTTGTTTCATCTTTACAGTAATTCCTTTTCAGCATGTTGGCATTTTGTCTTTTACCTGTATTTTATATTAGTCTTTCTTAGATTTCTTTCTTTACCCATCTTTTTACAGCTTCCATCTGGAGTTATCTCTAGACCTCTGTCCTCTAAATTGGGACCGCTAATAACAATTCCAGGCCTCACTTCTGAGCTTTGAACTTGTATATCCCACTGTATATGAATATCTCCATCACTTCACATTCGAGATGACCCAGGTGGAATTTGTCACTTTGCTGGAACTTGCTAGTATTCTGCTTTCTTCGTTAGAGTAAGAGGCATTGCCATTGACCTAGGCTTACAACAGAAACTGGCGTTATTTTCCACATCTTGCTTGTGTGTCTTTTGGATTCAGGTCTGGTCTCTCCCCAGTCTTCTCTCTTAACATGTTTTTAAGCATCTCAGTTAATAATTAACCTCATCTCCTCCATTCTAGCTACTATTTTGTTAGAGTAGGCCCTGGCATTTCTCTCCTGATCTACTTTAGCAGCTTTCTCACCAGTTTTCCCTCTTCCAGTATCATGTCTCTCCAGTCCAGATTATTATTGCCAAGAATGATCATATTAAAAAGTGATTAAGAACATAGGCTCAAGGACCAGGCCATCTGGATTTGTATACCATGTTGATACTACTTGCTTTCTGACCTTAGATAATTTGCTTAATCTTTCTTTGCCACATTTCCTTCTACAAAATAGGGATAATACAGTGCTTATTTCATAACAAAGTTGTGAGGGTTTAATGAGTTAATATACATCAACACTATCCAATAGAACTTTGTGCAGTAATAGAAATGCAGTAGTATCTTGATTCAAAAACTTGATGTTTTACATGATTCTGGTCGCAAACTGAGTTGGATGACAAACAAATCAAATTCAGTGGTTAGTTCAATGTTGACCTTATGGGGAAATTTGATTTGGTTCTTATCCAGTTTGGCTTGCAACTAGAACTGTAGAGAGAATTGAGTTTGTGAACCAAGCTACCTGTATGGCTACTTCTGTAGTAGCCAAAGCCAAAATGTAGCTGTTGAGCTCTTGAGATGTGGTTACTTGACTGAAGAATTGCACTTTTAGTTTTGTCTTTTTTTTGAGACAGGGTTTCACTATGCAGTTCAGGCTGGCCTTGAACTCACTTGATAACCGAGGCTGGCCTTGACTTGCAGTGATCCTCCTGCCTTAGTTTCCTTAGTGCTGGAATTACAGGTGTGTGCTACCATGTCCAGCCTGCACTTTTAGTTTTAATTGTAATTCAGTTGAAATAGCCACATATGGCCAGTAGGTACTGTACTAGACAGTGTAGAATGTATAAAATCCTTAGAGTAGTGAAAAGCTACTATATAAATGTTACCTATTGCTATGTTTCTAGAATTAAACTTACTCCTCTGCTTGAAATCTTTCAGTGCCACATTTTGTGGTATAGTATATATGATTCTAGCCCTCTCCCTGAGTTGCTGCAAACTTACACTACTTCTTCATATGCCATTGTGTACCAGCAGTAGTATGCTCTGGAAAATTGCTTGAAATGAACATTTTTATTTGAGACGGAATCTCCCTACGTAGTCCAGGCTGGTCCTGAGCTCACTATGTAGCCTAGGCTGATCTCAAGCTTGAGATCCTCCTGCCTCAGCTTCCCCTGTGCTAGGATTACAATAGTATACTGTTACATATGGCTGAAATACAAATTCTTGAGCAGAGTTCCCGCTTACTCATTCAGAAGGTGGGGTTGGGACCTTGCAGGCTATGCATGTTCATAAGTTTAAGGACTACTGTGCTCTATGTCAGACTCCATGCAGTTCCTTGGATTTACCTTATTCTTTCTTTTTCCTGTATTTTTTTTCTGTCTGGAATAGTCATCACTTCTCTGTTTGTTTATTGGCTATTGTTGAGCCTTGCAGACATAGTTTAGTCATGTCCTTGCATTCCAGTCTCTCACTGTCATTCACCCTGCTCCCACGCTGACGTAGCTCTCTTCATGCCACATTAGTCTGCATATACCTCCTTCATGGCCCATTTTACATTTGTTATGGCTTGTGTCGGGATGTCCCTCCAAAACCTCATGTTGTCATAGATGGAACTTTTCAAAGGTGGCTAGATCTGGAGTGCATGGTGCAGGGCTGGGATTAAGGGTGTTAGTGGTGGATGTTTACCAAATTAGTACACTGATTAGTTTGGTACCACCCTAGTCCCAGTAGCCTGAGTACAGTATAAAGGACAGAAAGAGGCTTGTCCTCCCTTCTCTCTTGTTGCTTTGCTCCCTTCTGCCCACCATGAACTGTTTCTCTTCTGTGATGCCATCCTGCCTTGGAGTCAGCCAGTTATGGACTGAAACCTTTACAAACTGTGAGCTAAATAAACCTTTCTTCCTTTAACTTGTGGGTTTTGTGTAAATAACTAAGACACCATCGTAATGTTGTTTTTAGCCTATCTCCTATTAATGAATTCAGTTTTTCATCTCTGTATTCACATCTGTCTAACACAGTGTCTGGTTGCTTTGCAGATACTTATTGAACACCTTCCAGGTGCCAGAACAATGATTTTTGTCCTGAGTAAAGGAGCTGCAGTCTTTGTAATTAACACATGCAGTGATACAGAGCTCTGTTGGGCTGCAACTGTGCTTTGTGAACACAGAGGACAGGTGGGGAGGGTCACGGAAGCCTTAGAGGAAGTCACATGTGAGAGGTTAGCGAAATGAGGAAGCAGATGGGTGTGGTGGGAAAGAATGGTTCCTGCAGAGGGAACAGCATGTACAAAGGCCTAGAAGCAAAACATTGTAGGCATAATAAATGTGTAATGGGATGTAAATTTTTAAAAGATTGCACATCTAACTTGTACATCTCAGTTTTTCACCCTCTCCATCAGGCACTGCATTTTATATGCTTTGTATTGTTAAAGTAGATTTTATCTTTGATATCACATTTTCTTTGAGTTTATGGTTGAGATGTGATAGGGTAACCTCCAAGCCAGCAGGATACATTTATTTATTTTACTTTTTAAAGCAGAAAAAAGGCCTAGTTTTTTTCTGAAAATTATTCATCAGGGTTAAAGAACACATTTTTCTCATTGTATAAGACCAGACCAAAATTTGAAGCGAACATCTTTAAACTTAGAACACTGAGAAAGTATGCCATTTAAGAAGGCTGACAGAGAACCAGCATGCCAGCCACAACTGTCACTTTATAGCCCCAGTCAGTGTTGCTGCTACTCTCCCTCTCATTAATCCTCCTACAAGAGTAAAAAGGCATTGGTTAATGTTCAGTGCAAGTGCCAACTATTAGTTTGCTGTTAAACACCAGCTTTTTGATGTTTGGGACATTGTATATATAATGCTCAGTAAAAAACTTACCTTTAACTTTCCTTGAATGTCTTACCTGTGGATTGGCTTCCTTATCTGTGAATTTTGAAAAAAGACTGATACTAATCTATTTTTGTTTCTGATGACATCAGCTAAGTGGAACAAATCTGGAGGATATTGAAGAGGAGAAATAAAATTGTTTCCCCTAAAACTTCATGTGGGTGGTAATGTCATGTTTCTGAAGCATTTTAAATTATAAAGAATTTTGCTTTCACATGTCTTTTACTTTGCTACAATACTTTCATAATAAGGTAGGTGTTATAGTTTGTATCTAGATGACCCCGCAAAGCCTCAGGTGCCCCTAGGTAGGGCTCCTGGGTGGGGGTGACTGGACCATGGGGGCGTGATACTCATCAGTGGATTAATCCGCTGATGGGATTATAGCTGAACATGATTTGGGAGGGGAAGCCTGGTTAGAGGAGGTGGGTCCCTCCTCCTCTAACTAACTCTGCTCTGATCAGTCTTTGCTTCTTATCTGCCATACTGTAAGCAAGCTTCTTCTGCCATACAAATTGTCAGCCTAAGTAAACTTGTCCTCCTTTACTTGTGGGTGTGAGATACTGTGTCACAGTAACAAGGAAGTGATTAAGATAGATAAATCCAGATGTTGTGATGACCAAGTTTTACTTACACAAAATTAAACAGTTAAGGGAATAAATAGATTTAGAGCTGGCCCTTCAAGTCCAGTACTTCTTCAGCTATTTCAGGCTGCCTCTTGAAAGTGACTATAGTTTATGAAAATGAAAAGCATCAAAAAAGCCAGTGTCTTTACCATTTGTTACATACATCTGTTAAATTATTTATCAAATCATACGTGTTATTAATCTTTGTATGCAGCTCCTGGCATATTAGCAGATGATCAGAACTTCTCAAATTGAAATTATCAGGTTTGAATTTCTAATGATAGAAAGCAAATTGATTTTTTTTTTAAAAACGTCGCGTAATTGCCAAGTATGATGACATGTGACTGTAATCCAGCCCTGGGAGGGCTGAGGCAGGAGGATTGCTGTGAGTTGGAGGCCAGTCTGGGGTACAAAGTGAGTTCAAGGCCAGCCTGAACTGCATAGTGAGACCTTGTCTCCAACAAACAAACAAAACCCCATATATATTTCTCAACTCTCTTAATAAATTAGGAGCTGAACAGTTTATCCCTTCAAAGTTTATAGCCTCTCTAGATTAAAGGGGGAGATGTGTTCTAGCTAATACTTTAGCTGAAAAGCACTATTTGCTACTTTTTCAAGGTAATGTTTGTTGTTACCCATATTGTATTTTTAAAAGTTAAAGATATTCTTAATAGATAATGCATTCATTAGTGTATGAAATTTTAAAGAATTTTCCATGAAGAATATTGTTCTAACTCCTGCCCCTAGCTGCCTAGTTCTCTTGAGAGGTAGCTAGTAAGTTTCTTTTGGAACCTTTTATGTAAGAATATATCAGGCCAGGCATGGTGACGCATGCCTGTAAGCCCAGCACACAGGAGGCTGAGGCAGGAGAATCACTAAAAAGAATATTCCAGACTAGTGCATAAAGGTTGGTGGTATTGTGCCATAATTTATGTAACTAATTCCTTGTTAAAGGGCATTTGTTTACAAATTTTTTATGCTTTACAGACGGTGCTGCATTAAGTAACTAAGATGGTATATCATTTCACTTACAAGTCCCCAGAAGTAGAGCTGCTCAGTAAATGTCGTTGTAACTTTGATAATTCTGAGTATCTATCTAAACAAATTCCTCAGTAGTAGATGAGAGTTTGTGTACAGCGTTTGCCACACAGCATCAACTTTTTGATCTTGGGCAGTCTTATGTACCTTTCTTTTTTCTTTTTTTGGTAGTACTAGGGATTGAACCCAGGGTCTTCACACTGAGTTACATCCCTACCCCTTTTTATTTTAAATCAGGGTCTTGCTAAGTTGCTCAGGCTGGACTCTAACTTGCTCTCTTTTTGCCTCAGTTTTCAGAATGCTGAGATTACAGGTATGTTTTCCCATGTCCTGCTTATCATTATGCATTTTTCATTGCATTTTCTTAGTCTCATTGGAGTTCGTTCTCCTAGCCTCCTGAATAGACAGCTCCTGATCTATGTTTCTACTTCTAGACTATGTTTATATGATTATTTAATGTGAAGTTCTTACAATCAGAAATTTGCCAGTTTTTTTTAGCTGTTTGTTCCTGTAGAAATATCTTTTTGCCACTCAGAAATTTGCTAGGTTTTCCTTTTTTTCAACTGTAATGTTTCTATACAACTGTCTTAAGTCATTTTCCTGGGTTGCATGTAAGCAATGATCTGTGCTGATAGATTTTTGTGTTAGAGGAGCCTTTACCCATTGAAATAAAAGTCTGGGCCTCTTGCTTTTCTACTGTTGTCATGAAATCTTATTCAATAGATTTTCAGTGTATTGTGGCTTGTATATTCCTTTTGAGTGCACATTATGTTGTCCTTGTATTTGAAAACCTGTATAATTTTGAACAGGTACTACATTTACATCACAGCAATCTTAAAGGAAGGAGCAATAAAGGCTCATATTGGTCAAGTGGTTTGCCCAAAGTTATTATATAGCCTGTTAGAATATAGAGGCTAGTAGCGTGGACAGGAGGGGAAATCATTGCAAATTCAGAGTTTAGATAAACTCAAATTCTGCTAAATAATGCAGTAGTTTAAATGTGGAATTATAACACTAATTCTAATAAGTTTAGGGCTATATACTTATTTGATTGTAAAATTCCATAATTCTCCATGAGTTTTAGTTCATTTTCTGTAAAAGAGGGATAGTAATACTACTTAAATTACCAAATTCATAAAGTAACTACTTTTTTAAAGGTTGTTTTTAGCCTGAGCAGGTCATAGCTCTTGTGGTTTTTTTAGCCTTCACTTTCAAAAATAAATAGCAGGAAGTAGTATTGATTTTCCTTTCTCCAGTAAAATAAAACAAAAAAATCAGGTTATTGACCTACAAAATTTGACTGTCATAGTTTGAGGACTACAATATTTGAAATTTTCATGAATAAATATAAATTTTAACAAGACATAGAAATAAGTAATGCATGTAGTTTAAAAAAGCAGTTCTCATATGTTGTAATTATTTCAATTACGGTGGATATTCTTTGGTCATATACCTTTGGAAAAGGCAAACTGCTTGAACAATTCTCTTTTGCCCCAATATGGCCAGATATTTTAGTATTTGAAAGTAACGTTGTTTCTTTGTTTCCCTAATAGAAGAATAAAACCAAAAATTTCATAAAAGCAAGCAGAGTATTCCCTTTATTAAAATTTATCAGAATATGTCTCTATTTTTGTTTCATAAAGCTCAAGAATAAAGTAAGGACAAAGTCACAGAACTCTTTTTGTGCTTGCAGAGTGCCCTGGCTCATATTAGGAATCAAATTAATGAATTTAATATAATTAAACATTTTCTATAACCCTGCTTCTCAAATTGTCATTTGAGGATCTTGTTAAAATACAATTTCAAGTCTTTGGTGAGGCCTGAAATTTTGCATTTCTAAGAAGTTGTCAAGCTGTTGCATGAAACAAATGCATGATAAATTTCTATAGGACCAAATCTCTTTTTTCACTCTTGACCAGTTACCTTTTTGGGGGGAGTTACTGGGTATTGAACCTAGGGCCTTCTCACTGAACTATATCCCTAACCCTTTAAAAATTTTGAGATCTTGTCTCATTAAGTCACTAAATTTACTAGGCTGTGCTTAAACTTTTGGTCCTTCTGCTTCAGCCTCCCAGAGTGCTGGGGTTACAGGTTTTAGACCAGTTATCTTAAATTCTGTGCTTATTTCCAGACATTCATAAAATTATGTGTCTATTTTTAGATATTTTTTTCAGTAGATTTCTGTTGAATATTTATGTCCTAAGCAAGCACCATATTAGGTAGTATGGTTATAGCAGGGGTGCTAGGTATAGATATTTTTTTTTTTAGTTAAGTGGAGACTCCAGGGGAATAACAATAAGGTATGTGTAAATGATGACAGGAAAATCCAGGGAGTGCTCAGAACCTTAAGTACAAAAATTGCGTTGCTCCAAGTTTTTGAAGATACTAACCTAGTTTGTCTTGTATATTGGCATCTAGGTTCCCAGTAGGTATAGGTGGAACTTTGACTATATAGATAGTCTAAAATGGTTGTTAGCAAGCTTTTTTTGTAGATGAAGAACCAGATAGTAAATATTATTGGCTTTTGGGGCCATATTGCAGTGAGATTTACAAAATGAGTGGCGGCTTGGCCTGCATTCTGTAGTTGGCAGATCCCTGCTCTAGAGTAGCAGGATATTGCACTCAGTTGTAAGATATGTTGAATGTAATTTAAAATAAGGTAAAGAGTAAGTTAAAATATTAAAGTGTCTACCTCTATAATAACATTACTAATTCATTTACTTTTGAATATGCTATCCTGGAACATGAGTTGTTTATATAGGTATGTAGAAATACCCCTGAGGATATATGCTACTGGGAAGAAAATGACAAACATCTACTACTCTAGAATTTTAGTTAGGTCACCTAAAAACCTGCACAGATCTCTGTTTTCTCCTTTTATTAGATGGGAGAAAGAGGCCATGATAGGTAGAAAGAGTTAGAAAATCTCCCTATGGGTGTGCAATGAAGCATTTCTATAAATTGCTTTTTTCTAGACTGTAGTAAAAATATGAAGTTCCTAGGCCAGATGAGGGCATCACTAGGTACTCTTATTAGTTACCATTATTTAGGACTGGGAACATAATTGGGGCTGTGAATTTGCTTTCTGTCTTTACCACTTAATTCATTGTATGAATTTTAAGCATTTAACCTCTCTGTTCTCATTTTCTGCATAGGGTAGTGATTCTGTACTTTAGGGATCATAAGAACATTGGATAGCATATAGTATAGCAGTGGTAAATAGTAAGCCCTCAGTGGATGTTACTTTCTTCTTTTTCTGATCTGCCCACTGAGGAAATGAACATTCCTGGCACATAAAATCTTAAAATTTTCTTGGAGGTATAAAATATGTGAAACAGAAACACTTTTAAAAATAATATGCAAACAAAGGTAAACACTATCTCAAATAGGTAAAAAAAATCATTTAGTTATAAAACGAAGTCTTAGAACTTCTTTAAATTTAAACCCTTATTAAAATAATCTAAAAGATGAGAAAATTTTTCCTCTATAAATGTGCCCTAAATGTTTACATATTGTCTTTATGTGGCTTTGAGCTATATCCCCAGCCCCTTTTTACTTTTTATTTTTGAAACAGGGTCTTACTAAATTGCTGTGTTGTCCCGGCTGGGTTTGAACTTTTGATTCTCCTGCCTCAGCCTCCTGGAGGTGCAGGGATTACAGGCAGGTGCCACCATGCCTGTCTGAAAAGGAGATTCTCTTAACTTCCATATATTAACCAGATGTTAACTGCCATTTGTTTAGGAATTTCTTTATCCTGAAGCTAAATACATCTGTTTCAGTTTAAATACCTCATATGGTGAGTGTTAAATAATTTGCTGACTTCAACAGAGATGGAAAGAAACTGTTGATAATCTTTGTAAATTAAATAATTTTGATATCCTTAATATTGTCATTATGAATAATTTTCTGTGACATTTTTGTAGCTCTGTAGTAAACTTGGATTTTTTGCATAGCTTAGAACTGATAATATTGCTAACCTTGTGGGGGATTGAAAACTTTCTTCCCATAGTTTTGGTTACTGTCAGTACATTAATAGGAGAGAAATTTTTTAGGTAAGTCCATATACACGAGAGTCCCAAAAAGCATGCGACTTGGAGAAAGATCATGTTGACGAATGTGTCATCTTGAGCTACAGAAAGGGACCAGGGCCTAGGATTGCTGGTGAGAGGTGAGAGGAGATGATTGCAAGCAAGCCATGAGGTGAAGGGAGTAAGTGTACAGTGAATAAAGGCTGTCTGGCTATGCAGAGAGATGAAAGATCTCTCAGGTTATAGCAGTTACCTCAAAGCAGCCTTCTTCCTCTTAGAGATACCTTATCAAGGTAGATTTCCTTCAGAGATGTAAATCTGTTTTGCAAAAGGACAGCTTTTCAGAACTACTCTGGTGTCTGCAGTTTCTCAAAATAACCAGCTCAAAATATGCCAGAGAAGTCTGTTTTGGGGTGGCACATTCCAGACTTTTACAGTCATATTTTGGGGTAGTGTGTCCTGGGCCCCAGCAGTGTCTGAGCTGCATTAGTAGAAGGAAAAGGTGCCATTGAGTACTGATAACAGAAACATGATGTCATTGCCGTTGAGCAGGGTTAGTCATGGCTCCCACATCTATCTCCAGTTTCCTTAGTTCAGGACCACATCTTTTCTTTCTTGAATTCGTGTAATTATCTTTCAAGATAGCCTGCCCTCCCTCCCTTCCTTGCCTCCACAAATGTAATGATAACCCAGCATGTGGTAGGACTGTGTTAGGGATTTGGCAGTGAGCCAAATGGGTTAAGTTCTCTGACTTCATAGGGCTTAACATCTAGCTGACTCTTGCTCTTAGAGCTTTTAGAGTTTATATCTTATACCTTTGTCTGAACACTCTTTCTAAAATTTGTTTGTAATCCTCAAGTCCAGGGAATTTTGATTGCTGTCTGCAGGAAGTTCAGGCTCCTTATTAGTCTTTATGCAACTTCATCTATTGTCATGGTCTTCTTCACTCTTAACCTTAGCCTTACTATATATTGTAGTCTCTGTGTGCACCACAGGCCTTGCAGTTTTTATACATATGCCTGTTTGGGATATTATTCCTTTACGGCCTGCCAAACAAAACCAAAACCAAAGATTACTGATATATTTGACCATTCATATCCTCACTTTCAGCATCTGAAGACCAAGCCAACCACAGAGTGAAATATTTAGCATCTGTACTAAATATATACTTCTTTCTTGTTATATTCTATAAACAATACAGGAGCTATTTGCATATCATTTATATTAGTTATTTTAAGCAATCTAGGGATGATTTAAAATAGTACATACAGGTTAAGTGAAAATATTAAGCCAAATGGCGTAATACAAAACTTTGGAGCATATTTGGATTTTGGTATTTGTGTGAGGTCCTGGAACCAATTTCTTATGGATTCTGTGGGACTACTGTATTAATCTTTTAAGCCTCTTTGACTTACCAATGACCATTTCTTTGCTTTGGGGAGATGACTTCTTCTCTATAAACAAACAAACATATTCTCATTGTACATTAAACTTAAGTATGTGTGCCATGACATTTTCTTCCCTGTGTAATGATAAAATATTATTATAAATAAGAGACAGGGTATCACTGTGTTGCACAGCCTGGGCTGGAACTCATGATCCTTCTGCTTCAGCACCCCAAATAATTGGGCTTACAGGTGTCCACTCTTGCATTTGGATAGTAGTCTACTTATCTGCCTGACTTGCTAGTATTAAAGACAAGTGCTGCTTTCTGTTTCTTTTCTCAATGTCTGTCAAGGACCTAGGTAGTAGTGAGTTGGAGATATTGAACAAAGAAATGAGTGGCCCAGACTTGGCATCTTATTGTTATCTGGAGAATGTTGGGGTTCATTTCATAAACCTTTGAATTTTTGGAGTACTTATTACTATTACCAGATGATAGACAACTTAACCTCAGTCAACAGTAAGAGTCAATAGTAAGACTGGCAGTTCTTCATTTTCGCAGTAGACTATCTCATACATAAATACATATATACATATACATGTACGTATATCTCAGTAGTCTTTGTGAAGTATCCAGACAGTGGGCTGAGGTGTAGATCTATGGTAGAGCATTTGCTTAGCATATGCCAAGGACCTGGGTTCAAGTACCAGTACCACTGTCTTAGTTACTTTTCTTGTTGCTGAGAAGATATCTGACACCTGAAGTTAAAGGAGAAAAGGTTGTTGTAGCTCACAGTTTGTAGAGGTTTCAGTTCATAGTCGACTGGCTCCAAGGCAGGGTGGGCATTGCAGAGCAGGCAGGGAGCAAATAACAGGCAATGAAAACAGCAGTCCTCTTTGTGTCCCTTTTGGATATATTTTATCCAAACTACCTGCCCCTAATTAGAGCAGGTACCACTTCTCCAATCCCAGAACTGTGCCAAACCAGTCAGTGTACTAATTTAGTAATCACACACCTTTGATTGCAGCATCACACATTTAATTCTAGCATCACATACTCTACATCCAGTCACCTCTGAAAAGCCCCACCTCTGGATATGACTGCATGAGGCTTTAGGGGGATATTTAGACACTAGCCATAGCAACCACTTGAGGTTGAACCTCCTTGGGTCGAGGGACCTGGGCCCGTGGTAAGTGGCAACACGGTGCAAAGAAGACACTGGAGACCAGGCTGATGGCGCAGATCCGGGTTGGTGCGGGGAGTACCAGGCATTTTATTGAGGAGGCTAGAGGCGTGGCAATGGAGGCGGGCTAGGGGCATGGTTTGGAGGCGGTACTTTTGGCCGGGGGCTGTGCGGAAGTAAGAGGTCAGAGCGGGACAGCCTAGGCAGGGCGACTCACTCGGTGTGCCGAGGACATGACGAGTCCAAGTGTGCTCAGACTCGCTCCTCTGCCATGGCCGTCAACCAGACCTCTGGACCTCTCTTTCCCACAACCACTGAAAAAGAAAAGTGTCGCAAAACAGCAGGAGTACCTTTTAAATTAAGTAATGTTTAAAGTCAATGAAGAGACACTGTAAAAAATTGGGGAAAGCAGAAATATGTGCAGTGCTGATTTTTTGAGTCCCTCTCAGGGTCTCAAAATCATTGGAATAGTTTGGTAATATATGAAATATATTTTGAATACCTGTTCATTTATTAAATCATTTTTGCATCTAAAAATGTGAAACCTTGTACAGTTATTTTTCCCTAAGAGCAAAGATTTTGACTTTTAAATGCTACTCAGAAAAAAAGTTTTCTACATCCTCTCCTTCCCTTTATAGTAGAGCTATCTACTTATATATCGATGTATTTCGCCAACATTTCCCCTTTTAAAAACAATAGATTTAGAGTTTTTCTTACTGCAGTCCTCATTGGATCTTATTTTAAGAGTGTTACTTTTTTTTTTTTTTTTTGGAGACAGGGTTTCACTGTACAATTTAGGCTGTCTGTGAACTCACTTTGTAGCCCAGTCTAGCCTGGAACACGCAGCGATCCTCTTGCCTCAGCCTTCCGAGTGTTGGGATCATAGGTGTGCACTACCATACCCAGCTGGATATTACGTTTTGACTTTTGTATTTATAACCATTTACCTCTTCATCTGTGTCTTACATCTCCCCTCCCCACCCCAAGGCTTTCCTGTGCCATACCACTGAGCACACCTCCCAGCAGATTTATTTACAGAGGTATCAAAGTGTTTAGTGTACTGTATGTAGTTCATGCTGGTGTTTCAGTTCAAAGATACGTATGTATAAGTCTGTTATTGTGGAAGAGATTGTTACTATAAAAGAAAGGTGTAATCTTTGATTAATGATGCCCATTTTAAGTTCTAATTTTAAAACAATAAATAAAGGAGAATGTATTTTTCAGATTGCTTCCTTGGCACCTAGTTTCTGAGTATGTGTTCAGAGAGCAGTAAGCCTAGCAAACAGTATATAGTCAGAGTTCACATAAGTACATTAAAGGATTTGTGGAATTCCTCTGTTTCACTTTGCTGATTTGCTTAAGGGAAGACAACCTCCCTGCTCCATCTCTTACCTCCTTCAAGACTTATTTAAGAAGCATTGCTGTTCACCTTTACCTGGGCCCAAAGTCTTTTTGGAGTGTGACCTTTTGGTGGTTTAATGGGAGTTAGTGTTTGCACTTGTCTGCATTTGCGGTATAATATCTGTGGGCATTACTTCAAGAGGAAAAAGAGCCACTCTATTTAAGTTGGAAAGACCTATTTTTTAATTCCTGTGTGAACTTAGACTTGTTGACTGTTTTGGCTAATTGGAGGAGGATATCACAGAAGAGAGATTACTGTTGTTTACTCACCTGAGAAGTAGTGCCTTGGAGTAGATAAATTGATGTTCAACTAAATTGTTTGTGGCATTGAAAGGGCCAGAAAGATGGTTAAGTCTGGAATGGTTTCACTCACCTGTAGTCCCAGCACTGTGGGAGGCTGAGGCAGGAGAATCACAGCTCAGCCTAGGCAATTTTAGCAATTTAGTGAGACTGTCTTTAAAACAAAACAAAAACAGGTACAGAATCCAGCTTATTTTGAAGGCCCTAGGTTGAATTACCCATCTTGGAGAAAAAGATGGTTAATATAAAACTATGGTTGAATCAGAATGATTCTAAAAAAATTTCAGGTGAAGAAAAAGACCCTTGAACATGCATATTTATTTTGCTCAGTCTTTTTAAAATTCCTTTGTTTCTGTGCTGGAGGATAGAATAGTACATATACCAAAAGTTGAAATGTATTTCTAAGATTGTATAGGAGGCTGTGATTTGCCAGTGAAAGCTTTCCGGATCTACAGATTTGTAAGCATCTGGAAGGTAAAATGTTTGTGCCTTGTGCATCTTTGTATTACCTGGAGGCACATACTGTTTTATGAGTGATAGTAGTTCCTGTTCTGCAGTTAAGGCAAGAAAGATTTTGTATATTCATTTATAGAGCACCTCCTCTGTGTAACAATCACTTGAGATCTGTTTTTGAAGCTGCCTGGATGTCTGGAAAGTGGCTTTTGCAGTTACTTCTGATTTGTCTGCTTTTCTGACTTCCTAAGAATCGGTTATAGATTGTAGACCTGTTTACTGTAGCATAGATGGCCAGCTTGGGAGTGACGATTTCTTTTAACTCAGAGGAGCATGAGACCCTGACCCTGACCTTATTGGAGTGGTTACTACTGGACTTTGATGTGTCTTTGAGGAAACACTGATAGAGCACTTCTGATTGTGACATTTTAGTCTATTTGCCTATATTGTTCTTCTCATTGTCTTCATACCTTTCTTCATGCAGTTATTGCATTTGCAAAAGTTTCTAGAGGGTTAAGGATGAGTTGTTGAACAATTACGAACAGTAGATGCTCTGCTAATTAGAGACCTTGACCTGTAGTCTAACCCAATGTAACCTAACCCTGAACTTGTAACTAAAATTAATAACTGCATATTCCATAGTATATTATTGGATCACATATTGTTCCAGCTTCTGGTTCAGTTCCCATCCCCCTTACTATGACATTGCTTTTTATAACTAATCTATGCCTGGATTTCTTTTTTTAAAAAATCTGCCAATCTGCTATTTTCCCTGCCCCATTTCATCCTTTTGTTTTCTTATATTCCTTGCTCTCTTTTGTCCCCTCAAACTGTCCATGTCATATTACTGTGATTACTCTATCCCTAATTGATCATATAATAGATTGAAGGTGTATTTGTTGGTTTAATTATATATCCATATTTAAAAACTGGTAGTGTGAGACATTTCTCTGAGTGTGTTTTAAAATAGAGCATAGCTTCCAGTCTTAATCCAGAAATGTGGTTTGTTTCACTGGTATATTGCTTTTAATTGATCTTTTCAGTGTAGTTTGGTCCTAGATAGCTAAAGCATGGGTGTATGTGATTGTAGATGGCATATAATGCTAAATAACATTATGATAGAGACTGTTCTGCTTTTTATTATATATGGGACTGTTTGGTAGGAAAATAGCAAAGACAATATAATGGTGTACTGACACTTTTTCTTACCACATCTAGCATACTAGCAGATTTTTTTTGGCACTTGGAGCAGGGTTTGACAGATTACGGCTCCCAAACCAAATCTTGCCTCTACCTCTTTTTTTTTTTTTTTTATAGTTCACAAGCTAAGAATATTTTTTACATTTTTAGAGATCAGAAAAAAGCCAAACTAATAATATTTCATATACATGAAACTTACATAATTCAAATTTCAGTGTCCATAAAGAAACATTTTACTGGGTTGCACCAGTACTTTATTGTCTGTGGCTTCTTTTTATCTACAATAATAGAGTTTATTAATTGCAACATAGATCTGTGACCTGAAAAACATAGTGATTACTTTCTGGCCCTTTTGGAAGTATAGAAGTATAGTAGTTTGTCAAATCATGCTCTAGTGTATATGCAGAATCCATGTGGTTCTTACTTCTCTGTTGGTGTTGTCTGATTTAAAGTTTTTTTTTGTTGCATGTAAGAATCAACACTTTTTTTTTAACTTTAAAGAGAAAAGAAAACAAAATAACAACCAAGACAAAAACAAAACAACACAAAAAACAATAAAAATGTTACAGAATTTCAAAATAAGGTGATAAGGAATTAATAATTGTTGTTATATTATATATTGTTATCTTCAATGAAGTTGCTCAGATTATTAGATGTAAGAATACAAGATTGACCAAACAATTAAAGAGAATAAAAAATAATTTAAAAAACGTTAGAAATGATGCAGAGTTTCACTAATCAGTGTCGTAGGGATACAACAATGGTTGTTACATTGCATATTGTTGTCTTCAAATTAGTTTTTCACATTACCAGATAT
>NW_004955536.1:930288-939976 GCF_000276665.1 Chinchilla lanigera
TCTCACTTTCACTCTCACTCTCTCTCTCTGTCCTTTCCCTCATCCCAGTTGTTCCTTCCCTTTGAGCAACTTCTTTCCCTTTCACAATGTCTATTGTACCTTTCGGGTTTTATTTACTTTTTCAGGTACTAGGAAGAAAATACGACGCTTACACGTGTGGGTCTGATTTATTTCACTTATGAGTATAGTCTCTAGTTGCATCCATTTTCCTGTGAAAGCCTCATAATTGATCGCTTTGCCTTTGTCCTCCCTTTATTCCAACAGACTATGGAGTTGGGCTTTGTTTTATTTTAGTTTATTTATTTTTTGGTCTTTTGAGACAGTGTCTTGCTATGTATTTCAGGCTGGCTTTGAACTCACTGTGTAGCCCAGGTTGGCCTTGTACTCACAGTGATCCCCCTGCCTTATCCACCCAAGTGCTGGGATTACAGTTGTGTACCACCACACCCAACTGGTTGTAGTTTTAAAAGGTGAATCAGATCTTGTTACTCCTTTGCTTAAAACCATTTAATAGTTTCCTATCTTGCTCATATAAGTGTGAAACCCTAAAGTGTTTATAAATGGCCACTGGCAACTTTTTCCATTACATTCTGTCTCGTAAGTACTCAACTTTGTTGTTTTACAGGGAGAAGAGACAGTGATATGAAAACAAGTGGATGCTGCTTTGTTACAAAAATGGGTGGCAGGCTACATTTATCCTGCAGGTTGTAGTTTGCTAACTTCTGCCCTAGATAGTATGAAGTCCTTCCAGACTCCTTTCTTCTCACATACACACACTTTGATTTTACCCCTTATTATTTTCCCTTTCAGTTACTACTCTGTCACCCATATTGACATGTATGATTTTCGTAGGTACAGATGGATCCCTGCCTCTGCAGTTTGTTTTTATTGTTCCTTGTACTAGGATCCTTTTCCCCAGGTAGTCAATATTCCTTGAGTATCTACTATATATTGACCTTAGTTCTTAGGATATATCAATGATCAGTACCTATAATCTTGTATGATATGTAGCTGACATTCTTCTGTGTATGGGGATATAAATGAGTGTAGATAGTTTTTGAAAAGCAGTCATAAATAAATGATATAGTAGTATTTAAAAAATGATGCCAGTACATGCAGTGGAAAAAGTGGGACATACTAAGAGGGATTGTGGATAAGGTGATATATGCGGAGAGCTCCAGAGGTAGCCAGAGTAAATATTTGCACAGCTTGTCTATCTCATCACCTGCCCACACTCTACTGTATAAAATTGCAGTTCCACCAACATACCTGTAACTTCTTATGCCATTTCCTGTGTTGTTTTTGTCTAGAGCATTCCATGCCATCTGTTATCCTATTGTGTGTATATCCTCCCACTAGAATATAGACTGCAAGATTCTTGCTTTTTTAAAGATTCCTGCTTTTTCCTCAGTATTAGGCACATAGTGACTTAAGTATTTATGAAATGAATCAATCTAGGTGAGTTGATAATCCCCAGACTTACTAGGTGGTATTTATATTGTACTTAGCACTGAATGTATTTGCTGCTGCTTGACAAGAAATATATTAGATTATTAATAAAATTTGGAAGTGAAAGAAGTGTGTCACCATCGTTAAGTACTCTTCAAGATGATTTTGTTCTGTTTAGACCAAGTTTGTACTTATCTATATTTAGGAAGATAGCCATGAAAATAAGTAATATTTGAAAGTGATTGAATGGGAAAAAGAGTAGGAAAAACATACATTATACTCAGAGAACATCCTGAATTGTCAGTGATCTGACTTCTAAATAGTAATGGCTAAAGGGAGTTTCCCAAAAGTAGCAGCTAGGTCCCTCAGCTATTATGATTCCCTTTCCCAATTCAAATGAGCCTTAAAACTAATGATGGAGAGAGAGGTCAGTAAACTAGACTGTCCTGCTTAAGGTTTGTTTTTATATAGCAGTTATGTCAGTTTTATATTTTTAAAGGGTTGCAAAAGAAATCTAACAGAGATATGCTGTAGATAATATAAATTTATGTGGTCTGCAAAATATAAAATATTTACTCTCTTACCCTATGCAGGAAAAAAAAAATTGCTAGGTAATTTCTTAGTTGCTTCCACAGTAGAAATATACTTCCCTGTGGTGGTCTTCATAAGTAATAGAACTTTAGAATTAGAACATGGAATCCATCTCACTTTAAATATTGCATTGAGACCTAAAAGATACATTAACTTATTAGAATTGTTCAGCTTTTTAGGTATAAATACTAAGTCTAGCTCATTATTATTAATTTACTTTGTATTCCGTGTCAGTGAGTGCCTCTTCTGTGGTAAATTATTTTCTCCAAGCCTTAGTTTTTCTCACCTGTAATTCTGAGACATTGACTCTGCAGGGTTTTGGTAATGATTAGATGAAAGTATGCACATAAACTATGAGTGTGTAATTTTTAATGCATGTTGATAAGTGCTGGGAAGGTATTAACTTGCTCAGAATGTGATTTGGGCATGGATTCGTGCTTATATTAATCAGTATTCAAGTTGTTGGAAGAAAATACCCAGACACCCACAATTTGAGGAGAGATTTATTTTGGCTCAGTTTTCAGAGGATTCAGTCCGTTGGTTGGCTCCAGTTCATTGGTTGAGAGAGAGAGGCAAGACAGAGACGGAGAGACAGAAAGACAGAGAAAGACAAAGAGACAGAGAGAGCGAGTGCAGGAACATACCCTCCAGGTCATGTTCCTGGGGACCCACCGCTTCCACCCTGGACTGACCTCTGAGCATAGGACACTTTTGAGGGGCATTTTAGATCTGAACCATGACAGTACTAGTTCAAAAATTTACCTAGTCT
Source organism: Chinchilla lanigera (assembly GCF_000276665.1). Classification (NCBI taxonomy): domain Eukaryota; kingdom Metazoa; phylum Chordata; class Mammalia; order Rodentia; family Chinchillidae; genus Chinchilla; species Chinchilla lanigera. The sequence goes on from NW_004955536.1 coordinate 933,098, forward strand.
GTGTCAGAGAGGCAAGTGTATTAAGAAGTTGGGGAGGGTTTCATACTCTTCAAAAATCTCCCCTCCCACCCTCTGTTTAGATAAAATATGTTACGAAATATCAAGGGCAGTTTTAAATGAAAGAAAGTCCCAGAAAGACTAACAACTTTGGTGAAGATAGCAGAAAATCACATATTTGGCATTTGAATGTTTATTGAGTAAAGGAGTGACTATATGTGTGTGTGATTTTTTTTTTTTATTGAAAAATGTCAGAGCCACTCACCTACATAGTATTGCATATTTATTAATAACTTTAGATACAGTAACATAATTTTTTTATGTATAGTTCTGTGAGACTTGACAGGTGCATAGGATTGTGTAATTACTACTATAGGCAAGATACAGCAGAGTTCCATGATTCATTTCCAAAACTTCCTTTTTGCTATTCTTTTGTAGCCAAACCTTTCTTGCGACCCCAACTCTAGCAAACTGCTGAGCTGTTTTCCCTCTGGTATTCTGTTTTCTAGACTGTCATACAGATGGAACTATATAAGATCTTCCAAATCTAGTTTCTTTTATTTAACATGTACATTGAAATTTCTCCAAATTATATTAATAGATTGTTCATTTTTATTGCTGAGTGATATTCTACTATAAAGATGTACCATAATTTATTTGTCCCCTTGATGAGGCATGTTTGGTTTCAGTTTTTGGTAAGTACAGATAAGATCGTTACAAACATTCATATACAGATTCATGCATGAACATATCTGTATTAGTTTCATGTGACAAATTTTCAAATTGGATGGCTTTAAAATAGCAGGAATTTCTTCTTATACTGTTCTGGAGGTCAGGCGTGTAGGATCAGTATTACTGGGCTAAAATCAAGATATTCGTAAGGGCACATTCTTTCTGCAGGTGTTTCCAGCTTCTCATGGCTTGGGGAGCAACATCATTCTAGTCTCTGCCTCATTGTTTACGTTATGAGAGGTGTGCATGTATGTATGTGTATGAAATATCCCTCTGCCTTAAAGGGTATTTGTGATGGCCCTAAATGCCATCTGGGAAGGGCCTTTTTCCCAAATAAATTAACATTTATAGGTACCAAGTATTTAGGACCTACTTATGGAGGCTTTTATTTAGCCCACTACCATAAGTTTCATTTCACTTGATTAAATACCTACAAAGGGTAATTTCTGAGTTTGTAGGGTTCAGGGTATTTGTAACATTTTTTGATTGACTGATTGGTAGAGGGTGGTACAGGTGATTAAATGCTTCTAGGCAGGTATTTTACCACTGAGCCCTCGGTTTCCACAGAAGCCCACACTGTTGCCTATTCTCATAGCAGTATGCAAGTTTCTTTCACTGTGCACCCTCACCAGCACTTAGTATAGGTTAAGCACCCTTAATCTAAAAACCCATAATCTGAATTGCTTTGAAATCTGAAACATTTTATATACCAGCATGACACTACAAGTAGAAAATTTTGTATCTGATATTGTTGACAGGTTGCAGTCAAAATTCAGGCACACTAAAAATATTGTATAAAGTTACTTTTAGCCTATGTGTATAAGAAACACAAATGAACTTTGTGTTAGACTTGGATTCCATCCCTAGATACCCTGTTATATATAGACAGTTTTTCCAAAATCTCAAAAAAAGTGAAATTTGATTAAGGGATATTCAACCTGCATTGTTATTTTTAAAAGCCATTCTGACAGGTTGAGGTAGTATTTCATTGTGATTTTAGCTTGTATTTCCCTGGTGATTAGTTTTATAGATATTTTTGTGTGCTTATTCATATCTTCTTATTGAGGTATTTGTTCAGATAGTTTGCCTGTTTTTGTAATTGGGTTACTTTCTCCTTGTTGAATTTGTTTTTTATTCTTTTCTTTGACACTTATTCTCCCCAAAGTTAGCCCTGGGAAGATGTGTGCTTTTGAAATACTTGATATGTTTCTCATTTTTATACTGTGAATTTGTTTCCTTTTTCAGTTTCTACAAGGAGTATATTGGAATCCAGTTCTTCTCTGGTTCTTGATAAATTTATGAAGTAAAGGAAATAAAAATTTAAACTGGAAGCTATGAATAAAAGGGGTGTTTTGTGAGTGCCTATGACTAACCTGTAAGGAATGGTAGGGATGGAATTGGCTTCAGAAACAACTGATACGGGCATTAGATTATAGTAGTATTATCCTCCTCTCTTGTTCTAAGGCCCCAGTGACTGCTCAAAACTTTGGATAGTACTGAACCAGGATTATACTGTTTTTTCTTACACACTTAACCATGGTAGAGCTTAGTTTATGAATTAGGCACACTAGAGAGTAGCAGCAATAATTAATAATAAATAACAATTAAGAATATAATAAAAGTTATTTAAAACATATGAGTTATTTCTGAAATCTTTCCATTTATGTTTTTGGGATGGAGTTGATTGGCATAAGTGAAACCCAGGAGACAGAACCTGGAATAAGGTAGTCTGCCATATTGCCTGGATTTTTTCATCTCATCACTGGTATCTTCATGAACTGGTTACTTTTTTATCTCATTTGGTTTTCTCCAGATGATTGGGACCATGTTTATAGGTGTCTTATGACTTCTACTTCTGTGACCCCAGAGGAAAAAAGGATCCTCTCAGCAAACTTAGGTCAGAAAATCCCTGAGGAATGACTGTTTTGGGCGTAGCCTAGAGTTGGAAGCAGATACCTAGTGTAGGCACTGTGACCTATTTCAACATTTTAACTCCAAAATGAATGTGAACAGAGCGGACTCATCTCTCCTCTGATAGTTTTTTCCTTTAGTATATTCACCTCTGTATCAGAACCAGACAACAAGGAGGCCTCCTTGATTCCTCCATGATTTCCTGTAAGAAATGTCTTTCCCCCCATGTTTGGGCCATCCCCCTTGTTCATTGTCTTGTAACGCACATGCCGTTTCTTCTGCATTCAGTGTTTTACTGCTGTAGCCTTTGCAAGGCCAACCTCTTCTCAGCCATCTATTAGTTGTTTGCTAGAATGTCGCCTCCTTACTCCTTCCTTAAATGTAGCTTCTGTTCTTCTCCCATCTCTTTTTGCAGGATCCTGTTTATTTGCTTCACAATATTTCTTAACTGAATATCGTTTCATCCATACCTTTAGCTGTATTAGTCAGGTTTTCACTGTTCTGGCCAAATACTTGAGGTAAACAACTTGGAGAAGGAAAGATTTATTCTGGCTTATGGTTTCAGTTCATGTCTACTGGCTCCGAGGCATAAAGAAAATGGTAGAAGATTGTGGCTCAGGAAAACTGCACACCTCACAGCAGCCAGGAAGCAGAGAGAAAGATCCTGAGAAGAAGGGGCCAGGGATAGTCGCCAGCGTCATACCTCCATGACCCACTCCCTTCAATTAGGCCTTCCCTCCTAAATTTCCATTGTCTGCCAGTAATACCATCAAATTCTGGTTGGAGCCCTTATTAAAAAGAGCTGAAAGCTCCACCTTTGACAAGGAGTTTTGGGAAACATGTTAGATCTAAAGTGTAATGCCTATTTTTTGTCTTTTCCTGCTAAACTGTTAAACTTATAGATTTAGGGACATTGTCTTGTTTCCTCTTGTATCTCTGTGCCTCATACAACATGGTGTATATAGTAAGTGAAAATGGTTTTGAATGAATGAATGAATCAGAACACATTTTACCATTGGTCCAATCTAGAGTAAGTGCCCTTCTGGGTAGAGTTTGTGGATAGATAGAAAGACAACAGTCACTGGAATAGGCCCCAAGTGAAACTGTGTTAAGATGTCACATGTATTTTTTTTTAGTTTTTAAGAAACAGGTAATAGTGATTAATTCTGGTGTTAATCATTAAACCTAATGCTATTTTTGTTTAAATAGAAATAATCTCAAAGATGTATCTGTAGGCACAGATGCAAACTAATAATTTAAAATCTTAAAACAATAACCATTAGGGTCCAATTAGTGCAGTTCAGCTTTTTAATGGTACCGACAGAGTGAGCCAACTGCTTTAAAACGTTAATCATGACACTAATTTTCACATTCCTCTATTAGACTTATTCTTAGAGATTTGTTTAGGTTTTTGTGTCATTCCTTTCTCTTTCTTTGTGACCTTTCCATTTATTTGTTGCTTTCTTAACCAGTTGTGAGAAATTTGAGGTTAAAAAGGGGTCTGGGGTCAAGAATGGTGGGTACATGGTAGAGCATGGTTTATAAACCTGGCTGAGAATAACTGCTGTGGTAGTGAAGGTTAGGGTCATTAATTTTTCATACAACCCAGATCACTACGAGATGGAAGGAAGTATTGGGGCAACAGGTATAAATCTGGACTGTTTCAGTGCCCAAGGGTTGGGCAAGTGGTAATCAGAGTTGTGGCAGAATAGACTGTTCTGAAGCTGAGAAACTGCGAGTGGAAGAGACTTGCCCAAGAGTGTATAGGAGAAAGCCAGGCAGAACTCTGGGCTTAAAAAAAAGTCTCGGCTTTCCTAAATCCTTTTCAGTTAAGGTAAAATTCTGTGTCTCTGCCTTATTAAATAACTCTAACTGCTTTATGGACAAGGTTGAAGTCCTAGAATGTGGGCATAATTTTTAAGTTTTCTTGTAGGAAACTAGTACTATGCTTTCATATAATGTTCACTTAGTACATAGATTGAATGACTGCAGGATTAGCAGATCATTTGTTGGTCATTTGTTTGTTAGATCACTTGTTAGTTGGTTATGAGTGTTTTTACATCATGGTTGAAGGATTTCCCAGAGAAATTCATGTGCTCTCAACAATTTATCCACTGGATAATGCTAGTACACATTTGAGAGCAGGTTGGAAAGATAAGAGTTTTAAGATTAGTTGTGTAAAGCAAGCTTTAATTCTTAAATTAGGAAGAGAACAAAATTTTATAGTAGGTAAATGCCTTGTCCTTGATTTTTAGCTTTCATTTTGGGAATTGTTAATAGGAACATAGTTGAGATTAATCACCATGGCAGTATATAGAAAAACTGATTCTGTAGATAAGTTTCTTAGTCTGGACTTGGACATTTTTTTTGAGATGGGCTGTGAACTCACTATGTATCCCAGGCTGGCCTTGAACTCCCAGCAGTCCTCCTGCCTCAGCCTTGTGAGTGCTAGGAGTACAGGTATAATAATAACCATGCCCAACTAGATTTTGTTTTTTTGTTAAGTAAACGTACTTTTTCTGTAATGAGATACTGATATTTGTATTGTGAATTAACCAGTTGGGGTTATAAAGTTAATTCAAATCCTGTTTTTGACAAAGGATGTTAATATTGAATGTTTAAAGAGAAGCAAAAAAATTAAAACTTTTATGAAGAATATAAGAGGCATACATGTTAGTTATCTTAGTCATAGGTCACCTTTTCCATGAAGACACTTGTTAGGGTTTTTCATGTAGTTGATGCTTTTGCCCTCATGACTCCATGTCTACACCTAACACAGTTCTTTATGTGGTTGTTAGTGAGAATCCAGTTACTGTGGAGTTTCCTAAAGTAACAGATGACAATGCAACTGTAAAAACTCATGAAAGAAGACTTCCAGAACTGCTCCAGAAAGTGGCAAGAATGATGGGATAAATGCGTTTGCAGCAAGGAGGAATATTTTGAGCATTTGCAGCAAGGAGGAATATTTTGAGGAGGATTAATGGCAGTATGTCTTTAACTGTAATACATTTTTAAAAATGATTATAACATTCACTGTTACACACATTGCTGTCTATGCAGTATCTTTTATATTGCTTTATTTTTCAAGATTAAAATAATAGTTTTAAGGTGTCTTATAGTTGTACCTTCTAGACCTGTGCCAATAAGTTGCCATTAACCACATGTAGCTATTTAAGTAAGTGGAAGTTAAATTAATGATAGCCACTAGCCACGTTTCAGGTACCCACAAACTTGTATGTGCTAGTGGTTACTGTATTGTACAGCAACATATACAGAACATTTTCATTATTCTGAAAGTATATTAGACAGTACTGCCTGAAGAACAGTATTAAAGAAAATATAATGTGAGGACAGTGCTTTGTTTTCACTTAATTAACTTTAGGATTTTCAAAGTTGAAAATTTTGGAGTGTCTTAAGGAAGGGAGCTTTGTGATTTGCTCTTTATGTGTCAAGTCTGGATCCTCACACACTGCCTAATCTGTCCTTAGTCTGTCTGGGCTGAGGGGGATTTTGGGTTAAGTAGTACAGAATTTACAAATGGGTATTTTATATAGTTAAAGCTTTAATGCTTCATATCTTGTTCTTTATCAGTTCAGTTAGGATAATAAGATACTGCATGGAATTTGAATTAATTGGTTGGGATAATGAAGTTAACAATTTGAATCACAGTGAACTTGTTAGTCCCAGGAGAAATTTTTACACTATTTTGAAGCCATCTCAACTTCAGCTTGCCTCCAGACTCTAAGCTCTTCTTAAGAGAGTTTAGTACCTCATAGAGTTCAGTCCACATACTTGTCAAGTAAGGGCTCCAGACCAGTCACTGTCTGTCATTATTTGCTAATTCATTAATGATTACTCTTTATAACTACTTTTAACTAGTTATGAGTTCCTTGAAAATAGGAAACCCTGTTTTATATTTAAAATATTTATAATTTTATAAATAAACTAAAAGAGATTTTTAAAGATAATCATATCAAATGCTTACATTTTATGAATGAAAAATCCTGACAGGTTAAGTTATATCCTCATAGTTGGAGAATTAGTACTAGAGAGCTAGCTGTCTTTGGCAAGTTGATAGTTCAGTTAATTTGAAGGAAGTCATAGCTCTATTTATTTTCTTTAGAAGCCACTTTGAAGATACCAAAGTATAGTACAACAACTCTTGATAATCTCCTACCTCTTTTGTCTGTAACTCACTATTATTTGTCTATTTGTTTTCCTGAGAAACTATTTTGTAGA
>NW_004955536.1:940076-1048716 GCF_000276665.1 Chinchilla lanigera
TAACTCACTATTATTTGTCTATTTGTTTTCCTGAGAAACTATTTTGTAGATAACAATATGTAAAACAATAACCATTGATAATTTCCTACCATTTTGTCTGTAATTTGCTAAGTCCCCCCTATTATTATGTTATCCTTCTTTTACTCTTTAAAATAAAAAAAAAAAAATTTGAAGGAAGTCCTAAATACTATTCCACAATGAGTCTATTATGATATACATTTAAACTATACCAGACGTAAAGTTACCTATATTTCTTGATTTCAATATGCAATATTTTGTTATTTATGACATATTCTTAAGAACAGATTGTATGTTATTTTTGGAGTTAATGGTATTATAATCTTGAAAATTGAGATTTTATTTATTCGTTTCATTTTTGTGAGACAGGGTCTCAGTCTGTAGTTCAGGCTGACCTTGAACTCACTGTGGTTCCCCTGCCAAGATTCACCCTCATGAATGCTGGGATTATAGGTGTATGCCACCGTGCCTGGCTCAACACTTTTGGACTAGAATAAACTGATCGGTTTCATGGGTTAGATAAATACTTCAGGTTTGTATTTTTCCTGTATTGTGTTTGGAAGTAATAACTTTGGTGTTATAGGTTATAATGTTCATTTATAGAAACTAGTAAATCACAAGGAGTGCTAGTGCAGTAGATTTTCCTAGATAGAGACAAGATTGCATTTCCAGGGTACCAAAACTGTTTCCCAAGATTCACTTTTGTTTCCCATAGTCATTAGCAAAGTAGTATGGGCTATACCTTAGGTATTTGTAAGGTGATTGTTATTTGATGAGATACTCTTGGTGCCCAGAAACAGTATTGTTTTGTGTCTGTGATTGCATGTGCTCTTGTCCCTTCCTCCCTCCCTCCCAAACTGAAATCATTTTTCAGAAGGGTCTTTGCTTGTGAATCAAGTCTTTTTTTTTTTTTTTGGTACTGGGAATCGAACTCGAGACCTTGTGCTTGCCAGGCAGGCACTGTGCTGCTGAGCTATATCCCCAGCCCATGAATCAAGTCTTTAATTATAGGCTTTTCTTTTTTCCAAAGGCAGGTCCATTTTCCATAGTTGTTCTTTAGATGGAATGTGTGTGTATATGTGCTTGTGCGTGTGCATGTGAGTACACGCATATGCTTGCAGCATTTCAATCTGTGCAGCACATTTGCTTTCTAGATATCTTTGTATAGTAACAGTATGTGTGGAGGAGCTGGCAGCCTACAAAGCAGTTTTTTCCCTCTTCCCCATCCTTTTAACCTTACTTCCTCCCTAGATCTGGTGACGTTACATAGATAAATGTTCTGGCTAGGAAAACAGCAGAAAGAATTGAATGTCTGCCATAATTTTGCAGTCCGAAACCAAGCTGGCTGCTTCAGCCATGCTTTCTTGATCTCTTCCTGTGTGTATGCAGTCTGCACTTGTCAGGGCTTCCCTTGTTCAGCATCACATCACTGTGTTCTCCACCCTTATCACACTGTCCTTTTGAGAGCTATGGTCCTCAGGCCTAAAATTTGTTAACTGTTTGAGGCTTTATATATGTTGTTGTGAATGAAATGCATTTAAGTCTGAAAGAGAAACTTAATCGATACAATATTGACAGCATGCTTGTGTGTGTGGAAAAGATATTGGTAACTACCTGAAATTATTAGATTGCTTTTTAAATATTATCTGCCTGTTCTTTAGGAAGAGGAATGGCATTTCACAGGACTTTGCAGACAGTTTAGACAAGGGCAGTGGTGCCTCAGTTCACAAGCTTAATTCTTTCCACAGTTCAGGTTGCATAGTACATATATGGTTGCAGCCAAAATCCTGTAACAGATTCTGTGACCAGAGTTGTGGAAAGAAGTAAGTTTGTGAGCCGAGGTGACACTGTACTGATTTCTTTTTTTTTTGCGGTACTGGGCATCGAACTCAGGACCTTGCACTTGCCAGGCAGACTGTTGTGTCACTGAGCTATATCCCCAGCCCCTGTACTGATTTCTTAATGTGAATATTTGTAGTTGCTTTATTCATAAGAATCAGGAATTGGAAACAACTCAAAATGACCCTCAACTAGGGAATTTTTTTCTCTAGCAAAAGAACTGCTATTTTTTTAATTCCCCCTTCTCAAATATGACACTGACTTATCCATATAATGGAATGTTACTAGCAACAAAATGGAACAAATCCATTTAATCTTTTTTTTTTCCATTTAATCTATATGAATGAATCTCAGATGTGCGTACTGAGCTAGGTGAAAGAAGCTAGACTGAATGCTCTCTACCGTATGAATCCATTAGAGAAATTGAGTTTTAGCTTTTGATCAGCATTGTAAATAGTCATTTCTATAACAGAAGTAATTTATTTACTGTCTGTTACGTTAAAGAAGATAATGTGACATCTTGAAGTCTGGGGGTTATTTTCTTTTTTTTTCTTTTAAAAAATAAAAGAAGGATAACATAATAATAGGGGGACTTAGCAAATTACAGACAAAATGGTAGGAAATTATCAATGGTTATCGTTTTACATATTATTGTCTACAAAATAGTTTCTCAGGAAAATAAATAGACAAATAATAGTGAGTTAGAGACAAAAGAGGTAGGAGATTATCAAGAGTTGTTGTGCTATACTTTGGTATCTTCAAAGTGGCTTCTAAAGAAAATAAATAGAGCTATAGATGAGTGACCTATTGAAAAATCATTATTCTCAATGGTTGTTGTAGGAAACACATAATAATAAACATACATTATGAAATAGGATAGGAACATTACAAACTTAACACAGTTATGGATAGATTAGTAGGAAAATATCAATGGCTGCTGTAATACATGGTGGTATCTTCAAAGTGGTTTCTCAGGAAGACAGAGATACGCAAGAAGGATCTAATAAGTAGTTACAGCCTAAGGGTTGTCAAAAATAGCATATTACCTCCTCACCAGTGACTCCTTTCACTGAGGTATGATGGCTGGAAGGAAGGCCAGGATTGAAAAGAAGGACCGAGAGACTTGCACCTGTGACTAGCAACAGGCTGTTTTCTTGTTCCTCCATAGTCATGATTACCCAGGACTCCTCGAAGGAGATGACGGTCTGGCCAGAGGGAGAAGGCAGACCATGCCCCAAGCCCTCTCATTCCTGTTGGACTAACTGGTAGCATGGGTCTGAGCTCTGGGGCCTTCACCTCAGAGGGCAGACCAATCTCCAGTGGTCTCCTTTGCATCCAGGGCATGGCCTATGGGGCCTCTTAGGGCAGTTCCTCTTGAGGTAGCCTGGCTTTTAACAGTGGTAGCAGATGAATGCAGTTGTCGAGTTGGGGGTTATTTTCAAGACTGTTAATAAGGTAGATTACCTAGACTGCAAAATATGTCAGTGATTTCAAAGAAAAAAATGAGCTTTTATTTCCTGAAGTTTGTGCTGTAGTTTGATTCTAAATCTGAAAAAGATTTGCCTATTAATTAAAGCTTTAGATAGTCCTTTAAAAAATACAGTGAAACCTGGAGTGGTGGTATATACCTTTAATCCTAGCACTTAGGAGGCTGAGGCAGGAGGCTAGCCTGGGTTACATAGCAAGGTGAAGGCCAGTTTAAATTACATAGTGATACCCTGTATTAAACAACAACAACGAAAATAAAATGAGATCCTACTTTTTTGGGTTTATTAGAAAAGCACAATTTTTAATAGGTTCATTTGGGCACTTTTAAGTATAGTATTTTCATTTGTTCCTTAGCATGTCCTATTTTTACAACTAGTTTGTAAGACCCAGCAGCATCTTTGTTTCTTCAGCACTTGCCTCAGTATCCTCATCCATAGTAAACAGTATGGGTAAAGTGGAGATAACATTAAAGATGAGAATAGTGTGAGATGAGTTCACTAGCTAATATTAGTCTGCTGGGGCTCCATGACAGAGTACTTGGTGGTTCAAACAACAGAAAAAATTTTTTTTTCCTTCATGTTTCTGGATGGTGCAAGTCCAAATCAAGGTGCTGGCAAAGTTGGTTTTTGGTGAGGCCCTTCTCATCTTGCAACAGCTTCTCTTGCTGTGTCTTATTACCTTCTTCTCTCAGCCTGTACACTTGTGGTATCTCTTCCTATGTGGATTAGGGCCCATTCTTCTGGTCTCATTTAACTTTAATTATCTCCTTAATGGTCCTATCTCCAGATACTGTCAGACACATGAGGGGTTAGGGCTTTCATATCACCTCCTTCTGAAGAGAGGTAGGTGTATCATGTTTTTGCAATACTAGACTTTGTACCACTAGTCAAGATCCAGTCAGGGAAACAGAACGCACACTAGGTATTTCAATAGAGAAGATACAGTATAGGGAGTTGATAAAGCGGATGGTGGAGATCTGAAATGCAAAATGAAAACACTGAAATATCACAGAGGTAAATAACTTCCTGAAACAGCTACTACCTCTGTGGCCGTGGGTACAAAGTAAAAAGTTTGGATTATTAAAAGGTTGGAGAAGGAACCATACAGAACTGTTCAGTTCTATGAGGAGGGCCCATTGCCTGGTTGCTTTCAAAGGCTTGGACAAGGAGTCCTGGAGAGTAGACTCAGACTTCTCAAGAGGGTACATTTCCCTGCTATTGGTATTATTTCTGAGGGAGCATGATGAGTCTGGTCTAGAGAGAGCCAGAAGAAACTGAGGAGTGGAAATGACTGCTTCTGTTAGGAAAAGGGCCAGTGCTAGGGTAACAGTGGTTAGAACAGGAAGACAGACTACAAGGAGAAACTGTTCTCTTGCCATCATTACCGCCTATTCTTCCTCTGTTGTTTCTTACTGGTGGAGCCTAATTAAAAGCCAGCTGACAGAGGGGAGGAATAAAAGTATATAGAGTCTGCCCAGCATCATAAAGCAGAATATAGAAGGGTAAGCTTGGAATTGAGAGGCAGAGAGCTTAATAGGTGGCACAGATATTAGTGGTATGAATGAAGGCTCTTTGAAATTCATTTTGGCAGTATACGTCAAACATCTTAGAAATAGGCACATCTTTTGGCCCAGTAATTATAGTTCAGGAACTATATTGTGAGGCTGCCATCCAAAAAGTAAGTAAAGATACTGGTATACATACAAGGTGATTTAGTCATAATACTGCCTATAAATATAAAAATCAGAAACAGTGTAAATTTGCTTCTGTGCCGTGTATGTAGTTTGGAATAAGATTGGCTAACACATAATGCAGTATATAACCACTAGAAAGAGGATGTTGACTTGGATTTAATGATGATTAGTGGGTATCTTAGTGGCTTCTCGAGTTTCAGAGACAAAATACCCAATACCCAAAGTTAAGGGAGGAAAGATTTATTTAGCTCAGTTTGTAGAGGTTTAAGTTCATAGTCAGCTGGCTCCAAGGTGAGTTGGCTTGGCAGAGGGGTGTTACAGAAGAGAAACCATTCAGAGTGGGCAGAAGACGGCAAAGCAATAGGCTTTTCCATTTGATCCCTTCCAGGCTACCTGCCCTTGGGGTGGTGCCACCCACACTCAGGGAGGGCCTTCCCATTATCCACATCCTTAGAACGGTGCTAAACTAATCCGTGCACTAATTAGTAATTACACCTTAATCCCAGCATCACATACCCTACATCCAGCCACCTCTGAAAAGCCCCAGGTGAGGCTTTGGGGGGATATCTAGACACAGGCCATAACAATGTAGAAATATAAATTTTAAAAAGCAAATTGTACATTGCATGTAGTCTGGGCTTTTTCTTTCTTAAATCTCTGCATAGAAAGAGCTGAGAACAAGTTGCACGAAAAAAGACAGTGCAGTGTCAAATTGAAGATTGTAGGTGCAAGAGCAGAAGGACCAGGTTTGTATTTAGGCTCTGCCAATTTGTTATTTTTATTACCTTGAGTAAGCTAATCTTTTTCCTAGCTGGAAAATGATTATAGTACATACCCCATAGCACGGTACTGTAGTGAAGCCTAACAGTGTTAAATCCTGTAAAGCATTTAGAACAGTACTTGTATCAAGTGCTCAGTAAATATTAGCTATTAATGAGAGGAAGAGAGTGATTAGGGGAGAATTTTACTGTCTTTTTTCTGTTTATTATCTAACAATTTTAATAATTTTAATTGATTTAGCATTTCTATTAAAGCTAAAAAAAAAGCAAATATAGGTGTATTAAGTACATTATTCTTTGCTACACGTAGGAGACCTAAAATGCCAAAGCAGTTTTTGTGTATGTGTGTTGAAACCATGTCCTGCAGCCTAGATTCAGCTGACACCTGAGACATGTCTTTTGACAAGCCCCTTACTGCTTGTTGTAGGTAAATTTCATTCTTCCTCAAAATCTATTCAGATGCTTAGAATGTTGGTGATACTGCTTCTGGCAAGGTTCCTAAGGCTTCTGTCTTTTGCCTTACTTAGTCTCTTTCCTGTGCTCTGCTCAGCTCCATTGTGCTCTGCACTGAATGGAACTTGAGCATCCATTCCCCATTATTGTGTTTTTTTTCATGCTGACTGCAATTTCAGGATTTTTATTGTAGCACAGAAAAAATGTAGAATGTTATTCATTTATTGGAAGTCCTTTAGTCATTGCACCTCTAGGCTTTTGTCACTGGCCACGTCTTTTTCTACATTCTAGCTCCGTTCATATTTCTTGACCCACTCAATACCCTCTCTTGTGTCTCTTAGGCAGAACTGTTTTTGCCTTATTTATAGAATTCATGTTCTGTGCAAAAATAATAGGTTTATTACTACTTTACCATTAAATTTAGGAACTTGCTATTATTGCTTCTACATTTTTGTCTTTTCTCCTTCCTTAATGATTCTCTGAGAGTGGAAAGGGGAAGGGCAAAGATTGATTTGTTATTGCTATGAATAATGGTACTTTTTAAAGAAAGCAGGAAAACTTCTGGCCAGTTTTAGCTCTAAATATGGAAATTTAAATCTTGCTATATTATATTATTTAGTGTCACTATTTACTAATAATGTAATCCCAACATTTTCTACCTTCAAAATTCATTCATTCTTGCTTTCCTTTTTGTCTTGGAGTTATTTTATCTCTAGGTTGTAGTAATTACAGTTGAACATAAATTTTGTATATGCCTTACAGATGTGCTTAAGTCTATGGAAGAATGATGCACCATTATTTATTTATTATTTAGTGTATGCTTGGGTGTTATAGAGAATCTTGTATAAATTATATACTTTCTCTGTATTCTTTTAACATGTATTTGTAATTTCTAGTCACTTTATTTTATTTATTTATTTATTTATTTACTTATTTATTGTCTTTTTGAGACAGGGTCTCACTATGCAGTTTAGGCTGGCCTTGAGCTCACTTTGTACCCAGGCTGGTCTCAAACTTGCAATGATTCTCCTGCCTCAGCCTCCTAAGTGCTAGGATTACAGGTGTGTGCCACCACACCCAGCCTCTAGTCACTTTAAAACGAGAAATTTTGTAGCTTTTAAGAAGTCACATATATAGGTTGAGTTTCCCTTATCCAAAATGCTTAGAATAAGAAGTGTTTTGGATTTCAGATTTTTGAACATTAACAGATACATACTGGAATATTTTATGGTTGGGATCAAGCCTAGACATTAAAAGTCACTCATGTTTAATATACACTATATACACATAGCCTGAAGTAGTTTTGCACAAAATTTTTAGGGTGCCTCTGTATTAACTAGAACCCATTATAGGAGGCAGGTGTGGAAATTTCCACTTGTGGAAATCATGTTGTCAAACAGGAAGTTTTGGATTAAGCATTTTGAGTTTTTGGGTTAGGTATACTCCACCTGTAGTTTATTGTCTCATAGCTTATGAAATAATGATCTCTTAGAGGTTTCTGAAGTCCTGAATTTACAAGTACTTTATAGTTCTTTCCCTCAAAAATTCTGATGGTGACAAATTCTAGAATTTATCTTTCAGTTCTGCCTTGAAAGAACTAGAACTACAGATACAGATAACCTCCTCTTTAATAATCAAGTTATGATCCCATGACTATGTTGTTAAATGAACTGGTGATGAATTTGCCTTTATTTGCATAACTCCTACATGTAGTACTGTAGTATAACAGCACAGAACTGCAGTACTGTACTGCAAGAACAAAAAACATTGACACTCTATGAACAAAATGTACAGAACTGTGCAAAAAAAAAGGATGGGTTCTAAGTAAATCTGAGCAGCAGGTCCTAAGTCTGAACAGCATGCCTTGGTTGTAAGTCCAAGTAGTCCTTAACCATGTAGGTTGTTAAATGAGGAATATTTGTAATAGAACAGGTTGTCCTTTATGTCAGTGTGTAAGAATGGACAATATTGAGGTTGAGTTGAATTTATTAGGAGATATTAGAAAACAGAGACAATGACAAGACAATAATGTAGTTTTAAAATTTAGAATCTTACTGGGAAAGAAATGAAAATTAGACTTTAAAACGAGAATGATGGATCTGATATTTAGAAGATTGTTTCTTTAAGGTATTCTAAATGTGTCTCTTTTTTGTATTGTATGATACAGACATCAAGTAATAGAAATCATTGGTCAAAATTTTAACAGTTCCTGGTTTTCAAATTTATTTCCAAAAATTTAAGTCAGAATATTCTGTCTGCTTGTTATCAGTATGTAGTGTAAATTTGCCTCAATGCTGCCATCTTGTGAGTATTTTGGAGATCTCAACATGGTACCTAAGGTGATGGATGACACAAAGTACAACCTGCATGCTTCTAGCCACGAGTTTCCCCCTGCTTTTGAGAAATTGAGTGGAGATGGGTTGCTGTGGCATAAGTATTGGGTGTTGTGAAATCACTTTTTGAGATTGCTAAACAGAGGAGCATTCATATAATATGGTTCTTTTTGAGATAAATGTAACTTTTATCATATTAACACTGAACTTCATTGTTTTTTCCATATAGGGTACTATTTTTCTTATTATTTCTAGTTCTACAAGGTAATTTTAATTACTTAACAGTATATGTCCAATACCTACTATGTGCTAGGCACTGTTATCAGCACTAGTAATACAATCCTAAACAAAGAAATAAAAATTAGAACTTCTAGAGTTTGCATTTAGTCAACAAGATACACATACACACGTTAATTAATAAAAATAGGGTTAAGCGAAGAAATAAAGCAGGAGAGGTGGCTGTGAATTATTGTGGGAGGGTTTGCTTTAAAATATTAGATGTAGCTTTCAGAGATACTTACTGAGGTGACTTTTGAGTAGAGATCTGAAGGATGTAGGGAAGAGCACTGTGCATGTCAGGAAGGCACATGCAGAGGCCCCATACCTGGAACTCCTGATGCATTGAAGAAAATTAAAGCAAGGAAGCTGCAGTAGAATGTGGAAGGATGAGAACAATAGGAGGTGAGGTCAGTGTGTATGTGAAAAAGAAGCTACAGATCACACAGGGCCTTGCAATTTATATGGCATTTAATCTGAAATGGAGGCCATTGGGCTAGAGGGTTTCAGGCAGCTGAATGACAGCATTGATTTACCCTTTGGGAGTTCACTCTGGCTGTTGTGTTTAATGGTGTGTAAAGTCATTTGCTACAACCTTTCTTCTTTTATTAGCTGTAGGAATAGGTTTACGTTATATAGATCACAGGAACAGTAAGATAGAAAGGGCTAAACTTGAATAAGGATGAGATTAGCAATTATATGCATATTGTTTTGTCTTTTACAGATTTTTAAAAGTTATAGATTATCAGTTCTCATTTTTTCATTGTGATACAGGCTAATTGAAATCAGCTTATAGAGTTATACTTGAAAAATGTTGCATATGTTTCTTCTGTCTATCTTATAACACCTCATTACATCTCAGGTTCAAATCTTATAATAAACCCAATATGGGCTAGCCTTACCTTACTGGTTTTCATGAGGATTAGTTAGTTGGGGATGAGAATGAGAATGATGCGAATGTTTAATTTTTTGTGCTCTTAACATATTTCTGCATATTCTTAATTCACTCTGTAATGATTAACAGTGGTGGGGTTTTGCTTTTTTGTTTTTTGAGAGTCTTAAGGCTAGTTCAGACTAGCCTTAAACTCCTACCTCTGCCTCCCAAGTGTTGAGATTACAGGCACATGCTACTATGCCTTGCCTGGCAGTGCTGTTTGATCAGCAAATTAAAGGAAATTTATCAGACTATGTCTTAATCTAGGTGATTTATTCAAACCATTTTTTGCTTGTAGCTCATCAGCTAAAATAACAAACCTCTAAAGTACTGTGCTTGGGCTGGGGATATAGCTCAGTGGCAAAAGCACTTGGCTGGCAAGCGCAAGGTCATGAGTTCAATTCCCAGTACCAAAACAAAAACCAAAAAACCAGAACTAAAGTACTGTGCTTTTCTAAATTGTACTGAATAAAGAAAAACAAACTGAAATTGTTACTTAGTTAAAATATGATCTTTATCAGTAATGGTATTTTTTGTATGGTTTCCATTTTGTTTGGGTAGCTGATAATGTATCCTACTGACTTCTGACATATCAGTAGGGAAGTATATGTATGGGTTAAGTTGATTATGGCTGCATTGCCATGTATTCCTGAAAACTCTTGGCGTAGAGCCTTTATTTGGCTTAACAAAATTAGTTCTCATCTTTATTTTTTGCACTATAACTATCAGACTATTTAAATTTAAGTTGTAAGGAGTGAGACTAACCAGCGAGTAGTTTTATGTTATGGATAGGCAAGATCTAAGACTGTGGTCATCTGGCAAATGACGGAATAATTTAGTTAAACTCACTACAGCAGCTCAGAGTAACCAGGCAGTCGTTGGTCTGAATCACTGTGCTCCCATGCTCTGCTTTCAGTAGATTTGAATGGCCTCAGTAAATTTGATTTGGGATAGACAAAGCCTACTGATATGAAGTGTTGATCATATATAAAAGAAGTACTAGCAACGGTGATATTATAGGGAACATACAGGGACATATAGGAGCAGTTTTGCTAGGAGTTTCTTAGGTATGATTTTAAACACAGTACCTTAGAAACCTTACTTCTTAGTTCTAGTGATAAAAATATTTTAAAAATTGTTTATTTTTAATTAGCACATGGTAATTGTATATACTTATGGGGCACAGTGTGACATTTCAGTGGATTTATACAATCTGTAGTGATCAGATCAGGGCACCTGGCATACCCATCACCTCAAACATTTATCATTTCTTTGTGTTGGAAATGTTCAGAATCTTCTCTGGTAGCAACTTTGAAATATGATTTAACTGTTGTCAATCATGGTTATCCTACTGTCCCATAGGGCTTCAGAAATTATTCTTACTGTCTACCTGCACCACCAATGGTTAATGGACTCATTAAACATTAACTCCACCTACCCCTTTTCAAAGCTTTGGTAATGACTATTCTTTGCTTCCGTGAGATCAGCTTTTTAGTTTCTAGATGTCAGCATTTGTCTTCTGTTCCTGACTTACTTCACTTAACATAGTGTGTTCTGTTTCCTTCCATGTTGCTGCAAATGGCAGAATTTCACTTTCCTATGGCGAATAATATTCCCCTGAAGACTCATGTTGAAAAGGTGGAAAGACAGATGACTATATAGTTTTAATTTTTTAAGAATATACTTCCTATGCTGAAGGACAGCAGCAATCTGTTTTTCATACTTTCTCTTTGTCCTTGAATGTTTGCTCCCTTAAAGCAATAAAATCTTATCTCTCAGAAGTGGTATCCTGATTAGTTAAATGTTTTTTTGTCCGTATATATGTTAATTATGATAACTTAATTGAAATTTTGATACTGTTCCCAAGCTGCATGTAGCTTTCTATCCTTATGTGGGTTTTTCCAATTCCAGTGATTACAGTTTACACAGGGTTATTTATCTGAATCCAACTTTGTGTGCTTTTTACAATCAAACTACTAAAGTGATACAATGTGCTTTATAGTTGAACAGAGTAGTCTGACCTGTCATTAGTAGGTCATTATGTTCAACTGTGTCCAGATCTCTGCTTTTCCTTACTCTGCTTGTTTTAAAGAGCGTGATGGAGGAGAGAAACTCAAGAGGAAGAAATGTTTCTTGCTTTTCATTTCCTCTGAGATGATGATTATTTCTCAGTGAACACACTGTTTTCTGAAATAAAGGTCTTTCTGTCTGCTTTTGTATGTGGATGTGGTTGGGGTGAGGGTGGGATGTTACTTATCAGTGGTTTTTTTCTCTAAAACATTTATCTTCACAAAATTTCAGTATCCTGCTTTGGGCACAAGCACCAGTTTTGCTGACTTGAACACATTTGTATGATTCCGCTAAAGGCATGCTTTCCCAACCTCTTTCTGATTTCATTGTGTTTATCTTTTACTTTCTTCTACACCCAACTAGAATTTAGCTCCATGAGAGTGTAGGGCCTTTATCAGACTCATTCACCACTATACCCTCAGCATCTGGAACAGTGCTTATTAAATATTAAGGAATTTATGCACGTTTGCCATTTATGATTTCTTTTATTAGCCAGAACTTTATACTTAGGAAATCACAAACTCTAAAGCTTCTTTCTTGAACACAGTTGGCATTCTTCTGCTTTTACAATTCTTTAACCTCCTACTAAATTTTTCATTTGGATTTTTTTCTTTAAGAGTAGGAAGAGTTTATTGAGAGAGAGAAAGCTTCTAAGAGAGACAGAAGGGTGCTCAAAAAGTGGTTTGTCACTCATTTGGATTCTTGTACCTTAGTTCCTTATATCTCAGTTTGTCATCCTCCTTCTGTTTATAATGCCCAACCTAAACTGTTACCCACCATGTTAGCAATGTTTATGTTTACATTCTGATAGCCATCACTCTGATTTATCTTGTCAATCTTCTGTTCTTTTTGTGGATTCACTGTTTTCAGAGGTGCTAAGAAGGTTGTATATACATATTGGTTGGATTCACTACAAATAGATTCTTACAGCTCTTACCTTCATAGGTAGGGCTGATCAACTGTTTCATTCCCATCACTAGTCAAGTCCCTAACACCTTCCACACACAGACTTCCAGAACATGTCTGTGCTTCGTAAATGCCCATGTCTGTCCTTACCTGTGTTTCACTTAGTATGTGATGTTGGCTTCAATTGTAGTGAAAAAATTGAGGGCATTTTACCAAAGCCCCCTCAGCTTTTCTCTCCTGCATTTTGATTTCTGTATGTTAAACACATTCTTTACTGATTTTATCCTGACCAAGGAATGTGCCTCTATTCTGGCCCCCACCAATCTCACACCTCTCATTTTTCTTATCAGTTATCATTTTCTCATATTCTGTCTACCCAATCCCTGCCCTACTTTTAGCAGGTAATTTTATTTCCTATTTTCTAGAAATAATGGAAGCTACCAGAATTGGCACCCTCAAATTTCTGCTGTTCAGATATCTCCACCATTCTACTACTACTACTCCACCACTCCACTACTAAAGCCAGTCACTTTACTTGTGCCTTAAAACCCATCCTCTTTTCTAAACCAGTGTTATTTGATAGAACTTTTGTGGAATTCTTCTGTGTTGATTCTGTCTAATACTATTAGCCAGTAGCTAGAGGTGTCCAGGTGTCCGTACATCAGGCTCTTGTAATGAGACTGATGGCTGGGCGTGGTGGCACACCTTAATAATCCCAGCACTTTGAGAGCCTGAGGCAAGAGATTGATAAGATAAGGCAAAGAGTAAGGGTCACTGGAATGCAGCCTGGGCAACTTAATTTAAATTTAATAACTGCATGATGTAGTGGCTACCATATTGAATATAGCAGGTCTAGACCTTACTGGATATGTTCCTGTTGTTTCTTAAATTGCTTTGAGCTCTTTTGTCTTCTGTCATATTTAAATAGATTGTTTTTCCCATCATAAGTACCTAGGATATATTAAAACCCTTTTATATATATATATATATATTTATTTATTTATTTATTTATTTATTTATTTATTTATTTTGGCTATCTCATATGTGCTCTCTCTTCATGGCAGTTTGTTGGTTTCTGTGAGTTTAGTTCTCCTGTCACTGAAAAGGGCTGTTCCCAATAGATCCCCCCCTCCCCGCCAGATTCTTTATCTTTCTAAAATTTTTGATTGCTTTCAGCATCTTGAAATTCTTTTATCATTACTTCTGTTGATTCTGTTTTTTTTTCCCCCTCTAATGCTCTTAAATGTTGGCATGGACTTCCTCCTGTTTGTCAACTCCCCTAGCTCTCTCCCCTTTTCACCCACTCTACCTTGTCACTGACTTCTGTCAGTTATCACTGGTATGTTGGTATCTTTTAAATCTATCTCTAGTTTGTTCTTTATTAAGTTCAAATACTAATGTCCAAATGACTGTTGATATTTCTTTTGGAGTATTTCTAAGGTACCATAGTCCTATATCATACTTAGTCATTTAATTAATTTATTTATTTAGGTCTTTTTGAGACAGGGTTGCACTATGTAGTTCAGACTGGCCTTGAACTCACTTTGTCTTCCAGTCTGACCTTGAATTTGCAGTGATCTTCCTGCCTCTACTTCCCATGTGCTGGGATTACATTATAGGGTTGCACCACCACAGCTGGCTTAATTTTTTTTTTATTTTATGAAAAAGTAAAACAAAATTTCATAATCAAATAATGAGAACAACAGTAGTTAGTACATTGTGTGTTGTTATCTTCAAAGTAGTTATTCAGAGTACAGGGCATAAACAAAAAGGATTCTGACAGAAAAGAAACAGCACAAATCTTTCTTTTCAGTGAACTAAGATAAACTAGTAGTATAAATGAAAACAATTAGCATATATGTGAAATGTTTTTAAAATTATGGAATTTGTAATTTGGGGAAATAGTTGAACTTCTCCCTCCTTCCTGTTTATCTCTTATTTTTTGCTCTTTATTTGTATTTACATACATAAGAGAAGCCATGCAATATTTGAGCTTGTGTGGCTTATTTCACTTAACATTATGTTCTCAAGGTGCATCATTTATTTATGAATGCCTCAAGTTTATCTTTATAGCAACCTAGTGCTCCCTTGTGTATATATAGACATTTGCCTTATCTAGTCATCTGCTGATGGACATGTACACTGT
Source organism: Chinchilla lanigera (assembly GCF_000276665.1). Lineage (NCBI taxonomy): Eukaryota > Metazoa > Chordata > Mammalia > Rodentia > Chinchillidae > Chinchilla > Chinchilla lanigera. Next base: position 955,012 of record NW_004955536.1, read on the forward strand.
TTGCAAGATGGAGCTATTATAAATTGTGCTGTTGTAAACATGGGTGTGCATGTAGTCTTATAATATGATTTTAAGTCTTGGGAAGATACCTAGAAGGAGGATAGCTGGGTCAAATGAAATTGCTATTTTTAGTTCTTTTGAGGAATTGCTACACTGATTTCCATAGTGGTTGACTAGTTTCCATTCCCTCTAGCAGTGCAGTGTAGAGTTCCTTTTCCCTCACATTCTGCAATCGTTTGTTTTTACTAAATTTTTTTGATGATAGCCATTTTTTTGTGGTAAGATAGTATCTCAGTGTTGCATATCTCAATGGTCAGTGATGATGATGGTTTTTTCATGTATATATTAGCCATTTGCACTTCTTCTGAGAAGTATCTATTCATTTCAGCTTCCCATGTTTTGATTGGATCTTTTATTTTTGGAGGAGTCTAATTGTTTTGAGTTCTTTGTATATTCTTGATGTTAGTCCTCTGTACGTGGAATAGCTGGCAATAATTTTTTCCCATTCCGTAGGGTGTCTTTTAAGTCTACTGGTGGTTTCCTTTGCTGTGCAGAAGCTTTTTAATTTAATATGTTCACATTTTTTGATTCTCTGTATTTTATTATTTCTAAATGACATTGGAGTTCTGGTCAGGAAGACCTTGCCTGTGCCTGTGTCTTCAAGAGTTGTACTTACAGTATTTTATCTTCCAGTAAATTGTGTTTCTGTTTCTAACATTTAGACCTTTGATCCATTTTGATTTTCGCTTAGTAAATGTTGAGATGTATGGGTCTAGACTCAATCTTCTGCATGTGGTACCCAGTTTTCCTAGCACCACTTATTAAAGAGACTGTCTTTCCTCCAGTGTGTGTTTTTGGCTCCTTTGTCGAGATGAAATAGCTGTTCATGCCTGGAGTTGTTTCTGCTTCTTCTGTCCTGTTCCACTGATCCACATCTCTGTTTTTAGCCCAGTACTGTGCTGTTTTAATCATTGTAGCTTTATAGTATAACTTCACATCTGGGCTTCTGATGCCACCTGCCTTGCATTTGTTATCCAAGATTGCTTTTGTTTTTCTGGGTCTCTTCTGATTCCATATAAATTTTAGGATTGTTTTCTCTAGCTCTGTGAAAAATTATATTGGGATTGCATTAAATTTGTATGTCAGTTTTGGGAGTATAGCCATTTTGATTATGTTGGTTCTTTCTAACCTGGTATAGGTTGTGTTTTTCCATTTTCTGATGTCCTTATTGATTTCTTTTTTAGTCTGATGCAGTTTTCATTGTAGAGGTCTTTCATTTCCTTAGTTAGGTTAACACCTAAGTATTTCTTATTTTTTTTTATTTAAAGAGAATAAAAAAACAGTAACAAAATAACAACAACATAGACCAAAAGCAAAACAAGCAAAAACAATAAAAATGATACAGGATTTCAAAACTGAATGATAGGAATTAACAGTGGTTGTTATATTACATATTGTTATCTTCATCAAAGTTGCTCAGATTATCAGATGTAAGAATGCAAGATTGATCAAACCATTAAAGAGAATAAAAAATAATAAAATAAAAAAACATTAGAAACAATAGAACTTCACTAGACAAGATGGTAGGAATTCTCCAGTGGTTGTATATTGCATATTGTTGTCTTCAAATTAGTTGTTTCATTTTTTTATGCTATTGAGAATGGCATTGTTTTCCTAATTGCTTTTTCAGTAAGTTCATTATTAATATATAGGAATACTATTGGTTTTTGTGTTTGCGCATTGTTTGCCAGTATCTTGTTCAGGATTTTTGCATCTATGTTCATTAGAGAAATTGGACAGTAGTTTTCTCTTTTGGTGGATTCTTGTCTGATTTTAGCATCAGCATAATGTTAATTTCTGAGAATAAGTTTGGAAGTATGCCTTCCCTCCCAATTTCGTTAAAAAGTTTGAGGAGTATAGGTGTTAGATCTTCGCTGAGGTTCCTTATAGAATTCAGCAGTGAATCCATCAGGTCCTGGGCTTTTCTTAGTTGATAATTATATATTATTGTTTGTTTTAAATTACTGCTTCAATTTTATTGTCTGTTACTGGATTGTTCAAAAGTTTTAAGTATTTTTGGTTCAGTTTTGGCAGTTCATGTGTATCTAGGAATCTCTCTTTTTTTCTCAGTTCTCTAATTGTTTGGCATGTTTGTTTTGTTAAGCAGTTGATAATAATTTTCTGGATTTTTGGCAGTGTCCATTATGATTTCACCCTTTTCATTTCTAATTGCATTAATTCGTGTCTTTTTTTTCCTTTTAGTAGGACTGGCTAAAGATTTGTCTATTATATTTACTCTTTCAAAGAACTAGCTCTTCAGTTCATTGTTTGTTTTTTAGTCTCCATTATTTTCTGCTCTGATCGTTATAATTTTTTTCTTTGTACAAGCTCTCGATTTGGATTGTTGTTTTTCTAAAACCTTGACATGCATCATTAAGTTATTTATGTGGGCTCTATCATAGTTACTTTCTCGTTGCTAGGACAAAATGCCCAATACTCACAAAATAAAGGAGTAAAGATTTTTTTAAATTTCACAGTCTATACAGGTTTTAGTCCATAGTCAACTGGATCTGCAGTTGTAGTTGACTGGCAGAGAGATATAGCAGAGGAAAAATAGTTCATGGCAGGGCAGGCAGAAGGCAGCAGACTTCTTTCTGGTTTCCTTTTTATTCCATCTAGACTATAAAACTGTTGGTTAGTGCCACCCACCCCCAGGGTGGATCTTCCCATTACCAACATCCAGAACTATGGTAAGCCAATCACTGGGCTAATTCAGTTATCACAGCTAATTATTCAGCTAATCCAGTTTCACACACCCATGATCCAACCACCTCTGAAAAGCCCTATCTATGAGCACATGAGACATTCAGGGGACATCTGGATATAAGCCGTAACATTCTGCCCCTAACCTCCTAAAGATTCATGTACATCCCTTTATGCCAAAGGCATTTAGTCCATCTCTAAGAGTTGCCCAGGCCCTAACAATTTTCAGACTGAAAAGTCCAAGTTCAGTTTCTCCTGAGATTGAAGAAAAACTCTTAGGTGCAACCCCTTGTAAAGTCGAAACTCTTCCAACATACTGTGGCACAAGATAAACATTCCCATGTGAAAGGTAGCGATAGAAGGATAGAAAGGAATTGGACTGAGGCAAGACCAAAATTCAGTAGGGCAAACATTAAATCTTGTACTTCCATGTCTAGCATCCGAGGCAATCTGTAGCAAGATGTGCATGAAAAGGGCTTATGTGGCTCCACCTACATGGTACTGCCAGTGGTTGTAGCCTTCATGGTTTCTCTCTTGGGCCAGCTTTGCTCACTCTTGCAGCTTTCCTTAGAGGATCCACACTCCTGGTTTCTCCAACCTTCTGCAGTCTCCACTGTACCTTTGGCTTCACATTCACAGCTTCACACACTGGTCTTCTCAAGGGCACACTGCATGGCTTACTAGAGCTTCTGAAATTTTGGTGGAAGCTTTCCTGACCCCACAGATCTTGCATTCTGCATGCATCTAAAGCCTTTGTGATATGGATGACACCAAGGTCTGCCGCAAGCTGGAGCAGTAGCCAGGCCTCTTGCTTTCTTTTTCAAAAGCGTAGAATGCCTGGATAGCAGAATAGTATGAACCCAACCCCCGAGGAAAAAATTCCTTAGGCCACTGGCATTGTAGAGCATAGTACTCTGGGGCTTTCTTTTTAAAGCAGAATCTTCCACCTTTGCAAGTTTGAAGGTACAGATGTTGGAGTTCTGCTGATTGATGTGATACCTTTAGATCATCTTTTCTATTGTCCTGTTCCAAAGTACTTGGCCTTATATTGCTAATCTTTTCAGCCCCCAAATTCTCCTATTGGTTGGTGCCACCCAAATTTATAGTGAGTTTTACTATTATCTACACCCAAAACTAGGATAAACCAATCAGTATACTAATCCAGTTATCTCAGTCATAGTTTAGTTTCACATATGTGTGACCCAGCCATCTCCCCAAAGCCGCACCTGTATGCATGAAGCTTTTGAGGGGTGACCTCTAGATATAAGCCATAACAGGCTTGTTCTGTTTTTCTCATATGAGCATTCACTGCAGTAAACTTCCTCGTAGGACTGCTTTCATTGTGTCCCATAAGTTCTGGTATATTATACTGGCATTATCATTTAATTGTAGGAACTGTCTTATTTCTTCCTTAATATCTCCTGTGACCTATTAATTATTCAAAGTATGTTGTTTAATTTCCATGTTTGCATAGTTTATGTGGTTTCTTTTGCTACTGATTCCCATTGCACAATGATATGATAATATGCAAGGTAAAATTTCAATTCTTTTGCATTTACTTAGGCATGCTTTATTAACTAGTATGTTGTCCATTTTGGAGAAAGTACCATGTGTGTCTAAAAAGAATGTGTATTCTGTTCTTGGGTGGAACACTGTATATAAGTCCATTTGATTAAAGGTCTGGTTCAACACTATACAAATATGTGATGTCCTTATTTACCTCTTTTGATCAGCACTGGCTTGAAATCCACTTGGTCTGAAAATTGGGTAGCTACTCCTGCTTGTTTTGAGGTTTCTGTTGCAAGGAATATTGTTTTATTTCATTTTTAGTGTATGAATTTCTTTTTGTTTTAAATGTGTTTCTCATATACAGCATACACTGGATTTTGTTTCTTTTTTTTTTTTTTTTTTTTTTGGTTTTTTTCTGGTACCAGGAATCGAACTCATGACATTGCACTTGCCAGGCAGGCACTGTGCCGCTGAGCTAAATCCCCAGCCCCTGGATTTTGTTTCTTGATCCATCTACTAATCTGTCTTTTGATTGGTGAGTTGAGTCTGTTTACATTGATAGGTATAATTGAGAGGTATTGACTTATTCCTGTCATTGTATTAATTTCCTGTTGTTGTTTGGCTTTCTTTCCCTTCTACTTAATTACTATTCGTACCTGATATATTCATTTTATTGGAACTTTTAGTGTTGTTGGCTTGTCTCCTTCTAGGATATGCTTGAATTTTTTTGTGGTGTTGGTTTGGTGATAGTGAATTTCTTTATGTTTTCTTTATTGTGGAAGTATCTTTTTTTTTTTCTCTATCAATTTTGAAACATAATTTTGCAGGCTGTAATGATCTGGTGTGGAAGGTATTTTCTTTAAGAGCTTGAAACATTCCATTCTGTGCTCGCCTTGCCTTTAAGGTTTGTTTTGAGAAATCTCTTGTAATTCTGATAGGTCTTCATTTATAGATGATTCATTAAGTTTCTCTAACAACCTTTAAGATTGTGTTATTGTGTTGTATTTCATATATTTTAATTATTATGTTTCATGAAGTAGGTTTTTTCTTTTTGCTGACCAAGGCTATTTGGGGTTCTATATACTTCACTTGTTATCTACATGTTAAATATTTTTCTCCATGTCTGGGAAGTTCAGGTTTCTAATGCCCTTTGTGCTGTTGTCTGATATTTTGCTATTTCCAATTACTCTTGTATTAGAATTCTTTGTGTCATCTAGAAACTGTTGGATCCATTTTTTGTGTTTCCTTGTTGTTTCTAAGCTATGATATAGAGAGCCCATCCCTGTCCTTGTCACTGCCCAGGAAGTTTGTATTTATAATCCCATGAAAAGTTACTGGAATTCTGGTGAGTTAATTCTAGTCTACCACTTGCAGTGCAACCCATGGCAAGAATAAAGACACTAAGGCACATTTGTAGTTGTGGAGAGCCAAGGGGTTCTAAGTCTATCCGTGATGATGGCTATCCAGAGCAAAGGCCTTGACCCAAGGCTGAACCCAGTTTTTATTTATTCTTGAACAAGGGCGTGGCTTGAGGATGACTGACTGTGAGAACCATGGGAGGTGCATGAGTGCCATGAGCAGGGCTAGATAGGAGGCCTGAAATCACCTCTGCAAATGCAGAGAGGTTATGCAGAAAGAGTAATCTGCATAACACAGTTGTGATAGTATCTAATGTTTTGAGGTCAGTGCTTCAGCTCTGATGTGTAATCTTTGAAGCCCCAGGAAGTCATAGCCTCTGTCCTAAGGCTCAATCCCATCCAACAGTGTGGAGCATTGGCTTACACATTCCGCCTCATCCTGGCTCACTCGTGAGAGCAAAAGGGTCTGGGGAGACATGCCTGCCATCTCCAGAGATTACCATCAGTACCTCAGCTATACCAATATGCATTGCTTAAAGCCAACTGAAAGGATAAGGAAAGGGTCCTAGCCAGCTCTGTACATATCAATACATGGAAATAGAGTTAGGCTCAGCCAAAATGGAGGCAATTGCTCCTCTTTCAAGGAGAGTCACCTGAGTGGTCCTCCACCATATGTCTCATTAGTTGATCATTGACCCACAACCCTTTCCCCTGTCTGACACTCTATCTTTGCACTGGTCCCCTCTGCTACCCATACTTTCAGTCACACTTTAAATCTCCTAGATTTCTGTTTGAAACTTTGTTGTGTACTCGCGTTGTTTCCTCTGCTGGGCACTCATGTTTTGCATCTCTGTTTGTTACTGTCTTCTCTAGACTTGCTGATCATTTGTTTCATTGTGGTTATGTGATTTTTCTTTAAATTCCCAAACACCTTATAAAACTGTTTTACCTCTATTGGTCCCCTTTCAGACCTATTTGTTATGTAGCTTATAATTTGCTTCCCCTTAATGCTGCCTGTACCAATTTCGGGGAAGTTGGGAATTTTGAGTAGCATTTTGGTTCCCTTTCATGTTTCTGATTTTAATTGTATTTTTGTGCTGGGGTTTGCAGATTCTTTGGCTCAGTACCCTGTTCTTTGGAAGTGAGTCCACAGTACTTGTTTATGACTCCCCAGGCAATCCAAGTATTGGCAAAGAGAGAAAAACAGTTGTCACCCATTACTATGTTACCTTGTTATGGTAGTAGATTCAGCAACAATGCCATAAATGTCAGCTGGATTGGACTGTTTGGCCCCCTTGTATTTGCCTGTAGTAGTTCAGAACACTGATTTCTATTGGATGTTGGCAGCAGTGCCAGAGCTCAAACATGCCATTAGGTTGTGTTCTTTAGGGCCACCCTCTCTGATGATTACTCCCAGCAAACCTGGCCTCCCACAACAGAATACAAGCCCCCATAATCTTCCTGGGCATTCTGGGAGATCCCTATTTAGCTCTCACCCTCTCCAAACCTACTTCCTAAGGCTGTTCTTACCCGTTCTCTGTGGAAGGGATCATTTGAGTGAGGTTTACCTCCTGGGTGTTGGTCTCTTCCTCAGTCAGGTTGGTCTTTTGGTTGTCAGCTCTTTTACCCTGTGCTGTGGTGAACCCAGGGACTACAGGCAGGTTGCTCAGTTCCTGAGTCTTCCATCTGGCTCAGGGTCCTAGGGCTCTTGGCATTGGCTGAGATTGGGTGGATGCTTCCCAAGTCCTCTGGCTTCTGGTGTGGGTCCCCAGCATTCCTTGATTTCAGCAGGTAGCAGGGCAGGAACCTCTGGGTCCTCTGGGTGCTGGCACAGATCTGAATTTAATTTTTAAAATTAAAACATACAGAAAAAATACACAGACTATAGGTGCTCCTTAACTAGTACATAATCAGCATCCATTAAAACACAATCTAAGTCAGGAAAAAGCATTACCAGCACCTCAGAAATCTTTCCAGTTCACTACCTCTTCTTGACATAACAATATAGAACTATATATGAACATTGTTTAAATAAAAGTCACCTAGTGTTCTTTCATGTGTGTCCTTTTGATATAGGAAATAAAGAACTCTCAATCTGTTAGATGTCAGATGTGCTGAGTTTGTTGTGCCACACCAAGAAATGAAGTAGTGAGCTAAAGGAAGAAGCTAGGACATTTGTATTTAAGAGGAAGAAGAATAGCTCTTGGATTTTCAGTGGCATGTCCACCAAGACCCTTTGTCAAGGGTAATTAATATAGAAAAGTCACAGCATGGGTCAAACTGGAGTCAGCCTATAGGATTATGACTATAGCTGCTTGACTAATACTGATCCAGGAAGGAAATGATCCATTGTAGCAAGGGTACATGGGGGAGAAAAAAGCATTTTTGAAAGGGATGGGTCCATATCCTCTGGTCACCTACTTAGGTATCTGATGCCTAGCTGAACTTACTGGAGCATAGGTGGTGCTAATCGCAGTATAATCTCACGTTGTTATTTATCCCTTCAGGAGGCATGTAAGCCTGGCCATTGCATCTCCATCTTGCACTTGTAACTATTATCTTGATGCTTTTATTTTTTGTGCTGACTTCCTTGAGGGCTTAATCCTGTACCATATATTAATTTCTAATTTAGCTGCCTATAATACTTTTATTCAGTACTTTTTATGATCATCAGTGTTGTTGACTGTAATGTTTTTCATTACAGTTTAATATTCTGCTGTATAGATGTAGCACATCTTAACCTGTTCGACCATTGCTAATTTTTTGGATAATTTGTATTTGAGTAAAATTTATGAATAATGCTCCTCTGAACATTTTTGTGTAGTTTGATCATGTATGTGTATATGTACTGCAGTTAGGTATATAGCCGGGAGTGGGAATGCTGCATCATGTAGTATGTATGTTCAGTTTTAGTGAATGTTGGTTTTCAGAGTGGTTTTGCGAGCTTGTATTTATATCACCGTCACCAGTTTATGAGGTGTTGCACTTTCTTGTTAATATTTGGTATTGCTAGTCTCTATAATTTTAGCTCTACTCAAAGGCCTTTCTTTGATGACTGTGAAAAGAATATCTTTTCTCGTGTTTATTTGCCATTAATGTGCTTATGTATTTTTCTGTGCGGAAGTATCTGTAGAAATATTGTGTCATCTGCCTTTTCCTTACTATAACATGAGTTATAGTAAGTGTACTTACTTACTGTAGTTGGTACTCTATCCACAGGTTTTGCCCCTGTGGATTCAATCAGTCACAGATTGAAAATATTTGAAAAAGGAAAATTGTGTCCATACTGAACAGGCAGATATTTCCCCCATAAATAATACAATATAATAACTATTTATGTAGAATTTACATTGTATTAGGTATTTTCAATATTCTAGAGATTTAAAATGTACAGAAGGTTGTACATAGATTGTATCAGTGAGTGTTTACTAGAGAAACAGATATAATATACACAAATACATAAGAATTTATAAGGTTAGCTGGACTTAACAGTAGCCATCCACAGAGTCAGATCTAGAAGAGTGCAGAGAGTCTGTCTGCACACTGGAGATCCAAAGGATCCAGTTGAAGGTCTGGAGCTCAGTGTAGTGTCCTGTGCGTGTCCATATCAGGAGGCTGAAGGGTCTGGATAGAAGGCATGACAGTCTACGCCACAAGGCCTAAGGATCTGTGTTGGAAGCCAGAAGATTATGTCCAACATGAAAGCAAAGACTGGAGCTCCTCTGAAGAAAGAGAAGCAGCTTGAACTTACTTTATTTCTCCTTTATATCATCCAGGCTACAAGCTACCCTAGGGTGGGTCTTCTCTAGGGAGTGGAATTGCTGAGCCAATTTAGTTGAGCTTCTCTTATTTAAGTTGACACTATCAGTCAACCATCACATAGGTTATATACAAATATACATTTTATACAAGGGACTTCAGATCCTGGAATTTGTTATTCCTGGTGATGAGAGCCATTTGTTGGTTAAACACAGTGGTACCTCGATTCACAAACTTAATTTGTTCCATGATTCTAGAAAAGATGGCCAGTTGTGTGACTTGATGCAGTGTTCACAAAACAAAAACAAAAGTTAGCTAGACTCTTCTGTTTACGAACCAGATTGTTCACAAATAAAAATGTGTGTGTGAACTGAGGTGTATTGTTAGTAGCCTTTTTGTTTTTTACATGACATCTTACTTGTCTTCCATTTTCTTCACTGTGCTTCACCCCCCCCAGATCAATTACCCATCATGTCTTCAATTTAAAAAAAATTATCTCTAATTGTTTTTTCAGTTGTTGGCCAGTGTCTAAGTAAAGGCCCTCATTACTCATGGCCTGAATTATAGGATGTATCATATCTATTTTTAACTGCTTATAGAATGACTTTCGCAAAATTTAAACCTTGGTCATACCATTCCTCTGCTTAAAATTTTCTATCACAAAGGCTAAAACATAGAGCTATAGCGTAAAGCTCAAATCTTGTTACCTAGTGTCTTCCTTCTTTCTAGACCTTTTTTATTTTATTATTTTTTTTAGTAGTACATAATGATCATATTCCTCATAGGGAGTTAGTACATATACACATCACATCTTAATTCTTTTTATTTCCTCCCCCCCCTTTATCTATTGATCCTGTTCCCATTTGCAAAAAAGTCTCTCTGTTTCCTAAAAGAAATACCATTTTTTCCTCTTTTTTTTTGAGAGAGGGTCTCACTCTGTAATTTAGATTAGCCCTGAACTCACTATGTAGCCCAGGCTGGGCTTAAACTCATAGCAATCCTGCTTCAGCTTCCTGAGTACTGGGATTACAGGCATGCACCACCACACCCAGCAAGATACATCTTTTATTTTGTTCTTTATTTATATTTTGGGTATCTTATATAAGAGAAGTAGTGCAATATTTAAGCTGTGTATCTCATTTAATACTGTCTCAAGATACACACATTTTCCTAAAATGACTCAATTTTATCCTTTTTATAGCATTTGATTTTATTATTTGATTTTTTTTTAAAAGACAGTCATTCTTTCTGGAGTAAGATGGAATTTCAGTGCTGTTTTAACTTGCGTTTCTGTGGCCAAAGATGTTGAAGATTCTCCTATGTATTTATTGGCCACTTCTACTTCTGGAAAGTATCAATTCATTTCAGTTGCCCATTTGCTCTTGAGAAAAAAGTTTATTCTGTTGTTGGGTGGAACACTCTGTAAAGTCTATTTGTTCATGGTTCAACTCTGATATTTCTTTCTTGATTTTTTTTTTTTTTTGTCATTTATTTGTGACATTGGGGTATTGAAATCTCCCATTATAATTGTATTGGTGTTGATTTGATTTTTTTTTTTTTGTCATTAATGTTTGAGGAGAGTATGCTGATGTTTGGTGCATCTATATTTATAATGGTTGTCTCTTACTGTTTGTTGTGGTTTGTGTCTAGATGTCCCCCCTAAAGCCTCATATAGTCATAGGGGCAGGGTTTTACAGTTTATGATTGCTTCATGGTCCAATGCTGGGATTAAGGGGTAATCCTAAGGCAGGTAGCCTGCATACAATATAAGGGGCAGAGAGAGACGTGTCTCTCCTCTCTTGCTGCTTTTGCTGTCTTCCACTGCCATGAAACGGTTGCCCTTCTGCTATGTGCCACCCTGCCTTGAAGTCAGCCGGTTATGGAGTGAAAACCTCTACAAACTGTGAGTTAAATAAACCTCTCCTCTCTTAACTTTGGATATAGGATATTTTGTCTCAACAGTGAGAGAAAAGTAACTAAGACACTGTTGATTTGTTCCCTTAAGCAATACATAGTGACCTCCTTTGCCTCTTCTGATTTGTTTTGGCTTGAAGCTCGCTTTGTCTGAAATTAGGATAGGTTCTCCTGCTTTTATCTGGGTTTGTATTGCATGGAATATTGTTTTCCATCTTTTGATTTTTAATGTATGAACTTCTTTTTGGAGTAAACCTGATTCTTATATATATCATGAAATTTTGTTTCTTGATCCATTCTGTCAGTCTGAGTTTTTAAGTTGAGGAATTGAGACCTTTCACATAGAGTTATTATAGAAAGGTATTGGTATATCCCTGTCGCTGCATTATTTTCCTGTTGCTGATTCCATTTTCCTCCCTTCTGCTTAACTGTTCTCCCCACCTGGTGCATTCAGTTTGACTTATTGGCCTTGTTGGCTTCCTGGTCTCTTTCTAGAATATCCTTTACAATTTTTTGGTAGTTCTTGAATTTCTTTAGATGGTCTTTGTTATGGAACTACCTTACGTCTTTGTCAATTTTGAAACAGTTTTGAGCCGGGCATGGTGGCACATGCCTGTAATCCCAGCACTTGGCAGGAGGATCATTGTGACTTCCAGACTAGCCTGGACTACAAAGTGAGCTCAAGGCCAGCCTGAACTGTATAGCGAGAACCTGTCTCAAAAATACAAAAAAAGATTTTTTTTTGTTTGTATGTTTGTTTTCTGGTACCAGGAATTGAACTCATGACCTCGTGCTTGCCAGGCAAGCACTGTGCCGCTGAACTAAATCCCCAGTCCCTAAAAAAAGATTTTTTTTTTTGAAAGATAGTTTTGCAGGATATTTACGTCTGGTTTGGAAGTTGTTTTCATTTAGGGCTGGAAACACTTGTCTCCAGGCTCTGCTGCCTTTAATGTTTGTGTTGAAAAGTCTGCTGTAGTCCTGATGGATTTACCTTTATAAATGATTTGTTACTTTTCTCTGCTTCTTAAAATTCTGTCCCTGTGTTGGACTTCTGGAAGTTTGCCTAGGATATGTCATGGAGAGGTTCTTTTTTTATCATGGATATTTGGGGTGTTATATACCTCACTTGTCTGTATGTTTAAATCTTTCCCTTACTTTAAAAGTTTTCCATGAATTTTGTAAGTAGGTTTTTTTATGCCATGTATGCTGTGTTTTGATTTTTCACTTATTCCAGTTAACCTTCGTCCTTGCATCACATAGCAGATATTGGGTCCATTTTTCTCATTCTCTTGCTGTTTTTAAAGTATCTCTAAGAACAGTAAAATCTTGGTTTGTGAGAATAATGTATTTGTAATCCAAAGCACTTGTGTATCAAAGCAGAGAGGAGAGAGAGAGAGAGGGAAGGAAATAGAGAGAGAGAGAGAGAGAGAGAGAGAGAGAGAGAGAGAGAGAGAGAGAGAGAGAGAGAGAGAAAGAAAGAAATCAGTTTTGATCTTGTGGCATTCTGTGTTATATATTACTCGTGTAGCAAGACAGTGCTTGTTTATCAAGTTAAAATTTCATAGAAATGTTTGCTTGTCTTGGGAAACTTGCAGACCAAGTTATTGACAATCCAAAGTTTGATAGTGATTGGTTTCTGACATGGCCTTATCTTCTGACACTATCCTCACATTGGCTACTTCTCTTGCCCATACTCTCAATATAATTTTTCGTCTCCTGGGTTTCTGTTGGAACAGAACCTTTTTGTTTGTGTCCCTTCTTTGGTAAACTTATCATTCATGTTTTGTTTTGTTTAGCTCAGTAGCTCTTTATTAATGTTTTCTATAAGCTCTCTGGCCATTTTATTATATCTATTATCTGTTTAATTATATCTTCTGTGAACTTGCTGAGCAAGTTCAAACCTGTTGGTCTGTTTGTTAATGCCCTCTGTTATCCTTTCAAATAATTTGGCTGTCGTATTTTGCTTTCTTCCTCAGTGTCCAGTGGATCAGCTTCTGGGGAGCTAGGAAGCATTTGTTCCCTTGACTCCTCATGTTTCTATTTTTACTTGTTTGTTGTGTTTTGTTCTCTTTTGTGCTGAGGTTTTTGGGCACTTACAGTGGAAAGACTTTGTTGCTAGTATGGAAATCTGTTTAGTTAGTGTCTGTTTTTCAGTGAGGTACTCTGGGCATGGATAACTATAGTTTTTTTTCCTCTTTTTAAGGAAAAATTATTTTTCTTTCCTGCTTTTTAAGATGTAGCCACCTCTGTTAATCTGGGAGGAAGAGGAAACAGTGTAATTAGCCTGGCACACAGTTCTTTGGGAATGGACCATAATATTGTAAAAATGACACAAATTAATTAACTAAGACAACTTTAACTGTTCATCTTTTATTGAATTGCTTGGCTGAGTACTGCTGTTTGCTTTGTTTTTTTTTTGTTGTTGTTATATTTTTGTTGTTATTGTTGAACATTGATATTCCACTATCACTAACCCATTTCCTTCTTGAGCTTTTCCTCTACCAGCCATTTAAATGGTGGTATTCTGACTTTAGATGTCTTCTTTCCACCTGTTCTCCTTAGAAGTTACCAACTCTGATGGCTTTCATGCCATTTTGTGTGTATATGACTTATAATTTTTATCTTTAGGCCCAACTTTTTGTTGGTCTTCAATTCCCACATCATAATGCCCATCTGCATTGTTACTTGAATGTTCCACAGCATTCTGAGTTCATTTAGTTACAAATTAAGCACATTTACTCCTTCCCAAATAGACTTCTATAGTTTCTACCTTTTTGGAATACCCTCACTGATGGGCTTGCCTGTCAAATACCTCTGGAAGAAAGTTAATGGCATGCCTATAACACTTTTCCCTGATACCCCTATCCCCAACAGTGGTATTTCAGTTCACGAACTTGATTCTTTCCATGATTTTGGTCTTAAACAGAGTTGGATGAGAACTCAGTCAAATTCAGTGGTGGTTAGGTTCCATGTTGACCTTAAAGGGAAATTTGATTAAGTTCTTGTCTCATTTGGCTTACAGCTAGAATCATGGAGAAAATTGAGTTCATGAACCAAGGCACCACTGTACTTAGTCATTTCCTTTTTTGTTTCCCACTATTATAGTTTTATTATGGTGCCTAAAAGTACTTTATTATACTTAATGTGCTCTCTCCAGTGGACTACAAGCATGTTAATATTTTTCTGTTATCATCCTGCTTAAGCCCTGGCAAAAAATAGTTTAGTGTAGCTCAGCGGTGGACTACCTACCTAGTATTCATGGGGCATACCTATATTTGTTCTCTTTGTTTGTGCTGGAGGAGCCATATATTTTGAGAGGTGAAACAGTCTCACATTCAGTGCAAGAGATGGACTGTGGACTTGGAAGGAGGCCATATGGGGATGAAGACCCTTCTTGTTGGCCCACAATACTGTGACAAGGAATGAACTTATATGTACCTGGGGTCCTTCAAATGAGACCTTGCATACAAGCCAGCTGTGCCATGTAAGTGAGACAGAGGAAGCTAGGTCTGTAGAAAACTAAGCTAGTTGTTAGGTATAGCTTTTAAAACAAGGCATTGATGAAGTCCCTGATGTTCTTAAGGCATACTTTTTTATCTACCTGCTGGCCTATGTCTGGCACTTTGATTCTTTTTGATCCATTGTGGATTTTTTAAAAAAATAAGCATGAAAAGCACCTCAGTCTCTTTTGTTTGAGGGGTGAGGCAATTAGTTTGAGGGACTAAACTACATACTTCCTACATTTACCAAGGGAAGAGGAAAATAGAGAATCTTGTAACACTGACTAACAATGCAAATTGGAAGATATAGAAGGACTAGTATAAGGTACCATCATAAGCAAATCTGTTTACAAGATTTTTATTTAGCGGGAAAGCCAAGGTTGCTGTTTGTAGGTTGCTTTCAGCTATAGCAAAAACAAACAAAGCAGAACTGGCTTCTGTTAAAGAAAATTTTATCTAGTAGTAGGTCCTAAGATATAATTCAGTGATTCAAAAGTAAGAGGAACCTTGGTTCCTTTGCTTGTTCCAAATTTTTCTTTTAAAATTTTAATTCTTACAAGTACGTTTTTACAGTATATAATGACTATTCATTATGGGGCATTTGTACATGTACATAACACATCTTAATTCTTTTTGTATCCCCTCTTCCCAGTTTTCTCAGGTAGTGTTGATGCCTTAAGTTAGAAAGGTACTACATCATTGCAGCTTATCAGGTGATCAGAAATTTCCCAAGTCTCCCTGTAGACTTTACTTCATGTTTTGTGGACACTTGAGAAGATGGCTTAGGCTGGCATATCTCCTTTAATGTTTTGCAATGGATTTTATAAATGCAATTCCAATTTTTAAAGGTCAATCTAGGAAATAAGTTTAATGCTCTAATATGAAGAAAGTGGCTCACATATATGATAGTGACATTCCTGGATGATTCAGTGTTCATTAATACTCATATGAATGTATCTTGGGATTTATGTGAAAAATAAAATCTCCGCTCATTTTTAGCCACATGAACACTTGATGGGAAAATTGTACAGTAATTCTTAATTATGAAGGACTGTCTTGTGGTATATTGGAAGATACTTAGCATTTCTGGCTGGTCCTTGTCAACTGAATTCCTCTACTGCCTGTTGTATTGCCTTTATTTCCATCCCCTGCAGAAAGAAGCAGTGCTGTGGTGGGACAGACACTTTGATTTAAATTTGCTGCTAACACACACAGTTGTCCTTGGACTGGCTTTCTTTAGTGCTGTAACAAATTACTGGCACTTCATATATATTGTCTTCCCCTTCTCCAAACTGTAATTAGAGTTTTCTCTCTTGCTGCTAGAGTACTTACTGGTTTTTTTTAGAGCACTTTGTTTTCGGCATTACCTTAGGTTTATCTGTGTACATCTTTCTGCTCTTCTACTAGATCATATGCCTCTGGAGGACTGATTCTGTGTCTTCTTGTTCACTTGAATCTTTTGATCATAGGTGAATTTGTGTTTAATCTACACTGTGATTTAGTTTCTAAGTGACAGATATGATTGGGATATAATTTTTTTTTGGAACAGCTATAAAGGGCCCAGCCAAAACAGGCTTTGTGTAAACTTAGCTACTTTGTTGAGATTTTTAGAAGAGTGATACAGTTGTCCCAGAGTTAGATATAATTCTCATAGGAGCTTAGAACTGTAATTTTAATGTTCTTACATTAATAAAAAGGTACTTATACTGGAATGAATTATTTTTCTTTACAGCCGGTTGCTGAACCAATCCCCATCTGTAGTTTTTGTCTTGGTACAAAAGAACAAAACCGGGAAAAGAAGCCAGAGGAACTTGTCTCCTGTGCAGACTGTGGCAACAGTGGTATGTGATTTCCCATTTACCTTCTAACATGCTTGGCAGGGCAAGTGGAAAGTGGGTAACTGAGTTGGTATCCTCCATTCACATGCAAATAGTATTTTAATCTGATTTTGGTTTTAGGTAACTGAGATGAGCTTCTGCCCTAAGAAGCTGTGTACATTTAGTAGCTGAAATGTTTAATTTAGTTAAAGTTTGTTCTCAAGGTTTTTAAAATAAAAGCTTACTATGAACTTATTTTTTCCTGTTGATCTTTCTGTTTCATTATTGAACATCTTAAATCACAGTAATCAGTTTGAAGTTCCTGCTAACTTCTTTAATAGTCACTGTTTATGTTTATTGCTTTATATCTCAGGCTTGATGCATAGAACCAGGATAACAACAGATTGGTTTTTCTTGATGGAAACTTCCATGTATCACATTGGGATCTAGAGTACTGGCACTGCAGTTTAGGGAGCAATGTGAAATTCTGGGCACTAAGGAAGATTTTGCAGTCTACTAATCTGTCAGTTCTAGAGATGTTGTTGCTCTGTATTTTAAGAACTCAAAAGACCTAACAGGAAGGCTTTAGTAAACTATTAGGAGCATTCAAGATTTGTTCCAGAAAACAAAGTTTCAAAAAAAAAGGAATTTACTGGAATTAGGTACTTGTGAAATTGTTAGAAGGGCTGAAGAGGCAAGCCTTGGCTGGGCTGGGCTGTAAGGACAGGGATTTCTGAGATCTCCAGAACTGACACCCCAGGCGAGTTGCCAAGCCAGCCTCCCTTGTGGAGAAGTGGAAGCTGGCAACCCATGCAGAGATGTGGAGTTCTGTAGCTGGGCACTGAGGTGCTGGATTTGGCCATCACCATAGCTATGTCTAGACAACTACAAAGGAGAAGAGTGATACTGTTGTTTTCATGACTTTGCATATCATTGGGAGAGTATCAGAAAGAAGATGATCTTTGTTTCACTTCTGCCTTTCATATCTTCTTGAACACACCCAGTTGGCACAGCTCAATTCATATCAAGAGCCTAGCTGCAGGAGTGTTTAGGAAGTGTAGTTTTTAGCTTTTTGGTTTTTATATGCAGAACATTAGAAGAAAGTACGAATAGATCTTAAATACTTGGTGACCATATCCATCCAATAAATATAACCCAGAAGGAACCCAGATGAGTTTCACAGTTAAATGCTATATTAGCTTTCTGTCACTGGAATATAGTACTAAATTACATGTCTAAAATGAGGAAAGGTTTATTTTTTCATAGTTTTTAAGATTTTATTTATTATTTTTGAGACAAGGTCTGACTATGTAATTCAGGTTGGCCTTGAACTCACTGTGTGGCCCAGGCTGGCCTTGAACTTGGGTGATCTTCCTACCTCAGCCTCCTGAATGCTAGGATTATAAACATGCCACCACGCCCAAATCATTTTAGAAATTTTAGTCTACAGTCAGGTAACTCCAAGGTAGAAACATCATGGCAGAGGAATATAGCTTGCCTTGGGGCAGCCAGGAAGCAGAGAGCAGTGGAAGAGCCAGAGGAATGGTGTAGCCTTCAAGGGCCTGCCTCCAATGACCTCCTTCTCCAAGGAGCCCCTCACTCAGTTATGACTCATCATACATTGACCCACTGATGAGTTCAGCACCTTTGTGATCCAAGTGCTTTCATGGTCCAAAATTGCCTTCTGAACACATGAAGGGGACATTTTAGATTTAAACCATAACAAATAAAAACCATAAAATCATGAAAGATTAGATAAAAATATAGTTCATGTTACATAAGTATAGTATTTTCCAAACTGTCATACTCTTTCCCCAAATATAATTATATATGGGCACTCAAATATACAAAGCACAAAAAAGAATCCATTCAACTATTATCTTTTGCTGTAGAAATAAATTAACCTAAAATTAAGCAGCTTAAAGCAAAGACATTGTTTATTTCATACTATTTTTGTGAGTCAGGAATTTAGGGGTGGTAGTTTTGACTTGCAGTTGCAGTGAAAGTTTTTCTTTTGTGCTGCCCAGTATAGAACCTAGGGTCTTGTTTATGCCAGACAAGCACTGTACCACTGAGCTATAATGCCTTGCCACAGTTAAGATGTTAGCAAGATGTTAGCTGATGCTGTTAGCCCTTGAAGGCTTCCATGATGGCTCATTCATCTGGCTGGCAAGTTGGTGCTACTGCATACTGACCAGAAGACTCAACTCTTTTGCCCTGGGGACCTCTGTGTAGGGCTGCATGAGTGTCCACAACATGCCTGTTGTCTTCCCTTGAGCAAGTATCCAGCCTAGCCATAGAAATTATCATTTCAGCAATATCCTATTAGTTCTGAAGATCAACTATGTTCAGTGTAGAGAATGATTCATACAACAAGCGCCTTAGACTGGCCATCACAGTAACTAAGGAAAAAAAGATGGACACAGTCATATATATGAAAGGTATTTTCTAAATTGAAAGCTAACAAACCCAAAATAAAAAGCAGGAATAGTTTGGGAAAAATAAAGAGCATGCTTCCAATTCTAAGCACAAAGTCCAAAGAAAAGAGTGTGAACAGACAGTTTCTGTGAAAGAAAATTAACTGTTGAATATATAGAGGAAGTTTACCCATATTATAACAGAAATGTACAGCAATGCAGCAGTGAAATTAAAAAGTAACAAACACCTAGCCTAGAGCTAATGATATGGTAAAAGATGTACTTTGTTGATGGCACTGAATTTCATATTTTAGCTTTGAGAAAATGTTTTGGCAATTCATGTCAACCTATCAAGTTATAAAGTGTTTAATTAAAGTGTTTAATTCATTTCACTTACCAGTCTCACTTTTAAGAATTTACTCTTAAGAAATTAATTTAAAAGAAGGAAAGAATCTGTAAACATGAAATAATTTTAGTGTTCTTTCATTAACAGTTATGGATAGTGGTCTAAGTACTTTAATGATAGGAAAATGATCATCTGGATTATGGTATTATGTGTATCAAACATAATTTTTTCATTTCATTTGTTGTTTCATTTCATCTGTTGTTTGAAATTTCCGTTTCATTCTTCTTTCTTTTTTATCAAACATAATGTGTATCAAATCATAATTTTTTCCTTAGTTACTGTGATGGCCAGTCTAAGGCGCTCATTGTATGAATCATTCTCTACACTGAAGATAGTTGATCTTCAGAACTGGATTATGTGTATCAAACTAGTGAAATGTAATAGTTCAAGGAATATGAGTTTAAAGTTTACTTGAATAAAATAATGAAGAAAACCAAAACAAAAACTATGTATTCTTTTTTGTTTTGATTTTGTTTGTTTGTTTTGGTACCGGGAATCAAACACAGGACCTTGTGCTTGCCAGGCAAGGCACTGTATCGCTGAGCTATGTCCCTGGCCCATAAACTATATATTCTGTAATTAAAGCCATTCAAGGGCTTCCAACTAATTTAAAAAAGAAAAACATGAAAATGGGTATTATTATTCTAGGACTGTGGTGGCAAACCTATGGCTCATGTGCTGCAGGGTACTGTTTGTATCACTGAAAGTTCTAAGAGGTTCACCATCACTGTTCTAGGATGATGAGATTAAGAATGCAGTGTTTGTACCCCCTCCTGTCTTCCTTTAGTGAGTGATACTTTGATGGTGAATTAACTTCCTGCAATTATTTAGGAATATAAAAGAGAAGAGAAAAGATGATTTAACTAGCACTTTGTCTCCCCAGAGAAAAATAAACATAACCAGCTTTTAGAGGGAAAGGACAGATCTTTTCAGAGTTGAGGACTAATTGGTTACTTTGAAATTTTGAGAATCAAATCAATATTAACTCCTACAAGAGCAGTCATTTTTTTTCTTGTTGTTAATTCTGATACCAATAGAAGTACTGCTTTTACTTGTAGTTTGAGCACTTTAAATCATGGGCAGATATATCAATTTAAATGAGATTTTATTGTATATTTTAAAAATATAACGCTAGACATGGTGGCACACACCTGTCATCTCTGTACTCAGGAGGTAGAGGCAGGAGGATCACAGTGAGTTCAAGGCCAGCCTGGGCTACATAGCAAGACCTTGTTTCAAAAGCACCAAAAAAAAGGAGGGAGAGGTTATTTAAAAAAACGAGAAGCTAGGCATGGTGGCGCACGCCTGTAATCCCAGCACTCGAGAGGCTGAGGCAGGAGGATCGTTGCATGTTCGAGACCAGCCTGAGCTATGAAGTGAGTTCAAGGCCAGCCTGAACTGCATAGTGAGATCCTGTCTCAAAAAAACCAAAAAAATAAAAAAAATAAAAAGTGAGAGTATGAAAGTATACAAAGTTAAATGGAAAATCCTCCTTCAGAATGTTTATAACTTCATTTTCTAAAATGTTGCCAATAGCTTTTTGTATATTCTCCCAAAGGTGACCAAGGCATATATATTTGTGTTCATAAACATGACAAAATGGGTATAAATATAATGCTTTGATGGAGACATAATAAAAGGTTGGAGTGTGTCAGGCTTATAATAATCAAAATGGGGATGTTCTAAGTCTTGTTTAGCATTAAGAAAACTGAATTGGAGTGCCACATCCTGGTAAGACAAATGGCAAGCTTCTAGCATCTTGCTTTATTGGGCATATGTTTTTGTATTTAAGATAATTGCCCTTTTATAATCATTTAGTACAAAATAATTAATTGATTCTTCATTCATGAATTTTTTATCTTCTTAGGTCATCCATCCTGTTTAAAATTTTCCCCCGAACTAACGGTTAGAGTGAAGGCCTTACGGTGGCAGTGTATTGAGTGTAAAACATGCAGCTCCTGTCGAGATCAAGGCAAAAATGCAGTGAGTATCTTGCCTTCGTATGTTTGTATAGAAATAAGAGTGGACAGTGGTATTTTCACAGAAGTGTAGCTGGTTGTTTTTCAGTCCAGGAGAATTTAGAAGAGTACCCTCTTTAAATCACATTTCATTAGTTTAGAATGCTTGTTCATTTAGACTTAGAATATTTCTAAATAATTTATAAAGCACAAGAAGTATATATTTACAGAGAGACTAAGTTACTTAAGGAAATGTTCCCAGAATTTGTTTGAGCAGTATGAAGGTATTCATTTATGAATGTGGACCTCCTAATTACAAGCCATCGTGTTCTTTTTTACTAAAATATATCAGGGTTAGCTTTTATCTGGCTATTGGATATACGGAAAGTAACAAAACTATAGCTTTTCATAAAAAATTGGGGGGAATTTTTTCATAAAAAATTGAAGGGAAATTCAGTTTGATGTGACTCAGTTTTTGCTAACTCATTTGTCTACGTAATAGTTATTGAGGAAACTTAATATTATGGTAACTCATCTCTTTTGAGATTTTAAGTTCCCTAGGTTTTATGAAATTATGATCCTTGTGATGTTTCCTTTTCAAAAAGTTAAGCAGAACTGTCTTTGCCTTATTTTTTCTCTGAAGGATAACATGCTCTTTTGTGACTCATGTGACCGAGGTTTTCACATGGAATGTTGTGATCCACCACTCACTCGGATGCCAAAAGGTGAGAAATACGTTCTGAAGTGGAATATGTTAGAGAAAGCATATTTTACGTACTACTGAAATGAGAAAGGAAAAAAAAAAAAGGATTCTTTTGGGGGGTTGTATAAGTAGGAAGAGAGCTATCACCTTAAAGGTAGGGGTAGTTTTTTTATTTAGGCATGTTAACATTTTTTGTACACTAAGAATTTATTATTATTTTCCTTTATTTTCAACATTGAAGCATCTAGGAAGGGTGAACTGGTCCATATAAAAATATTTGCCAGTCACTAGCTACAGGCTAAAATACTTACATAATATCTTTAAATATTTTTTTTCTTAAAGGAGAAAATGAAATTGTGTAAGGTTGTTTTGATTATATTACTGCTCAGTACTTTTGAGGGGCCTTGAGCTATTGAGATCTGATTTATTTAAAATTTAAAAACAAAACTTGTATAAAATAAGTTGTGAACCAACTAAATGTTCAAATCATAAAGATACAATTTAATGTTACCTCTTCTTTTGACTCCTATTCCTTGAAAGGTATTAGGATGTACAGAATTACCTTTTGTTATGTTTTTTTAAAAAGAAAAATTCAGTTAGTCATCCCTCTTTTGTCCTATCACAAATCCCATTCCAAAAGCTTTAGTTTTGTGGTTTATAAACTTCTTAAGTAAAATGCTTATAAGATATTTTACAGTGTCTGGAGGCAGTTTCCCTGTTGATGGAAAAGGACTCAACCTTAAGTTATAGCCAGGTTACCCACTTTAAGAGTCTTTTTGAATCACTCTTATACCATTCTATTGATTATTTTCTTAATTAATACAAATTAAAGAAATTTGAATGATCTTAAATTAAGAATAAGTAAACCTCTTTCTATTTAGTATTTGAAGTCTAGACGAGAAGCCTTCTGAACAATCCTCCAAGATAAGGAAGATTTTCTCAGAATTTCTTTCCTGTGTATTTAACTTATAGAAGAGGTTTTATAACATTTTAATGCAGGAAACATTTTGTTTTGAACTTATTTCAGATTTACAGAAGAGTGACAAAAAATAGTAGAGAGCCTTTACATTATTTCCTAGCTTCTCCTAATGTTACAATTATTAAGCTAAGAAATCAGTGATTCTTGCGTATACCATTCATTACTGTGATACCTGCATAATGGTGACCTTATTTTCACCATTCTTTCTACCTTTGTTAATTGGAATTTTGCTGTAAACATGAGCTATTCTCTTCTCACATTTGTTTATCTATTCTTTATTTAATGTATATTTCAATGGGTTGTTGTCCATTACTCCAGTTGTTTTTTGGCTCAAATTCTTCTAGATTCACCCTCTGGTAACTTGTTTGAGTTGGTTCTTATGTTCTTTTGAAATTTCTTTTTCATTTTTTTAAATGCCTTTATCATTTCTTTGTTTTCTGGCACTATATGATCTTTTAGGTTTTCTTGTATTTTCCTTGCCCTGACCTGTAGTCAGGTGTTAGCCTAGAAACCTGCTAACACTTGTTATTATAGGATGGTAACTAGACATTGGTAACTTTTTATTATAGTATGGTAACTAGACATTACAAGCTTTATGTGTGTATGCGAATCCCTTTCAGTTATTTGTAGAATTATTATGTTTATATGTTTTCATGCTTACTTTTGGGAGTTGGGGGAACTTTGTCAGATTTTCAAATGCTATTCCTTGACCCAAAGGAAGTTAATGTCTTGATTAAGAGGCCAGTGTATTTATGTCTTTCATACTCCTGCATGGAATTTTTTCTTTATAGGCATGTGGATATGTCAAATATGTCGACCTAGAAAAAAAGGACGAAAACTGCTACAAAAGAAGGCAGCACAGATAAAACGGCGCTATGCTAATCCAATAGGACGTCCAAAAAACAGGTTAAAGAAACAAAACACGGTGTAAGTTGTACTTGTGGCAAGGTGAGGGGAGAAAAGGATAGGGCTTTTTTTATAGTGTAGGATTCACTTGTTTTCTTTTTGGAAAAAGTAAAACATTTTTATAACTTGAGCTTTTATGTAATAATGGCTAACATGAGCCCTTAATAAAGTGTCAGCCACTTTTCTGTGTGCCTTGCATTTGCTAAATCACTTAATTCTCCCAACAACCCTGTGAAGTGTAGGTATTGTTGTTACCTGTGTTTTTCAAAGGAGGAAACTAAGGCAGAGGGAGATTAATTTGCACGAGATTGTATAGAAAGTGTTAAACTGGGATTAAAACCCAAATAATCTGACATCATTCCCTTATATTGCTTCTTATAAAAACAGGAAAGAAAAATTGTTACTGTAGCATTTTGGGCGTTCCTCTCCTGATCTAGTCTCAGTTATTTGTATCTTTAGGTGCACAAATCACTGGGTAGGTTCTTCATATTGGGGTGACGGCTAAATCCTATTTTTGTGCTCTCCCGGTATAAAATAATGTGTTTTCATCTGTTAGCAGAAATTAGAAATTGTAGACTAGGAACCTGGGCTATATGTGGAGGAGATCGGGCAAGATTAGTAGCTAATTCTGTTCTAATTATTTATATATGTGTGTGTGTGTGTGTGTATATATATATATATATAAATTCACCTTTGATGATCTATAAAATATCTTCAGACCTATGAAATCTGTTTGTTTTCAAAAAGTTTACCTACCTTTTCTTCACTTAATACTATCTTGAAGATGATGTACCTGAATAAGCATCAATAGCTGAAAATATAACAAACCAGTGTTAAAAAATTCATGCGTGATGTATGTGTGTTTCAATGCAGGGGATTGAATGTAGGACCTCATGCATGCTAGGAATGCACTCTACCATTGAGCTACATCCTTAGCCCTTTTAAACAACAGTATTTTGATATAGGGTCTCACTAAGTTACCAATATTTTTAATCTTTAAATAAAACTTTAATTTTCCTATACAATGATCTTTTGATTTCTGGCTTCCAGAGAATCACCCATCTCTGTGTTTAGAGGTAAAAGTATAACAGAGTTGATATAAAAGTCACAGCATCATGGGTCTTTATACCTGGCAAGGATGCTCTTCCTTCATCCAACTCTCATTTTATAGTAAAAATACTGATAGAATATGATTTGTCTAAGATGTACAACTAGTAAGTGACAGAATTATGAGTTGAACATGTACTCTGATCTCTGCCTTAGGCTTCTTTTCAGTATAAATAACTGGGCTTCTTGGAAGTAGATGTTTCCAGTCATATTACTTCTCATTCATATACTACTCATAGTTTGTAGTATTTTTAATATGCTCTTTAAAATAAAGCTTTAAGTAGATATTTTCTAGGTTACTTATTAAATATAAATCTTATAATGATTTATTTTAATAGTTATATTTTTTCCCTTTTTGATTCTTTAGATCAAAAAGTCCCTTCAGCAAAGTTCAAACTGGCCCTGGAAGGGGTCGGAAACGTAAAATCACTCTCTCCAGCCAATCAGCATCATCATCAGAAGAAGGATATTTAGAGCGAATAGATGGCTTGGATTTCTGCAGAGATAGCAGTGTCCCCTTGAAGTTCAACAAGAAAACCAAAGGGCTCATTGATGGCCTTACCAAATTCTTCACCCCTTCCCCTGATGGGCGGAAAGCTCGAGGGGAAGTGGTAGACTACTCTGAGCAATATAGAATCAGGAAAAAGGGCAACAGAAAATCAAGCACTTCAGATTGGCCCACAGGTAAAAGTTTGAAACAAACCTAGAAACAAAAAGTATTCCAAAATTGTATTATTTAGAATAACACTAGTTATCTAGATTATATTCAATTATAAAATATTGGTTATGGAAGTTAAGATCTATTGACTATACGTGTAACAGGAATTAGAGGCTAAAGTTGCAAAATAGACTAGTCGGAGCTCTTAGACAACAAAAGAAGTTGCTTTTTTGGTAGAAGCACAAAGAACCTGCCATTTGGGATATAATGTTGAGTCAAGAACAACTTCGTATTCCACAAATTACTAAATAAATCATATAATGATCACCATGTTGCTCAATTTATTCTTGGTAAGAAACTGGAAAAGAGCAGAGATAGTGACTGCTATTGATCTAAAGCTGAGTTCCCTAGTTTTCAAAGTAGACAAAGTCTGTAGAGAGGACTCAACAGTGTAACACCTAACTTAAGAAGAATTTGATTAGCTGTCTGGTCAGTTAAAGCTTATAATGGCCTGACTACTGAACTATGAGTTTAGAGGACCTAACCCTGTGAAAGAAGTAGAAAGGGCTTTTTGAGCAAAGTAGAAGAATAAAAATGAACTGTTGGACAAAAAGAACCGAAGTTATAGTGTCTCTTAACTTTGATTTCCTCCCCTAAATATCCCATTGGTAAGTGATTGTATTCACTGCTTCTTCATTCCTGCATATAGTGTGGTTGGTTGGTCTGGTGCAGGAGAGAATGTTCTCATCATTATCAGTTTCCCTCTTTTCTGTTTGATTGATTTTTCGCCAAAGTAGCAATCAGCTAGTTACTCTTTAAGCATTCAAGAGTTTGCATGTAGACATGCTTTAGTCTGAGCGTGTTTATCTAAGAAAATAAGCAATCTGTTTAGATTTGTCTTAGAAGGAAAGAATCCCAAAGCATTTCCTAATGAAAGTCATTTTTGCTTTAACTGTTTGCTCTGGATATGGATTATTAGAAGAATTTACTAAAAAGATTTAGAAATAGAAATTGTTAGAGGATGCATAAAACATGGAGAACTAACACTAAACTTCAAGCATTGGTGTAGTATTTGGTTTAGTAGGCTCTGTCATTTCCTTTATAAATTGTAGACTTCAAGGAACAATGTGTACATCATCTCATGGTGCTGCGGCCTGCTATACTAGATTTGTGCCTACATCCATCTGTGTCATGCACCTAGGGGGCATTAAAGTTATATAGTACCTTTAGATTGTACTTTTTTTTTCGGTTTGGAAATATTGTCAACAATGAGTCTTTGTCCTTTTTCTTCTTGTACAACATGAATAACAGACAGCCTGTGTGTACAGTCGATTTGAAAAGAACTGTCACTGATTGGTCTTTTCAGCCATACTCATACAAAGAGGAAATGAGGCCATCAGCAATGTCATCTTCAAATGCAAAGGATAATGATCTACATAATCCCCAAATACTCCCTTCACTAATTTTTTTGCCCATTTGAGGAAGAGCCATCATTTAGTGGATGATTATCATAATTTTTCATACTTACCCAGAGGATTATCAACTGTGGTCCTCAGGTTTGTGGAGTTTGTGCTTTAACAGGGCACCCAGAATGTCAGGGGAGTTAGTATTTCCTGGTATCAGTTAAGGTAGCTACTTTGAAGATTATCTTTTTGAATGTTGATACATTAAACTCATACTAAAAGTGTCATATTCATTCTATTTAAAAAGTTTTATATTCCTTAGACCCTTTTCTTATTCTGCCTGTTAAAATGTAATCTCTTTTAATGATGTTTAAATTTGGTTATATCATATTTTAGGAAGCTTTAAGGTAACTCAAGAGTTTCACTAAAAGGCAGATATAGTATGTATGTAAAATTGTTCATTGAGTACTATCTTTCTAGCATTTTAATGCTGTTCTCTTATATAAATAATATTAAGGTCTTCATATTGAAAGCCCATGTACTAAATTGAGGGTAATACAAATAACACAGTAGCCCTTTCTTTATGTGCAGACAATCAGGATGGCTGGGATGGCAAACAAGAAAGTGAGGAGCGGCTTTTTGGGAGCCAGGAAATCATGACTGAGAAAGATATGGAATTATTTCGTGATATCCAAGAACAAGCATTGCAGGTAAGGTTGGATATTCAAGTTGGACATTGAAGCAACTTGTTCATGGATGAGAAGGAGAATTATTTTTATTGTAGGTAAAACAGGAGGAACTTACTCATCTATTTTGAAAAGTGTGTGTGTGTGTATGTGTGTGTGCGCGCGCGCGCGCCCGCACATGTACTTCTACTAGGTAGGGTTTTCCTTTCAAACCCAAACTGCTTTGGTTTTGCATATGAATGTATTGCTTTGATCTCCAGTATTAAATGTGCCTGTTTTATGTATTTTCTGTCTTCTTGTTTGGGATTTGACTAGACAGACAGAAAGTTTCTTGTACATAATGAAGTATTGTATTCATTAATTCAAGGAATACTTTTTAAATGCTCTGTCTTAATTCTTGTGACACATAGCAAGATGTAAATACATAGAACCTACTTTGTACCATACGCTGGAGATGCTAAAGTGAATAACAGAATTTTTTCCCTTAAGTCTAGGAGAGACTTATAATAAAAATTTCAATGTGAAAAAT
The DNA here is from genome assembly GCF_000276665.1 of Chinchilla lanigera. Classification (NCBI taxonomy): domain Eukaryota; kingdom Metazoa; phylum Chordata; class Mammalia; order Rodentia; family Chinchillidae; genus Chinchilla; species Chinchilla lanigera. Next base: position 983,384 of record NW_004955536.1, read on the forward strand.
CCAATTATGGAGTACGTGGTATTGGGAGATGACTCTAGGGAGGTCAGAAAAGGATTCATTGTGGGGTCTTTAAGGACATGGAGTAGTTTATCAGTACAATAGGGAATGAATTCTCTATAATCAGAAGGAACAGTTGAAGATAGGGAATAGAGTGATTAATTGTGGGAATTAAAGTGGTTTAGGATAAAGAGCCTAGAGTGTAGAAGATAGTAGGAAATGAGGAAAGTACAGAAAATAGATCATGAAGACTCTCCTAGGTTATACTCATTTATCTTGTCTCTTCCTTCTTTGCCACCAACTGATTTACTATGTAAGTCAAGCCTAATTCTCTGTTTTCTGTCTTAAAAGGTAACATTCATAAGGCTGATGCTAAGGATTCCAGTTGTGTAACTAAAACTGGATTAAGAGACCTGTTGCTGTATAGACTATATCTATCATTGTGTGAATACTTTTGAAAAATAAAAACATCGTTATAATGACTCACCATTTACTGAGCATTCTACTGTATTATAATTTGATGGAGTATTGATTGGGCATCAGATGGACATGGTATTAAATCTTGGTCTGTCATTTACTAATTTCTGCTTTGGGAAAGTTGCTTAACTTCTCAAGGCCTGTTTCTTTTCCTGCTAATAAGTCAAATGAAATATTACAGGTACTCTAGTAGACATCTACATGCAGTTCAGTGGGAACCTAAAAGTTGGGAGCAGGTAACTTTCTTCCCAACTAGAAAGACTTTTCCCACTAAGTTGCAGACATAGTGCTAACGTCCTTTTACTCCTGATTATTGTGTATATTTTCTTAGAAAAACAAAAAAGACATTCTCATACATGACCATGATCCTGTCATCAAGTCAATAACTTGTCACAAAGTGCTATTATTTATAGTATTACTAATGTTGTTTATAGCAGAAGGAAAAAAGAGCTCTTTTGGTCCACTGTCCAGTCTAGGATCATGAGGTTCATTTTGTTGTCATGTCTCTGTAGTCTCCTCATCTGGATCACTTTCACAGTTTAATCTTTCTTGACCTTGATATTATTGAAGCATGTATTTCACAGCATGTCCATCATGGAGCTTGTTTTATGATTCATCTTTTTTTTTATTTTAAAGAGAAAAAAATAATAATAACAACAAAGACAAAAACAAAACAAGAGCAATAAAAATGATACAAGATTTCAAAACAAATGATAGGAATGGACAATAGTTGTTATAGTACATGTTGTTGCATAATACAATACTTACCACCTCTTGAGTTTAAATAATTATTTCTAGAATGTAAGTACCTTGAGAACAAAAGCTTTTTCTTTGGTGGCTGCTGTATACCAAGTACAGTTGTACTTTGATTCTGGTCACAAGAGTTGGATGAGAACCATATCAAATGCAATGGTTTGGTTCAGTGTTGACCTTATAAGGAAATATGACTTGGTTCTGTTGAGTTCTGTGGAGAGAATTGAACTTGTGAGTTGAGGTACAACAATAGTTGACTCAATAAACATTTGTTTAATGATTAGTTATTTGAGTGAAATTTTCTGCTACGAGAAATGGGGCAGGAGTTGAAATAATAAGAGTATATAGAGAAAGATACTGGGGAGAATTAAAAGGGGGTACTAAGCCTTGCTAAAGACAGTAGAGACAATGTATATTTATGCTGATAATAATATGGCTAGTATATATTTCTTCTAGGACTTCTATTAAATTCCTGGTATAGCACATGTATAAGGCATCAAAGAAATAAATAGCTGAATATTAGAAGTCTTAATTCATACTTATTTGAACTGGCAATACACTAAAATTCTGGTGGCAGTAGTGTTTCTCTGTAAAGTTTAATATTGATGTGCTTGAAATGGAACTAGAGCTATAAGGGAAGACCAAAGGCTGCTTCATGAAGTTCTCACTCATAAGAAAGACAGACAGTAAGCAGTCATAAAAGTAAAACTGTAATTTCTAACTGAATGCAATGAGACTATGATAGGCCTTTTGATCTAGATTACTGGGGGTTAGGTTGGAGGATATGTGAAAAAGGAACACTTTTAGGGGGAAGTTACTACACAGAGATCTAAAAGATGAATAGAAAGGCAGCTAGGCAGAGAGCTACAGAGGAGAAAGGGAAAGATTTTTCAAGCAGGCAGTAGAGGGTACTTGTCTGCCCTCAGCTACAGAGAGGCTAAAACAGGAGGATCAGGAGTTGAAGGCCAGACTGGACAATACAGCATGACCTCGATTTTGAGAAGTGGTTTCATGGCCATTGTATGAAGAATGGATTGGAATTAAGCAAGAGGGCAGTCAGGGAAATCATTTTTGCAGAGATTGAATGAAAAAAAATGGTAGCTTCAACTAGAGAGATGGTAGTGGAAATGGCAGGAAAGTAGATAGATTTAGGATATATTTGGAGATGAAATCAGCAGAACTTAGTATAGATTTGATTGTTGTTGTTGTTGTTGTTTTAAAGGAAATAAGTTATCAGTGATGAGCCCTGGGTTTTCTGGCTTAATATAATATTGAAACTGGTTTGCAGTTAGTTGGGAAAGTTAGTGGTGATTAGAGTATGTTTTGAATAATAAGAGTTCATAAAGATAATGTATGAAGTTATTTTTGAGAGCAAAGATTTGGCTTAGTAACAGCTACTTCAACCTGTGCTTGTTTGTTTGTTTGTTCATTTATCTATTCATTCATTCATTTATTCACTTATGCATGCTAGGGATCAAACCCAGGTCAAGTTCTCTACCGCTGAACTAGCTATACTCACTGTCCTTTTGTTTTAAATATTTTGCAAGAAGATTTTACTTTGGGGTCTGAGGTAGTCGCAAGAGTAACACCAGCAAGCAGTAAATGATTAAGGATTTAATGTTGAAATCCATCCAGCCAACAAAACCCATCATTTATTGAGTGTTTATTATGTTGTAGAAACTGTGTTAGATGTAGGAGCTATAAGGAAGGTATACTTTTATTCTCATAGTTTCTAGTAGGAAACAGCTCAAAAGGAAACATGAGAAAGTATGAAATTATCTCTGAGAGATTGCAGTAGGAAAGCATTAAAGGCCTATTTGAGATTAAGGATTATGAATTATAAATTGACTGATTCTGTGGATTTTTTTCTCCAGCCATGTTGAAACTCTGAGGATGACAACTTACATTATGTAGTGATTCGAATTAGTAAGGGTGGGATTTTGATGTTGAATCAGCAGAAAAGAAAGTTAAGAGTGTATGCAAAGATGGGATTTTAAGGGAAGACCTTAGAGTTGGGGAAAGAAAAGAGCATGAGAGTGAAAGACTGGTGGGATCACTAGATTATAGGTCATACAAAGGCAAAAGATGAGATGGCTGAGGACAGAACTCTAGGTTTTATCATTATTTAAGGGTAAAAGAACTAGCAAAGATGTTTAAGTATAGAGCAAAAGGCTATATTTAAAGACTATATGCTACAGTACTTCCTTGGAAGTAGTCTCCTGAGCTTTTGTGGTGTTACTCTTTAGACAGAGCATGATCCTTTATCCACAACTGAAATCCAAGGAATATTGAAAACCTAAAAAAAATTACTGTGGTAAAATATATATCATACGAAATTTACCTTTTTAACCATTTTTAAGTGTATAGTTCAGTGGTATTAGATATATTTGCATTGTCATACACCCATTTCCATTGTCTCTTTCCAGGTCCGTTTCTTCTTTTGTCTGGCAAAACTGATAATCTGTACCCAGTAGTAACTCCTTTTTCCCTCCTTGCCATTGTTTTTTTTTCCCCTTTATTAATTTTACTACTTAGGTACGTTATATAAGTGGACAATATTTGTCCTTTGTATCTTATTTCACTTAGCATATTGCCTCCAAGATTTATCTATATTTTAGCTTATATACTAAGGCTGAAAAATATACCATTGTATTATAGCACCACATTTTGTTTATCCACTGATCTGTTAATGGACAGTTGGGTTGCTTCCACCTTTTGCCTATTATGAATAGTACTGCTATGACATTTGTGTGCAAATACCTGTGTGTGCATTCTTGTTCATGTTTTGAAAATTGCCATTCTGTTTTCCACAGCAGCTACACCATTTTACATTCCCAGCAGCAGTGAGACAGGGTCCTAACTTCTTTGCATCCTCATCCACATTTGTTATTTTGTGGTGTTTCATTTTTGAAATAATAACCATCTGAATGAGTATAAAGTAATATCTTATTTTGGTTTAATTTGCATTTCTCTAATGATTAATGATATTAAGCATCTTTTCACATGCTTGTGATCCATCTGTATATCTTTGGAGAATGAAATGAACATTTTACAACTCATTTTATAGTAAATCTCACTTTACCTAAACTGTCATTGGAAAAACATGATCTGAACTGATGTGAGTCTGTTTATGTCCTAATTAATGTGAATTTTCATATACAGTAAGTCTCCAACTTAAAAATGAGTTCTGTTCTGGGAGAACATTTATAATTTGGATTTGTTCATAAGTCCAACAAAGTGAGTCTTATACACCTTTGATACAAATATAAAGAAAAAAACCCCAAACATACAAAAATACTGTAAATTATTTTTACTTTTACAGTTACCTTAAAGTGGTAAAGTAGACATGTGAACTATTTCTTAGAATTTTTTTTTTTTTGCACAGTACCGGGGATCGAACTCAGGACCTTGCACTTGCCAGGCAGGCACTTGTGCCACTGAGCTATATCCCCAGCCCCAATGTGAACTATTTCTATGATTTGTTCACATCTATAAATGTTTGTAATACGAGACCCATTCTTACCTGTGAAGGTTCCCAACTTGAATGCTCCGAAGTCAGGACTTACTATGTTTTGCTAAATAAATATTAATTTGTCTGATTATGGTATGTTGCCCCAAGTCCTAATAGGACTGGGCATTTAATATATGTGTATACATTGTAATACTTTCCTAAATTAGAAAAACTCAGATTTTTTTTTATTTTAAGAAATAAAAGAAGGAAGACATATTAACAAACAGACATCAATTTACAAAATAGCATAAGAACAATACAAACAAAACAGAGTTACAAAGTTGTAGGAAATTAATGGTTGTTGTATTACTTATTGATATCTTCAAAGTGGTTTCTCAAGAAAACAGAGGCATACAAGATTGATGAAACAAGTAATCATTAACTGTTCCTTTCTGTAGAGCAATAGAAGTCAACTGTTGACTATCCTGTATACACATACTTAAATAATTTCCCCTTCTTTCCCTTCTCTTTTCCTACACCCCAGTTGCGCTTTACTGTTGAGCATTTTCCTTTCGTTTCACAAGGTCTATCATACCTCCTAGTTTTTATTCACTCTTTCAGGTGTTACACTATTGAGATAATATGCTTACACATGCAGGTCTGATTTATTTCACTTATGAGTATGGTCTCTAGTTGTTATCATTTACCTATAAAAGCCTCTAGTTTATCTTTCTTTTTTTTTTGGTTTTTCTCCGGTACCGGGAACCGAACTCACGACCTTGCGCTTGCCAGGCAGGAGCTTTTGCCGCTGAGCTAAATCCCCAGCCCCTAGTTTATCTTTCTTTATAGCTGAGTAATATTCTGTTATATAAAAGTACCACAGTTTTTTTATCCAATCTTCAGTGGATGGACATTTGGATTACTTCCACAGTTTAGCAATTACCAATTGCTATGAACATGGATGCACATATATTGCTGTGATATGACCTTTTCAGATCTTCTGGGAAAATACCCAGAAGGGGAATAGCTGGGTTGAATGAGACCTCTAGACCTAGTTTGCTGAGGAATCTCCAAACTGATTTCCAGTGGTTTCACCAGTCTGCATTCCCACCAGCAGTGGAGGAGACCTCCTATTTCTCCACAGCCTTGCCAGCATTTGTTATTGGTTGATTTCTTAATGATAGCCATTCTTACTGGGGTGAGATGAAATCTCAGTGTTTTAATTTGCATTTCTCCAATGACTAATGATGTTGAACACTTTCTCATTATTTATTTGCCATTTGTATTTCTTTATCTGAGAAGTGTGTATTCATCTCAGCTGCCCATTTTTGGATTGGGTCTTTGAATTTGGGGGGCGCTGATGAAAAACTCAGATTTTTAAAACCTATCCTAAGGGTTTTGAATAGAGATGGTTGACCAGTAACTTCTTTTTTTCTTTTTGTAAAGCTTAAAATTCTGATTTTGAAAAAATATACAAACTCTTCAAATTCAGAATATTTATTAGTTGAGGGCTACCTATACTTGTATCTCATATCTGGTCATTTTTTCTTTTTTTGTGTTTATGCTTCATGCTAGCTATTCCTACCCTGGTGTTTTCCCTCTTAAACTCACCAAGCGTTGTATTTTTCATCTGTAAAATGGTCATGTTTTTTCCTACTTTGAAAGATGGATGTGAGGATTGAGCAAGACGACAGTGGAAGAAGGTTCAGAATCTAGCAGTGTCATTCTTATACAACTCTTTCATCATGCAACTTTTAATCCCAAATGACTAGAATTACTTACTGTAGACCTTACAGGAGAAATTTCCAATGCCAACAAACATCTTTTTTCCCCACATTTCCGTATTGGTAAGGAGAAATGGAAAGGATAGGTAAGTCCAGGGGAAGCTGTCAAGTGACATGGGAAGGTAGCAAGGAGGGCAGTATTTACATGAAATGTAGTTCTGTTATTTGTACAAGATCTAGTGTTGAAATATTTTCATATAGGAGTGGCCTCCCTATATTAGAAATTGGAATTAGGTCATTTAGTGGAAGTTGAATAGTTTGTAGATGAATAGTATTTTCTTATAAAGTGCTAGTAATAAAGGTTTCATTTTCTAGAAATAAGCATATTTAAAGTTTTCTTTTGGCACAGCCCAGTTACTACTGCAATTATTACTGCATCTTAGATTAAAATGTCAATTCTGGCCTGGAATATATGGCATCTTCTAAGATTTTTGGCATATTCAAATGAGGAGGTGGTCATGGAATGGCAGAACCTGTTTTAAAAGTTTTAAAAATGTATATTTTATGCTCTTGATTGTATTAGATAACCATCACTTTGCAAAGGTGCATGTTTTATAGAAGGATATTTTGGCTGAAATTTAAAATGACCTCACAATGGTGTCCTCAAGTAATTTAGATGTGACAGTTTGATTTTGGCAGGTACTTTGTTAGTAAATGGCAGATGCAGCAGTGGCTTCTTCCCTGTGTTAAGGCTTGTTAACATAGGCCTTGTGAATGGTGGAGGTAGAGGTGCCTTCACTCTGGAGGCTTGCACCGCTAGGGAGTTGGGAGTGGTGGAGGGTGCGCATGAGCACATGTGCCAGAGTGTTCATAGCGTAAAGACGAGGGTAGGTGTGGGCACAGAGGCGGAATCCGCCACGAATCTAGTCGTGTCCAGACTCTCATCGTTACAGTGATGTGCAAACAATTATACTGGAACTGGATATCCACTTTCACATCAAGCATCCATTTGGAGGAACGCCAGGCAGCTGACTGGAGAGTGCTGGGACAGCAGGCGGCGGTGCCACCGCAGGTGCATATTTTCAGCTTCTGTCCTCTGATGTGTTGGGGTCTTAGCCTCAGGAAGTTAGGTTTGGTTTCTGGTGTTTTCCTGTGCTCCTGCAGTTACTGTGAGCTGTGAAGATAAATGAAATGATCCTACTTACTTGATTCTGGAATGTAGTTTAAGAACAGAATGTTATAAACCTTTTTATAATAATCATTTTTGGTTTTGAGAAATGAAAGAAATTTTACTTTAACCTCGTTTTGTGTATTACTATACTATTTTGGCCTTTGGAGGAGGTCTACTCCTTGCTGGAGTTCACAGTGCAGTTAAACTGAAAGAGCATGGCTGTCTTTTGTTTTGAAATAGCTGAGGAAGAGCTCAAGGTCTCAGTTGGCTGAATTACAGCATGAAACCTGAGATTAATCCCTTGGCCCTTTATAAAAGCGAATGCTTAGAAAGACCAGAAAGTGTTCTCCGATGAGTTGTGATGAAAAGGCTTCTTTCTTTTAAGTGAATTTATATCAAATCAGTGAATAAAGATCTTTGGGGTTTTTTGTTCCGTTTCGTTGTATGTTTGTCTGCGCAGTCCCAACAAGTGCATCATAGTCTCAGTGATCCTTTAGGCATAATGGTGAAGGATAATTTTGATTGCTGTATTGATGAAGTGTTATTAATACTTGTATACACTTGATGAAGCTAAATTCTAGCTCTCCTTTTCTTAAGTAAATATTTATAAAGTATCTGTGGTAAATACATATACATACATGATGAATCTGTTGTTAGTTTAGGTGCAGAACAAATCAACTTGTTCTTGAATTTAATGTTTTAAAACCTGAATTTTTTTAGCACTAGCCTGTATTTAAATTGCTAGTATGTAAGTCCAGCAAGTCATAAAGGCTTTAAAGGTGACTTGTAATGTTATTGTTCAGATAATTGCAAGAACAAGGGAGCCATAGAGATTTTCCATTATATAAACAGAAGGTAGGAAAAAGGAAAAGCCTGTATACTGCAAAGGTGTAGGCTATCTGTCTTTTGTCAGATCCTACAGAGTTACTAATAAAGAGAATTTTAGGTGCAGGGTGAAATAGAGACTCGCTTGATACTTGTTTTGTTACATTGTTTTATTGTTTTTACATTCTTAGATATTTACTGTCCCTAATCAAAAAAAATTCTTTTTTACATGTGTGTTCATATTGAGTAGGTCATTTCCATTGTTGTAAGTTGAGGCAAATAAGTGGTAACCCCCTGCTCCTTTTCTCATGTCCTTAAATGCCAGCATTTTTAGTAAGTCTCTAAAGGAGTAAGTTTAGTTAAGGAAAGTATTCATAGTGTTATTAAACATAAAAAAGTGTGGTGATACCAACTACATTTGATTCTAAGATTCATTTTAGCATTTTAATTTTTTATTTGGATGCTCTATTTAAATAATGCAACTTATTTAAAAACTTGTTAGCTTGTTTCTTACCCCTCCCTTCATATGGAATCCTGAGAAGATAACATTTATTTAGATTCCCATCTTTTCTTATTGTTATGTGAGTGTATCTAATTTAGCTAACTTTTGTAATGTATTTCTTGACTGCACAGAAAGTTGGAGTAACTGGTCCCCCTGATCCACAAGTTCGTTGTCCCTCTGTCATTGAGTTTGGAAAGTATGAAATTCATACCTGGTACTCCTCCCCATATCCTCAAGAATACTCAAGGTATGTTTTGACAAATTCTTTACTTTCTGATGTAGTTTTAGTTCTGATTTAGTTTTATAGCAGTCCAGAACTATAAGGGATCGAAAGATGTTTTAATCCAGTTAATCTTTTTACTTTTGAAAACACCAGGCTGGCTTATTCATTTATTTTTGGTACCAGAAATCAAACTCAGGGCTTTATGCTTGCGGGGCAAGTGCTGTGCTGCTGATCTACATCTCTGGCCCCCAGGCTCTTCTAAATATCCACGGTAGCATTCTGTGGCAGCTCGTTAGTCCCAGTTGGCTTTATGTTTTCTCTCTGCTAACCTGTCCAAAAGCCTTTAAAATTAGAAACCAAAAGCCTTACACATGGTCAGGTTGAAAAGGGAGTAGTTTCTCTTTAAGAGAAATTTGGCTTTACTCTTTACACTAAAGAGTTTTTTAAAAGCCTCATAAATAACTATAATAAATACAGAGTTTCACTTAAGTAGCCTTTGATCTAAATGTATCAAATTTTATGGACTGTGTACCTATATAGGAATAATTAGACAAGTAGGATACTACAGACAAATAGGATACTACAAATAACTTGGGTTTCCAGGTATAAAAACTGATCATGCTCCATCCAGCTTTTCGTCATGAGGTTAGCTTGTATAGTGGAACCAAATTGGTTTTATGACTTAGCTCTGACGTTAATAACGAGTGTAACCTTAAAAGTTACTCGTCTACTCTATGCCTCAGTTTCCTCATCTGTAAAGTGGGAATACTAACAGTAATGCTTCATAGTTGTATTTTTCCTTCAGGTTGAAATTAAAAGAGGTTATATAAGATACATAAACAAGTTAAACACTAGTTTATCATTTGAAGTATATCAGTCATATTAATACTTTCTAATCTATGTGCTGCTTATGTACCAGTTTCCCATTTATCAAGTGTAAGGAATAATAAAGTATGATTCTCTGTGAGTTAAATATGTGCTTTTATACCTATCTAATAACATTGCCTGTCTAGAATATTAGCACAATTAATTGTAACATTTACTTAGTGTGTCATAGTACAGAGAGGATTGTTTCCAAGAAGCTAGGAATATGCCAATGTAGTTTTTAAAAAGACCTTCTACTAGAAATTGGCATCTTTTTTTCTTTCCCTAAAATGTAGTAACTTTCTGATATAGTTTCCAAGTATGTAGCAGATTAGAAAAGTAGGAGCAAGAATGTTATTACAGACCCTGACCTCAGTGAAGAAGTCACAACTACCGAAAGAAGAGGCAAAAACAAAGCTCCAGAAAACTGACACTAGGGCTCACAAAACAACTGAGAACCATTTGTGGTCAGGTCAGTTAGTCCTAAACTAACCAATAAACTGTGGTGTACTTTGTGTCATGGAATAACAGCAATTAATCTGAGATTGTTAAGAAAAGGGATGAATGGGGTGGGTGGGTAGATGGATGGATGCATGGATGGATGCATGGATGGATGGATGAATGGATGGATAGATACATAGATGATAGATAAATAGATAAAATAAGTCAAGAAATTCCTCAACTACCTGCAAAACTCTGATATTCAAGGTAACTCATTCCTCTGGAGTTTGGATAACCTCTTAAGATCAAAAAGAAATATACTGAGAAATTTGTTTCCTTATCAAATTTAAGGGAGCTTTTCTTTTTTGATTTTTTTTTTTTTTTTTTTTGGTTTTTCTCCGGTACCGGGAACCGAACTCATGACCTTGCGCTTGCCAGGCAGGCGCTTTTGCCACTGAGCTAAATCCCCAGCCCCTAAGGGAGCTTTTCATAAGCTCCACATCACAAAAGCACTGGACTTGAGAAGAAAGCTTGTTTAACATGTCTGTCAACTGCTCCCAGGATTGTGGTGCAGATAAATTGAAACCACGGACACTATCTCTCTTCTACTCAAGAGGAGAATGGAAATAGCCACCCTCAGTGCTTGCTTTTCAAAAGATGATGAGAATGGAACCATGAACCCTTGTCTTTTAAGATACTAAAATGATTCATTAAAATGACTCTGTTTTCTTATGCAGTTGTCACTAGAACTAGGTGTGAGGGAGTTGGTTATCAGTGAAATAATAAACAATGCCAGCAGAAAATAACCAAAATAATAATAGAAATTTAATAGAAGAGAGAACTAAGATAGGTACTGAAACAGTCAACTTCCTTCAAGCAGGATTTTAGACATCCTCTGCATGTCCTTCTCTATTGTGGTTCTTTTGAGTTTTCCATTAGAAAATACTGGGTAATTTAATAGTGCCTTTAGTAATTATGAAATATTTCCTATGTATTCATTCTCATAGTTACATTTTTTAAGAACGATATATTCAAGTGAGCTTGGGCTATTTGGTTTCTGAATTATTTTAAACTTGAACTGACTGAAATGTTTAGAGGGCTTACATTTTCCAAATAATGAATGACCTCTATCTTTAATCTTACCAGTATTTTTTATTCTGCACTATATTACCTCTAAATTGTATCATTATCCTTAAAGGTTTTAAGCCCTCTAAAAGTTTCAAATCCCAAAGTATGCAGAAACAGGAAGTTGGGACAAACAAAAAAGAAAAAAATCTTTTGGGAAATAGGATTATACTTTAGGGCATGTCCCATAATATCCAGACATTTATATTTTATGTGCATTGTGTACTAAGTAATCTTGTACCCCTAGCTTTTAAAAAGCAAACAGCAGCAGTGAAGTAATATTCCTGTTTCATTTGTAATAGTCTGATGAAGTCTCAGAGAATAAAGAATGTAATAGTGTGTTTTTGGTTTTTGTTGTTTTGGTACTGAGGGTTGAACTCCGGGCCTTTGCACTGATCTACATCTCCAGCCCTTTTTTTAGTTTGAGGTAAGGTCTCACTAAGTTGTCTAGGCTGGGCTTGAACTTGGATCAGCTTCTCAGAGTGCTGAGATTACAGGTGTGCACCACATTTTACAGCTTTTACCTGTCTTTCTTTCTTTCTTTCTTTCTTTTTTTTTCCAGTACTGGAAATCAAACTCACAACCTCGCGCTTGTCAGGCAGGCGCTGTGCCTCTGAGCTAAGTCCCCAGCCCTTACCTGTCTTTCTAATGCCTTGTGATGCTTACAGCAGACAAAAGTTCATAGAGAACCCTGCCATTAAAAACATGACTTAGATGAGCTGAAAACAAGAGAAATTATCATCATGGAATATTGCCCTGTCTTAGTTACTTTCTCACTGAGACACAGTTAAAGGAAGAAAGGTTTATTTTGATTAACAGTTTGTAGAGGTTTCAGGCCACAGCCAGCTGGCTCCAAGGCAGGGTGGCATGTAGAAGAAAACAAGCTCATGGCATGGCAAGCAAGAGGCAGCAGGGGATCCAGAGAACGAAGAATATATATATATATATTTATATATGAGAATTTATATATATATTATATATATATAAATCTCCTTCTGGACCATGCCCACAGTGACCCACACCCAGCTGTAAACCCATCAGTGAACTTAGCCAGTGTCCACGATCCAGTCACTTCCCCAAAGTCCCACCCCTGAGTGCATGAGGCTTTGGGGAGACCTGTAGATATCAGCCATAACATTCCTACTCCTGAGCTGCTTTAGAGCTTTGCTTCATAGTAATGTCTTTGCTGTATAAGTATTTTAAGTCTTAAGCAGAATAATAGAATAGCCTAGGAAATTTCCCTTACTTTTTTGTTCTCTTCTTGACTTGATCTGTTGCTTAGATTATGAGGTTGTTACTAGAACCAGGTTTGACATCTCAATTACTGAAGAAGAACCAAAACAGAATCCCTAATGTCTTTGGATACTAGATAATGAAGTAAAATGGATGAAAGGAAAGTTTTTTAAAATCATAAATAATAGCAGCTATAATTGTCACTCATTGAACTTGGTACTGGACTCTGAGCATCTCAAAAATAATTCTGTGAGGTGGGTATATCTATCTTTATTTTATGGACCCAAGCCCAGAAAACATATTCAAGACAAAATAGTTTGTACATGGCAGAACTAAGATTTAAGCCCATTATCGTCCCACATAGCCTTAACATTTAACCACTGCACTTGTGGTACTGCTTATAGCATGTGGATCTCAAGTGAGCTGACTTGGTCTGACTTAAGTCTTTGATTTAAGTAATATTTGTTGGAATGTTTTATATCAAAATGTTGCTACAACTTGACCTATTATAAGGGCGACACAAACTGCTACTATCTTGGGTCATGTTTAAAAGTTAGAGATATGGTAGGAACTGTTAGGGAAAATATTTACATCATTCTAGCAATAAGGGACTTAACACATAGCTGTACTGCATGCCTGATTTCACAAGCTGGAATGTCAGCATATGGGCAACTAAAACAAACTAATTATGGAGGCTGCACCCCATGATGCAGCTGATCAGGTGAACTCAAGACCTAGATGCATCAGGAAGATCACAAAAACAGCCCCTAGGAAAGTCCTCTAGGCCTGGGAGTTTAATCTCCATAATTGCATTTCCCTTCTATATTCCTTTTCATTGAAAGAATTGCAGCTGTTTTTCTTTGCTAAAAGAAACATTTTTCTCCCATTTTTTTTCCCAGGTTATTTTCTTTAGATTAACTGTCATCCCAGTGGGCTTGGTTCTAATAAAGTCAGGGAGTTTTAAAATGTTTGCAGCAAAAAATTGATTTCGATAAAGTACACCATAATGCTTGTTCTTACTTTATTTTTCATGCAATAAGGTTGGCCCATTAAAGTTTTTTAATTGTTAATAAAATGTTCTACATCCTAAGATAATGACATGGACTCAGAATTTACTAGGTAAAACTTGGCAGTAAGTTTTCTCACAGAAGCAACTTGATTAGGAGTAGAACTTTAAGAATTGGCCTTTTCTCACAGACCAGAGGCAATAAGTTGTACTTCCTTTCTCTTTAAAATGTTTTGAGTATTTATTATCTTCATTGACAAATAAAATTGCATTTATCATTAACAACATGAAAGGTTAGCCTTTATTTTTAACTTGGAAAGTTTAAGTGATCTGTCACTATTTTTTTCTGTCATTTTTCTTTCTGAGTAATTTAAAAAGCACAGGATTATGTTTTGGTTTCTCAGACTCACATTTTAGGAAATTTATAGTTGTAACATTTAGCCCTCAAAGTGAATCTCTACTCAAGTAGTGCTACTTCTGTGTCTTCATATTGTGACAATTTAAAGTTGTGTATTGAGAATTTAGCACAAGTAAATAAAAATAAATAGTAGAAACTCGGGGAAGAGGATGCCATTCTTCTACCTTCCTTTTGAGAAGAAATCATTCAGATTCCGTATATTCAGAAAGACAAGTGGCAGTTATAAGTCATTTTAAGACTAAGTTAATACATTTAATTCCCATATTAGATGCCAGAATGTACATGTGGGGTGCTTCATTTTATAGGCCTCTTGTTAAAGAAGGAAAAAGCTATTTATCCCACTGCCATTCCTCCTCTCAGTAGTAGTGTTTGAGGCGGTGTGCAAAGGATGTAAGCAAAATTGTCTAGGACACATTTCTTTTCCATGCTCTTGGCTCCTGCTTCTTGACTTTATGTCAGTCACTTGCTTCACTCAGTACTTTATTTTGGAATGATTTTTGTAGTAATGATTGCTTTCAGGTTATGTTAGTGTAGCTAATATTAGAGATTTTGGAAAATAATAGTGTATATTATAGACATACAGGACTGGTGTTCCATAAACACCTTGGGAAAGTTGTTAGTAGAATGTTAGATGCTTTCAAAGAAATTGCAGTGACACTTCAAAAGCTGCCTTCAAAATTGAAATTTGAAAATATAGTTATCTTCAAACTTTAATAAATTAAATATTTTTGTGTATGTTAATCTGCTTAGCAAGTATTTAGTTCTATGGTATTCTTTTAATTATTACTGAATAAACTGATAGAAACCAAATTAATGAGGTTTCTGAAATTTTCTTCCATCTCAATACTTACATGAGACAAGACACAGTAGTTTGTTTAAATTAAATATTACGTCATTTCACCATCCAGTAAACATGTACTTCAAATGATAGTATCAAATCTCAGATTCTCAAAGACATACAGTACCAGTTCTGGATGCAAGTCAAGATGTAAAAAAACCAGCTTTGTGCTGAAGATACATGGAATGTATGTTTTATAATAGAAGAGCCTTGCCGTGTTAAGAATTCAGACTAAAATATGTATGAAAGCCACCAGTTTTTGACTTAGGTTTTGTTCCTTCCATTATCTTAAGAACTGGTCTTATCACTTAATTTTATTGCTAAGCTCCTCATAAAAGGGATATTACTGTATAAAGATAAAGTTCTGATAAACTATTACTGAAATACCAAGACTATTGAATAAATATACATTAACAGTGAGGACATCTGAAAGAATAATTTGAGCCTATGCTTCACTTGTTGAACAGTAGACTTTTGACTTAGAAGATTTCGTGTGATGACTTTTATCCAGGGCAAAAGCCAGAATTTCAGGGGTAAAAATGGGGTAGTGTCATATATCTTAACTTGCAAAAATATATTCATTGTTATAATTTCAGTGTTGTAATTCAGTATTATATATACTTTAAAAATTTGCAAAGTCTGTTTTTAAAATATACACTATATGTCCATTTTTCTAAGGACTATATGTACACCTGCTATACCTAACGAGGGACCTGACATATGTTAAGTATTCAAGAGATACTTGTTTGCCACAATTACTGAATGAATGAGGAAGTAAACAACAAAGGAAGAAATAATCTATAGTTCAGTTAAAACCATCTTCACTTATTTGTTAGGAAGGTAAATTTTATTCTGACTTTTAGAGATTATCAAGGGAGTAAGAATGTGAAATGTTTGTGTCTATCAATCAGGTAACTTAAAAAAACTTAAAATTAGCCTAACAGGAAGAAAACTGAACTAGTTGTCTTGATTTTGCTAATCTTTGCTCCCTGCTGTTAATTAATTGGCCACTGCTATCTAAATTAGGTTTTTTGTTTTTTCATTTATTGATTAGTGAACACACTAATATATTCCCCACCTTTCTAACCTGGGTAATGAAAGACGGAAAAGAGTTGTGAACATTTGAAGAGCTATAAAATATAAAGCCCTTTTTTGAAATTATTATTTACAGGCTGCCTAAATTGTATCTTTGTGAGTTCTGTCTAAAATATATGAAAAGTAGAACTATTCTACAGCAACACATGAAGAAATGTGGTTGGTTCCATCCTCCCGCCAATGAGATTTACCGAAAGAATAATATTTCTGTCTTTGAGGTAAGGTAGATGTTTGGTACTTGTCTTCCTATTCGTTTCAACAGCAATACCATCTGTGCTACGTGTAGTTGTACAGCATGATTTTTTTGGAAATGTTTTGTTGTTGTTCACTTACTCCTCAGTCAGATACTTCAGTTACATTAGAAGCTGAGTTAGGCCAGCCCATATGGTACCCAGTTCACCAGCTTGGCCTCAGAATAGATTATTCTGTATTTCGTTGAATGAAAGACATAAATTATTATATATCTTACTATTTTTGATGTACCACTGAAGGGAAAAAGTATTGTTAGTTATAATTTCTAATACTCCATTTGATACTTAGCCAACCAGTTTTACATATGTTAAAATGTAATAAAAGTGTATCTTTTAGAATCTATGAAATACAATATTTAAATGAAAGGATTTCTGACTTAAAAGGAATAGAGATGAATTCAGTAGCATTAGTAAATCTTAGTATCTTGTTGCTATGTCTGTGGCGGTTCTGTGTTGGTATTAATAGTGATCTCTTTTTTATCTTCAGTTTTGTAGTTTGCATGCCAACTATTGAGTACTTGCTATATGTTCAGTCTTGTTAATTAATACAGTGGTAGAATTTCAGATTGTCTGGATTTGCTCAGCCTCTCACTTTCTTGGTCTTCATTAAAACTTTATTTTAGTTGATCAGTAGAGGAGCTCTTCACCTTGAGAGTAGGGGGACATCAGGTATGGTATACAATACTGTTTCAGAATATCGAAAAGCAAATTGCTTCTAATCATACATTGATGTGTATTTTAAAAGAAGTCATATGAAGTATTGTGTATTTAGATTGTTAAGGAGTTAGCATGCCAGACAATGTCTTGGGAACTAATGTGGGCACCTATCACCATTTTATAAGAGTGAACTAGCTCAAGAACCCAGGAAATGGCTGGGTATGGTGGAGGCATAGGAGGCTGAGGCAGGAGGATCACTGCGAGTTTGAGACCAGCCTGGGCTACAAAATGAGTTCAAGGCCAGCCTGAACTGCATAATGAAACCCTGTCTCAAAAAGACACACGTACAAAGAAGAACACAAGAATGTCAAGATCAGTAGTATGTAGTTTGATCTTGGCCAGCCTGGGTCTCATTTGCCAACTACATAGGAACCTATGTGGTGTCTCTGAATGGCAGTAGTACTCCCTTGTGCAAGCTTATTTGGAGTATACCTGACTGTAATAGTCAGAACATGTTGTTTCAGGCTGCTGGTACAGATAGGACATTACTTATATCATATTTTACCTAGTGAATATATTTTAGAAGAGGTTACATTTTTAAAATCTTTCAATGAATTAAGCATTTCTGAAAATTAAGCTTGATGTGAGAAGTATTCCTACAATTAATCTTTTTTATAAAAACAAAATATGCAATTTTAAAATAAGATCACCTTCTTACTTAGCCATTTCTGCTTTGTTGAAGTGTGGTATATATTTGTCTTAAAACAACAGGTTCTATGATAACTGCCATTTTAAAGGAGATCTTCCAAGTTCTAGTGTGTTCTGATCACTGACATTTTCTCTTAGGCTAGGCTACAGATACCTAGAGATGCTTATAACTGATGGATATTGTTGTAGAACTAAGGAACATTCTACTGACCAGTTCTTGTTTTTTTGTACCCTGTTTAGGTTGATGGGAATGTGAGTACCATTTATTGTCAAAACCTGTGTCTCTTGGCAAAATTGTTTCTTGACCACAAAACACTCTATTACGACGTGGAACCATTTCTTTTTTATGTACTAACACAGAATGATGTCAAGGGCTGCCATCTTGTTGGCTACTTTTCTAAAGTAAGTATGTCAGCTTAAAATGTTTGAATTCACCTGGACAGGCAGGGCTTTTTGCTGGTTTTCAGTGGGAGATAATACCGGTGTCATTTAGCTTTTTGGAAAAGAAAGTAGAAGGAACATTTAGAAATTTACCAGCTGTTTAGAAGGTGCCTAGTAACATTCAACAACCTATATTCTCCCAGGAACATGAACTGTTGAGAATACTCAAGAGGGAAGTTTTAAAATTACATCTATTCCTATGGTAATAATAGATAGAACTTGTAAAATAAACAGAGTCATTACTTCTGAATTCTTTCTCAGCTTAACTCTTCCTAATTTGAATTTTTAGGCCTAGAATAAGAGTGAGAGACCATTTTTATCAAACAATATTTTCTTCTTCCTCCCTCTTCCATTCCCTTAGAGGGGAAAAAGGTTTCTAGTCAAACAACATAAAAGACACTTCTATTTTAAACAAGCCTATAGTAAAATCTTAATTTTTATAGAACAAGTTCAGTGGAAAGTGCTAGCTTTATGAGTTCTTTAAGGACTGCTTTACTAGCCAAATATGATTTAAAATGTAGTGACTAACCTATAAAAAGGCATTTGTATGTCATATTCAGGGATCATTTTGTGTAAAGTATAACCAATCAAGAGTGAAGCCGCCTTCACCAAAGCAGGAAGTAAACTTTGAAGTAGTTGATAAATCTCCCTTCTAGAGTGCTGTGTTGATTCTTCACTTTTATTGTGCAGATTACTTGGGTCTCAAATTCCTCTGCTTATCAGAGGCATTGACATACTGATTTTGAATTGCAGTGGTATTGGATGGTGTCATTTTATCTTACATTTTTACTCCCCCAGGATAGTTGCTTTGTGGATAATGGTTGTGACTTAACATTGTCTTCTCCCACTGGTGTGGTTTTTCTCTTTTTTTTTGTCCCTATCCCCCCATTCCCAGAGGCCTCAGGCTGAGGTTTTGGCTCTTAGTCTTGTTTTTTAATAATTAGCTTTACTATGTAGTTTTGTGAGCTTGTTGTTTTAAAACTTGGCTTCTGTTTGCTCCATCAGGAAAAGCACTGCCAGCAGAAGTATAATGTTTCCTGTATAATGATTCTTCCCCAGTACCAGCGCAAGGGCTATGGGAGGTTCCTCATCGATTTCAGTAAGGGTTATATTAATATACCTTCTCATTTTCTCCTCCTGTGAACCTCCTGGATATGTATATTCAACAATTTATAGATAGTATATTGGCACCTAATATCTCTTGTCATGATTCTAAGAGTCTTTAGAGCTTAAAATCACGCTTTTTTTCCCTCGGTTGGACATAGTGTTAAATAGCTAATATTTTATTGAATACAGTTTATGTGATCTGCAGCAAATAACTTTAATTTGCAACTATTCATTTACAGTTGAAATTGGTTTTATGTGATTATACTGACACCAATACTGAAAACATTGCATAACTATTGAAATCAGTGTTAGAAAAGAAGTCTAGCACTTGTCCTATTTTTATTAACCCATTAGCAAAGAATATGTGTACACTTCTCAGTAAACAGTCTCTACCTAGTAGTTCAAAACATACAACTTTTAAAATTTAAAAAAAATGAATGATACAGGAAATAGTTTAATCTGAATTAGGAAGTAAAAGCTACCAGTTGTAAAGAGGTCATTGTAGAGCTTGCATTCTGTTTCACGTATAGGTAAACTTGCTAAGAAAGTTAAGTGTAGGTAGTAAATTTGATGTTCATGAAATAGTGATTTGAGGGAATATTTTCCCTGTTATTGCTTTAAAATATTTTAAAGGAATATATACAGAAATAATAGTTCAATCTAAGGATTTTGATTCTACTCTTGAGAAGTTATTTCTCACCTGGACCGTTACATTTGTTTTACTTGGCTTTCAACTACCTTATTTTATTAGAAGTATGTGCTACTGATTATTTTGTACATTTCCTTGGCCTTTTTGGATTAGCAGTAGGGGATGGAACTTTAATATATTGCTTTGAAGTAAGACTCAGGATTGGCATGTTAAATACCACTAACTAGCTTCATTAGGGAAAATATTTTATTTATGGGGATTAGTGATATTTTATTTTATTTATGGTGATTTTGAGGTAGATAGTTTTCTGTATGATTACAGTGTTTCAGTTTTCCTGGTGAGACTGTTTTTCCAGATCACCATTGTTAGACTGCTTTTAAATTTCCTTAAATGACAAAAACAACTGTATCTCTTCTGCCATCTCCATTTTCAATGCTTTTCTTTTGGAATTTAACACTCTTTCCTGGGCCAGGGATATAGCTCAGCGGCACAAGCGCCTGCCTGGCAAGTGCATGGTCCTGAGTTCAATTGCCATTACCCCAAAAAAACAAAAAAAACACACACAAACTCTTTCTTTACCAGTTCTTGAGAGTTATACACTAGAACAGAGGTCAGAGTGATGCACTGTATGCTTACACGCTCCTACTGACAATCTCATTTTCTAAGAATAGAGGGATTTTTGTAAGGAGTCTTGAAGTGAGAAATTGTTCCCCATTTTCTTCACCAAAGAACTGCGATCTTTAAATTAGGCAGAAACTGAGGCATTCTTCATAGTCTTTAGTTCAGCTACAGCAGTCGCCATCTTGTGGCCCAAATAAAACTTGCAGAGTGGTTTTTGTCCTTCCTGTAGTAAGTACATTGAAGTTAAAATTTTTGTTGCTGTGATCTCATTATTAATGCAATTTGTTGATGGGAGTCTTGATTTTTTAACAGCTTGAATATTTTAACAAGGTGATTTATATTGATTGTAGACAAAATGTTAGCCCACTGTTCAATATATAAAAATTGTTATCTCCCTATAAATTTATTTTAGTTTTGCAATTTTGTTTGAAGGAATTTTCCTTTGGTCTTACTATTGCTTATAATATTTGGATTAGGTGTGGGAAAGGGCATTATTATTTTTGGTGAATCGAAGTGTTACAGAGTCCCTGACATTTGTGATCTGGGTTTTTTAGGTTATTTATTATCAAAGCGCGAAGGCCAGGCAGGGTCTCCAGAGAAACCACTCTCAGACCTCGGGCGTCTCTCATACATGGCTTACTGGAAGAGTGTAATACTGGAGTGCCTTCATCACCAAAACGACAGGCAGATCAGCATCAAGAAACTAAGTAAGCTAACGGGGATATGCCCTCAAGACATCACCTCCACACTGCACCACCTACGAATGCTGGACTTCCGTAGTGACCAGTGAGTATCACCTCCCTCTGCACACTATCAGAAGGTCACTCCAGTGAGGCTTTTGGGCCAGGTAGGCAGGTTATTGAGGATGGGTGATGACTGATATAAGCGGTATACTTGGTAATATTGAGACATTATTTTTGTTTCTATGGTATTTTATTCGAATGGCCATATTTATGTTTAAATTATTTTTCTGGTCTTCTTCCTAATTTTTGGACCTAAGCCACAGAACCTTTTATCTTCTAGTACTGGGAGCTCATTTTATAAGAATTAACAATCTAGAAACAGTGTCATTAAGTAAAATATCTCCATGATTAATTTTCATAGGAATAGTTCAAAATGAAATGAATATTGAGAAGGACAGACACAGTTCATTCTTGCCTAAAGTAGTCAGGAAAACATCACGAGGGAGACATTTGAGCTAAGTAGAGGATAGGAAAGCTCAAAGGAGCAGGAGAAATGGCAGATAGGGAGAGTCCATAAATGGTTAAATAGTGTACTCCATTGCTACAGTGGAATGTAAGGTTTTTGTTCAACTTCATAGTTCTTAGGTATCTCACTGGTAATATATTTCCCTATCTCATCTTTCCAAGCAGGCTATTTGTAAAGCATCATCTTTGTCATCTCCAGGATTTTTCATAGGATATATATTAATTTTTTGTGCACTTTGTATGTTATTGATTGCTATAAACTTCTCTCTGGTTTTAGATTTGTGATTATCCGCCGGGAAAAACTTATTCAGGATCATATGGCAAAGCTTCAACTGAATCTTCGACCTGTGGATGTAGATCCAGAATGTTTACGCTGGACTCCTGTCATAGTCTCCAACTCTGTTGTCTCAGAAGATGAAGAAGAAGAGGCTGATGAGGAAGAGAATGAA
This sequence comes from Chinchilla lanigera, assembly GCF_000276665.1. Classification (NCBI taxonomy): domain Eukaryota; kingdom Metazoa; phylum Chordata; class Mammalia; order Rodentia; family Chinchillidae; genus Chinchilla; species Chinchilla lanigera. Next base: position 1,005,618 of record NW_004955536.1, read on the forward strand.
GAGCCACAGTGCCAGGAAAGAGATTCAGAGACCAATGTAAGGACATGAGTAGTCTGTTTTTTATGACAGATGTTGTTTTGGTTTTCATTAGTATTTGTGGTTTGTATTTTACCAACAAGGTAAATTCATACTAGAATTTTAGATTTTATTTCAGTGATAGAAATTTCAGGAAGACTGGCTCTTACTTGTGGAGTTTCTAAGCCCATCAAATTTCTTACATTGTGTTAATTATGACTAAAAATTCAGCAGAGTACCTCCTGACATTCTGACAGTTGGATATTAAGCTGTATGGTACTTGAGGAATCTCCACTAATCTATGACAGTTAAAGTTGAAAATACATGTTCTTTAAAATAGAATGTTAGGAAAACGATATAAACATGTATATATTTTCAGCACAGTACTGAAAAGTTCAGTGGATACTCAGGCATCTTTAACCATTGAAAGGTTGATGGCTGTCTGTTCTACCTTGCATAGTTTTCAACATTGTTTTTCATGTAATATATACCTTTCTTGTTTTTTTCCCCTTTTTTGAAAAAGCAGTGCTTTCATCCCTATGTCCTCTTTTGATAAACATGAAACTTTTGACTTTTTAGTGTAATTTAATTTTCAAAGTGGCATTAAGATTAGAATCAAAATAAGTTCAAAAATTTTTTCGTATTTTTCAAATGTCCTCTTCCTCTTGCCCATTCTTCCCTGTTGATAAATTTTTATTTCTGAAAAATTCTATAAACAATCTCATCTACCATTTATATGCATCACTTATTTTATGTATCAAGGTGGTATTTCAGACTAGTTAAAGAGCGCAAACTCTGGAGTTAAGACTGCCTAGGTTTATGTGCCAGTTTCTTAATTCACAACTGTATGTCATAGGCAGTAGTAGGGCTTTTTTGTGCCTCACTACCTCATTTGTCAGATGGGGATATGACAGTACTTCGCAGTTGTTGTGAGGATTAAATGAACAGTACATAAGTAGTAAATAGTACATTTAAACATTGTCTACAGCATAGGAGATGTTTATGTTAACTGTTAAGTAACTAATCATTTTCCTTTGAAGCTCTGATATCTTATCTCAGAATATATTTAAAAGAGTAGAATTGGTAGATATGACCAAACAGGGCTGAAAAATTAAGCAATGTTGTTTTATTTTCTAAAATCAGGTGGGAAAGTCGGTGTCTCGGGAAAACAAAGAACAAGATTCTTATTCTTCAGTAGAAAGTGAAAAGAAACCAGAAGTTATAGCTCCTGCTGGTTCTACACGATTGAACAAACAGGTCCTTCCCCGAGACAGTCTTCCTGCAAACAGCCAGCCCTCTCGGCGGGGCCGCTGGGGGAGGAAAAACAGAAAGTCCCAAGAGCGGCTTGGTGATAAAGAGTCTAAACTGCTCTTGGAAGAGCCTTCATCAGCTCCCCAGGAACAATATGGAGAATGTGAGGAAAAATCGGAAACCTCCCAAGAACAATATGCCGAGGGCGAAGAACAATTGACAGCCTCTCAGGAGCAGCCAAGCCAGGAGGGAAAGCCAGACATACCCAAAAGAAGATTGAGTGAGGGGTCTGAGCTATGGCGGGGACAGCTAAAGAAAAGCCCTGAGGCTCTGAAGTGCAGATTACCTGAAGGAAACGACAGACTGCAGCGCTGCTACAGTGACGGTGACAGGACTGTCCTTCAGGGCTTCAGTGAGAGTAGTGAAGAGGAGGAAGAACCAGAAAGTCCGCGGTCAAACTCACCACCAATTCTTACCAAACCCACTTTAAAGAGAAAGGTAACACATTTTTTACATGTCTTTTCTTCTGTGGTTGCAGCTTATTACACATATTTCTTTTTTCTATCCTACAGTTCTCAAAGAATAAAAGCAGAAATTGCTAGTATTGTTTTTTTAAACTTTTAAACCTCAGTATGCTATAGCTTATGATCTTCCCAAGAAACACTTGAAAATGTGTCTTTTGGTTCTTGGGAATTCATCTCTCAGTCATAAGTTGATTTAAAGGCAAACTGTTGTAACTTGCTGGTTTTATGTTCAAACAGGCACAGTAAGAGATTAACAATAATAACCAATAGTAAAATAGAACAGTTATAACAGCGTAATAAAAGTTACATAAATGTGTCTCTCAAAATCTGAGAAGCATCTTAAGGCATCTCCTAGGCTTATCTGAACTGCCAGCATCACTGCTTTTGCTCTTTTGGGGTCATTATTAAGTAAAATAAGGGTTACCTGGGTGAACACAAGCACCACAATACCAGGATAGTCTTACCTGAAAACTGAGGTGGCCACTAAAGGACTCACAGGTGAGTACTCCATGAAGCTTGGATGCACCAGGCACAGGAATGCGTCACATCTAGGGCAGGAAGAAGATGCAGGATGGCACGAGGTTTCATCACACTGTTCAGAATAGCATGCAAACTTAAAACATATGAGTTATTTCTAGAATTTGCCATTTAATATTTTTGGACTTGAGTTGAACATAAGAGTAAGTGAAATCATGGTAAGTGCAACCACTTGTAAGAGGGAACTGCTATACCCCAGAAGTATCCCAGGCTATAGGAGTGAACTTTCAGCATTGCCACAAGACAGCCAGACTCAAGTGTGTTAGTGCCCTACCGAGGTGCCCCTATAGAAATGGGTGATAGCATTCTCCCAAAGCAGTGAAACCGTTCCTTTCCTTAGCAAGACCTTTTTTTAAAAAAAAACATTTTCACATATACAACACCGCAGAGAAAGTTCCCATATACCCAATATACCCCAAGTTCCCATATACCACATAACCACTTTGCCCTCTTATGTTGGCAAGGTGTATTATCACTATTAGTGATTTGTTGTAGATCCATTAGTTACTAGAGTCATACTTGATTCCAATTTCCAGTTTTCCCTAATGTCCTTTTCTTGTTCCAGAACCCATCCAGCATATCACGCTATAGTTGGTGGTCATGAGTCTTTAGGCTCTTCTTAGTTGTGACAGTTTCTCAGTCTTTGTTTTTGACAGCCTTGGCAGTTATGAGGATTACTGGTCAGTTATTTTGTAGAATTTAACATTCCTCTTGAAATTAGAGTTGGGCAGTATGGGTTTTGAGAGGAAGGCCATAGCAGAAAAGTGCACATCTCCTTACATGGACAGAGATGATCTGCAATACAGATCTGTGTTTCAGGGTATATGCCATCAGTACACCTTCCTATGAACTCAGGTGATGCTTGTCAGATTACTCCTTCCTTTCCCTTTTCCATGCTGTTGGGGTGATGCAAGCTGTGCAGCCCACACTTAAAATGTGGGTAGTTTTCCTGAAGCAGATACCTTGCCTAAATTACTTGCTTGGGAGATTTGTCCATTCTCCCCATCTATTGATTTATTCAGGTCATTCCTATCAGTATAGACTCATAAATATTTACTTGGTATTTCAATTTAACATCCAGGGCTACTGGGGTTTTTTTGTTTTGGGTTTGTTTTGGATTTGTTTTGTCTTCAATTCATTGTTCAAATTGTTCAGCTTTGGCCATTAGCTCTTTAAGTTTCACTCCTGTGCCATCTTAACGTAGATGTCCTCATCACTGTGTGGCTTTTGTTTTGTTTTGATCACTTTCTTACCTTTTGCCTCCACTAGATTCCCCAGGTTTACCTTGTCTTTTTCCTGCTCCAAGCCTAGAATAAGCCATTTCTCAAAGGAGCAGGGCCATTTTAAAATCTTAATTTAAAAATTAGACTCTCAGAACTCACAGATTTGAGGTCGAGAAAAGTGGCACCTTGATTAACTTTACTGTTCATTATGTGAAGAATGTCTTTGCCATCCAGGGGCTTATATTTTGCCTGTTTATAAATTCAAACAAATGTACTGTTTCTTTATATTAAAAGAATATTGTAGTAATCAATGAGACCATATGCAAAGTACTTTTGACATTCTTGAAGAAATCTAATTGCCTGGTAATCAAGGGATTGTGTACTGTATTTATAGCAGTTTCTTATTAGATGTGTGACCTTGAGCAAGGCCTGTAACCTTTCTGGCCTCTGTAGAGTGAAAAGATGGTACTGTGTCTTGAGGGCAGGGGAGCATTTCTAACACTTTGTAAGCTTTAAAATAGGTCAGCCAAGTGCAGAAGCGTGCCTAATGTGCTGAATTTCCATACCAGATTCATTTTACTTTTGAAAAGTATCATTAACACCAAGTAATTCCATTCCCACTACCTAATTCTACACTCCCCTGTAACTTTTTATGGATGGTCCATGAAAACGGCATACAGCTTTATTGATCTGCTAGCCTTCAGAATAGTATATGAGACTGTTTTTATTTCTGTAGGATTTTCTTGTAAAAAAGAGAAGTTAAGAGACTAATCTCTGGGTTATTTCATTATTGAAATAGATGACTCCCTATGGTGTTAATTCAATTGAACTACTAATAAGATAATTATAATGTCCTGCTCTTTGTGCATGCCCACCTGTTCTTTTATAAAGTTTTATGCAATTATATAGCATCTTTGTGTTCTTAATACTTTATGTATAGTAGCTTACTTTAGTAGAAATATTTAAACTTTTTTGGCAAACAGCATCCTCATTTTATAAATGGTAATTCTATTAGGTTTTCTTTGCTTTTTGGTTTCTAAAGACAAAGGTCTCACTATGCAGTTTGGTATATGTGCTGCTGAAGCGAGCACTCACTATGTAGTTCAAGCTGGCCTTGAACTTGCTATGTATCCCAGGCTGGCTAGGAACTTGGGGCAATCCTCCTGCTTCAGCTTCCCAAGGGTTAGGATTGCTGGTATGCGCCACCATGTCCGGTTCTTTAGGTTTAAAACATCTTTCTTGTTATTAGTAGAAAAGGTAGTGTTCATTATTATAAATAAAATACTTGCTTTTCCTACTAAATAGAAACCAGTTCTTCACCGAAGAAGGAGAGTCCGAAAACGGAAACACCATAATAGCAGTGTAGTCACAGAGACTATTTCTGAGACTACAGAGGTATTAGATGAACCTTTTGAAGACTCTGATTCTGAGAGACCAATGCCAAGGTTAGAACCCACATTTGAGATTGATGAAGAGGAAGAGGAGGAAGAGGAGGAGGAGAACGAGCTCTTCCATAGAGGATACTTCCATCGCCTGTCCTCGCAAGGTGTTCTCAGGTGCCGATCCTCTTCAAAGAGGAAGTTGAGAGAGGAAGAGGAAGATGAAGAATCAGATGATGCTGATGGTATGTTTTACACAACTGTTACTTATTATAGTTTTATTGTCTTTAAATACATAGGAGTAATTCAACAAAAGGTTGTGGATCCTTCTCTATGCTCATTTTTGTACTTAGTTTCCCCTTTAATTCAAAAACTACTTTTGTCTCTGCAGAAAATATCTTAGTGTTAGGACTGTGTCCTTTTTTGCCTAATCTTTTCTCAGCCTTCATCTGAATCGTAATGGATAATGGATGAATTGGATTTAGCGCTGGGAAGATGGAATAACCATTTACTAGAATGTGTACTCTCTGGACTTCATTGCTGTGTGCTGAGTGCTTGAGATAGGTATTCAGTAAATATTAAGTGAATAAATGCTAAGAAGACAGTTGTTCTTCAGTACAAACAGGTTTGGAACTTGTATCCAATGTATTCAGGAATCTTTCCTGAAGCATATCTCTAAGGTGTCTTACCAACTAGTACTGTAGTACATGTCTAATAAATGGTAAGAGTAAGTTCATTTTAAAATATAGGTTACAATCCAGTTATTTACTTTTAAAATAGCCTTGTTTTCATTTCCTAGAGACACAGAACTGGGACTACCACTATGAACTGGATCAAAAACTAGGCTTTTTTGCATCTTAAAGTTTTGCCAATGTATCAACAGTGTGTTTGCCTTACAGTGGGTTTGCATAGAGCTTTTTCACTTTGCCGGATGAATGTGAAGAAATCTCATTATCTGTTCTTGGTACCTAAACTTTTATGCCATAACTAGTTGAGCTTTTCATACTATTTTTGAGTATCTTGCTTTCAAATCTAGTAGATATAACATGGATTTTCCTCATTCTTCTGTTTTTAGATAACAAATACTTTTAATACAGTGATAAGACAATTGAACTGTCCTTCACTATGAATGAGTCTCCAGTTTTACATATATTTTAAGGTACAGAAGTAGAAAGCTAAAAATTTATTTTGTGAATTTGGCGTTTTACATTATATCTTGAACCACTGGACACTACAGTAGTATCCCCTGCTTAAGTTTCTGTCAAGTAGAACACTTTTCTCAGTTGTTTCCTGTGTTTACTTTGAAGCTACTGCCATGAACTGTACCTTTTTACGTCTTCTTCTCAAATCCTGTTCTTGCCCTGATGTTCTTAATCTATGAAAAATTATTGGGAATTGTGAATGTGCTTCATGCCATTGAACTATACACTATGAAATGGTTAAAATAAATTTTTTGTTAGGTATATTTTACCACCATTTAGAAAATGTTAATACCAAATTTATTTCTACTAAATATTGTGCTTTAACTTTGTCTTACTTGTCTAGGACTAAATGTCAGTATTTGCCTTGAACTAAAACATGGTAGCTATTCTCAAATGAACACAACATTGAACACTTGTTCACATGGGATGACTCAGCCTTGATCCGTGGCTTCATGAAGTAATGACTTTGTGGAAATTAAACACCACAGAAATAACAGATTGCAAGCAGAAAAAAGAAAAGGAAGAAATAAAGCTGATTTGTAATGTTTCACAATAAGGAATTCAGTGATCTTATCACTAAAGTAATTGTTTTATAAGATCACAAGAATGAGGAAAAATGCAAGTTATCTGCTAGATTTGAAATCAACTTAGACTTGTTAGAAGTACTACTTATTATTCACAAGTTTATAAGGTGTATTCCCATTTTATAAATGATGCAACAAAAACTTGAGTAACTTCCTAAAGCTGGTACTGATAAATTTGAACTGGTTTTACTTAGTAGATGATAACATAATATTGACTAGGATTTTTCATTGTTCTGCTAGTTCACTTGAGAACATGTCATTAATTAGCTTTATCTATTAGATTCTTAATATTTAAATGAATCGAATCACATAGAAACAATGGCTTAATAATTTCTGTTGTACATGCTGGACTCAGAAAAAGACACTAGACATGTAAGGTCTTGTAACTTTTTTATTTTTTTATCCCTTCTATATAGACACTCCTATCCTAAAGCCAGTATCTCTCTTACGAAAATGTGATGTGGACAGTTCTTCCCTTGAGCCAGATACATCGACACCTATGAAGAAGAAAAAAGGATGGCCCAAAGGCAAGAGCCGCAAACCAATCCACTGGAAGAAAAGACCTGGTCGAAAACCGGGACTTAAGTTGAATCGGGAAATCATGACCATTTCTACTCAAGAATGCATCATTGAGCCTATTGTCCCCATTCCTAAACCTGGGCGCAAAACTAAAACTCAAGAGAATGAAGAAACTGTGGAGCTAAAAGAAGATATGCCCTTATTGGAAGAAAGGAAGGAAGAAGAGATGCAGATGGAAACAGAAGAGGTTGAAGAGGGAGAGGAAGAGGACACAACAGGCAGTGAGGTTAGAGCTGCTTCTCCAGTGGATAGCAGCAACAGTCCTGAGATAGAAGCAAAAGAGCCTGAGGTGGAGGAGGAGGAAGAGAAACCTCGAGTGTTAGAAGAGCAAAGACAGTCAGAGGAGGAGCCACAAGAACTGGAAGAACAAGAGCCAGAGGAAGAAGATGAAGTGACCATAGAGGCAAACCAGAATGAAGACCATGATGCTGATGATGAAGATGATGGTCATCTGGAATCTTCAAAGAAAAAGGAGTCAGAAGAACAGTCAGTTAGAGAAGATGTCAAGGAGGAACCTGGCAGTCAAGAGTCTTTTTTAGATACTAACCTGCAGAACAGTAGGGAAAATATAAAAGATAAAAATGAAACAGAACCAGATTCTGAAGAGGAACAACCTTCCCATGAGGCATCTGTGGTGTCAGAGCATATGCCAGGGTCTGAAGATGACCATGAAGAAGATTCAAACACTAAGGAAGAATTAATTGAGTTAAAAGAGGAAGAAGAGATTCCTCATAGTGAATTGGACCTAGAAACTGTACAGGCAGTGCAGTCTTTGACTCAAGAAGAAAGCAATGAGCATGAGGGAGCCTACCAGGACTGTGAAGAGACCCTTGCAGCTTGTCAGACTTTGCAGAGTTACACCCAGGCCGATGAAGACCCTCAGATGTCAATAGTTGAAGACTGCCATGCTTCAGAACATAATAGCCCAATATCTTCAGTTCAGTCTCATCCCAGCCAGTCTGTCCGTTCGGTCAGTAGCCCCAATGTGCCTGCCCTGGAAAGTGGTTACACACAGATCAGCCCGGAACAGGGCTCCCTGTCCGCACCCTCTATGCAGAACATGGAGACCAGCCCCATGATGGATGTGCCTTCCGTATCAGACCACTCGCAGCAGGTGGTAGACAGTGGCTTCAGTGATCTGGGCAGTATTGAGAGCACCACAGAAAACTATGAGAATCCAAGCAGCTATGATTCCACAATGGGAGGCAGCATTTGTGGGAATAACTCCTCTCAAAGCAGCTGTTCCTATGGTGGGTTGTCATCCTCCAGCAGCCTCACCCAGAACAGCTGTGTTGTCACTCAGCAGATGGCAAACATAGGCAGCAGCTGCAGCATGATGCAGCAGAACACTGTCCAGCCTGCTTCCAACTGCAATATCAAGTCACCTCAGAGTTGTGTGGTGGAGAGGCCTCCTAGTAACCAGCAGCCGCCGCCGCCGCCACCACCACAGCAACAGCAGCAGCAGCAGCAGCAGCAGCCCCAGCAGCAGCAGCAACAGCAACAACAACCAGCACCACAACCTCCACCACCCCAGCCACAACCACAACCACAGCCACAGCCACAGCCACAGCAGCAGCAGCAGTCTCAGTCCCAGCAGCCTCAACCTCCACCCCCACCCCAGCAGCAGCCCCCACTGTCACAGTGTAGTATGAATAATGGTTTCACTCCAGCTCCTATGATAATGGAGATACCAGAATCTGGAAGCACTGGGAACATCAGTATCTATGAAAGAATTCCAGGGGATTTTGGTGCCAGCAGCTACTCTCAACCATCAGCCACCTTCAGTTTAGCCAAATTGCAGCAGCTGACTAACACCATTATGGACCCTCATGCCATGCCTTATAGCCATTCTCCTGCTGTAACTTCCTATGCAACCAGTGTTTCTTTGTCCAATACAGGACTGGCTCAGTTAGCACCATCTCATCCATTAGCTGGGACCCCTCAAGCACAAGCCACCATGACACCACCCCCCAACTTGGCATCCACAACCATGAACCTCACGTCACCTCTGCTCCAGTGCAACATGTCTGCCACCAACATTGGTATTCCTCACACCCAGAGGTTGCAAGGGCAAATGCCAGTCAAGGGGCACATTTCTATCCGCTCCAAATCTGCACCACTTCCCTCAGCAGCGGCTCACCAGCAGCAGCTGTATGGCCGCAGCCCACCTGCGGTTGCCATGCAGGCTGGCCCTCGTGCACTGGCTGTTCAGCGTGGCATGAACATGGGGGTTAATTTAATGCCAACTCCCGCCTATAATGTCAACTCCATGAATATGAACACCTTGAATGCCATGAACAGTTACCGGATGACACAGCCCATGATGAACAGCAGTTACCATAGTAATCCTGCCTACATGAACCAGACAGCACAGTATCCTATGCAGATGCAGATGGGGATGATGGGGAGCCAGGCCTATACCCAGCAGCCTATGCAGCCAAACCCTCATGGAAACATGATGTACACTGGCCCCTCCCATCACAGCTATATGAATGCTGCTGGTGTACCCAAGCAGTCACTCAATGGACCTTACATGAGAAGATGAGCAAGGAAAACCTATAGTTAAAACTTAAATATATATAAAGAAAGGAACTTTTTATACTGACAAACCAGAGAAAAATGGACCTTTTTTCCAGTTAAAATATTGCTGTAGACTTAGAGGAATTTTTCTTTGGTTTATTTTATTTTTTAGAAAACCTGATCCTTTTGGGTTCATTTTGTTCTGGGTTTTGGTTTTCTTCACAGTCTTGAACATTTTACAGTAGAACTCATCTAAAAAATGTATCTAGGGATAGGGGAAACATGCACAAAATCTTTTCATAATTAAAAAGAGCCTTACTTTCTTTACAATACCACAAGGACAGAATTTGTGTAAAGTGAATTATCTTTATTTTAAAAATGTATGTTTCCCCTCTGTTTGCAACTCCCAATGTTGTCATTTTTAAATGTTATATACATCTCCAGGGTTAACCGTACCCTTTCTTCCAGACCCAACTTTTCATTTCCTACTTCATTCCAGCAGGAGGCACTTATGGGAGATTAGGATGGGGATGTGGAGAACAACCCAAGCTCCTTAAACTTATTGTTAATGTTATTATTGTTATTATTATTATTAATAAAGTGAGGCAGGAAATGCTTCTCCCTTTAAAATCCCCTCCACTCCTTATACACACACACACCTCTTGAAACCTTTCCCCAAGAATGTTTCTTTTATATAAATGGACTTCACTGAAATCTTTTTCTTGAATCAAGTGTAATATAATTTTTTTCTTTTGTAATATTCCCACTCAGCACTCAGAGACACAAAAATACTGTAAGTCTCACTAACAGCAGAATCTCAGAGGAAAGCTGATTGCAATCGTAATCCAGCCTTTGGAGTAATAGAGATGGTTAATTAACAATCAAAAAGAGGAAATGAACCTCTTGGTTTTTTACCACCTGGTGAATCAGCCATAACATACATATTCCACCCAGCCTCTTGTTTTTAGTATGTACTTTGAAATGTTAATTAAGGGTCTTGATTGTTGAGCCTTCAAAGAACAGTCCCCAACGATTTGCCTCTTACATTCTCTCATACAGTGTTAGTGGATGACTGTATGTCTCAGTGATTTGAAAAATACCTGACAGATCTTTGACACTGTTGATTTTATGTTGGACGAGGTGGCGCAGAATATGTGTCCAAAGGGAGATTATGGTGTGAGTTTTGTAGCTACTTAAATGACACATACCTCTAGCTTTCATTTGTTGTTTGAGATCTTGAGTTTATGCCCTGTGAATCAGAGTGCACCAGCCCCTCTCCTGTGAGTGGCTGATAAGAAGAGGGACAGACCCACCACCAGCATTGTAGGACACATCTGGACAGCAGGAGCTCAGCAGGTTCACATGTTGTCCCAGTCCATTCTCTTTTCTCTTGTGCAACCAGTTCACCCATTCTCTTCCTATTACTTGCTCCAGGGATAGGTAAAAAAAAATTATATATATATATATATATATTCCATCATTAGAAGATGGAAACTATTATACCACTTGGTATGTGCAGTCAAATATCCAAAAGGGGGAAGTACTGCTTAAAGAAATACCTGTAAGCATAAATTCTCTCCTTTATTTGTACATTTTATATAGATAAATTTTTAAAATACTAATTAGGCATTAAATTTTTTTCAGATGCACAGGTTTGTTGCTTTTTTTATACACTTTAATTGACTTTCTCAATTAAGTGTGTTAGATAGAAAAAGGCAGAATTCCACACCTTACCGCTATCAACTCTGAGCATGTGCAAGGCTGTGTAGGACCCAGTTTCTCTGTATATACTATTCAAGTTCCCAGTCATCTATGTAGAAAGTGCACTGTGCTGCCCTCTCCCTACATCTTCAGCTGTATCATTGCTTCCTGGATGGGATGGGGTGGGGATGGGGGGATGGGAGGGAAGTATATTGGGAGGAGGGTGGGTCAAGGCAGAAGGAGAAGCTGTTGAAATGAGGGCCGTGAAATCAGTTTCTGTTGGTTTGCGGTTGTGTTTGATTTTTGTTTCTTTAAAAAAAAAAATCAATCGGGCAGCTCCCTTTTCCACAAGCCTCTTTGTGACTGTAGTACTATTGTAGGAAAAAATGTTCTTTTCTATATTATAAAAGAAATTATCCAACACAGTAATATTGGTACCTGTCATTTTTTCACTTCTGTTTTAAAAAAAAAAAATGTATTTTTAGCAAGATAACTTGGGTAATCTTCTAAAAAAGAAATTTAAAAACTCACTGTTAGTGACTTTGATGCCTTTTAAAATAAGAGCTTTTTCATTTCATTCCATCTTTAAAATTTTTTATCTTTGTTGTAGAATATTAAAAACTATTTTAAGAAAGATAAAAATTCTCTTTAAAGAGATCTCTAGAGTGTGTGAATAGAGCTCCAGATGCCTCTAAAAGCCGCATGTACAAATGAAGCTAAGTCTATTCCTGTCTGTTTATATTTGCTTTTCCTGTTTTGTAACCTTTGTACTTTGTTCATGGTGACCTGTAAGCTCGGGGAAGGGTGCCGAGATGCCTTTGTACTTCTCCATGTCGTGCGCTCCTGGGCCATCGGCCCCCTTCCTCTCCTTGTATGTAATATCTTTTTTTCTCCTTTCTAGCAAGTACTTTCAAAAGAACTCTGTACATTTTAACATAAAAAATAAATTATGTTGAGCCATTTTGGATGTCTGTCTTGCATGTGGAATTTTTCTCCCAAATATTTCAGGCTGTCCAGTTCTTTTTACACATACACACACACACACCACACACCTGTAAATATTCATCTTTTTTATATTCTCTTTATTATTTCAAGTAAAAGTTTGCTCTGAAATTCCAATTTTTAATCATGTAGGTTTTTAAATATCTATAATAAGGGTTATTTTCCTTTTCCAAAAAGAATATAATAACCTGACTTTAGATTTTCTAGGGAAATCGATTTGAAAACCTTTCAAAGGGATAATTTACTCATCTAAAGAAACAATTGCAATACCACATAATATGTAGGATTTGAATAAATTAGAGGAGAATATTAATTTATTTTAAAATTAAACATTTTTAAGGAAAGTTTTATTTTTCCTCATCTCAGTTTACCTAGGAAAATTTGTCATTCTCATTTTGCCAAGGGTCTCTGTACAAGGTTCTAAACACTGAGACATTTTTTGGTATCTTTGAGTTGTTGTGCTTGCCTGTCATCCTTTAGAATCCTCGATATAAGGCAGCCTGCAGAAAATCACATGTAACTTTATGAACTCAGCCTTAGGCTTTTGTGGTAGAGGGGTGAGTCAGTACAAGTCTTAGTAGGCACTCCACTTTGATAGGAATTTAGGAAGTACACGTGACAGGTGTAGCCAGTGATTGTTCTAAAATGCCACTAAAGCAATATGGGTACTTCATATTGAGGAAAGAGATGATTTGTGACTTTCATTTTCTTCAATAACTATGATTTGGACACAGGCTTTGTCCCTGCACAATGTAGTTATTTGTGGATTTCTCAAAAAACATACTTCTGACGTTTGCTGCTACAAAGTACCTGTCATAAATGAAGCATAAAGCATTTTGATATTTCTAGAAGGAGATAATGTGAGAAAAGAGTGTGTTGCAGTTACATTTTTATCACACCCCTCACTATATTAATACTGCATTTAAATATAATTTAATTACATAATCCCACTTAGAACCAACTCATGAATGATCACTGAGTGGGTCATTATTGTCTATATTCTGGGCCTTTACTATTCAGAACATAGAGGTGGAAGGAAAATGATAGTACATGTCATTAATGTGACTAGGAGTCATAATCCATCAGTCTTGGGGCATCTCTGGTAGCTGCTGTATATTGACAACTGTATTCATTGAACAGCAGAGTCTTGTCACACTAACACTTCTTAGAAGAGAATACTTCAGATTGTGCAAATTGTAGTTTGGGCTGTGCCTGGTGGCTCTTGTCATATTCCTTCCCCTCATCTTTTCATAGCGTGCAAAATATGGGTCAGTGATGATAACTGAATAGTGAAAGGAGAAACAAAATTACTTCCCTTGGCAGAACAGAGTTTGCAGGACTAAAAATGGAAAAAGGAGTTCTACATATCAGTGTGACTCTAAAAATTTGTGTGAAACATTCCATATAAATGAAAGACTATTTACAGCAATGTTTTTAATGTTGGCAAATGTCTGAAATTCTTCAGCATGGTAATCCAAAAGCTAAGGGTCCCCAAAGCAAAACCCAATACATTTGTTAATTTCTGTTAAGGACAGGATGGATTCATTATGTAAGTTGGTGTGTAATTACATAACGCAGCACAGACCCATACCCGCTCTCCCCAGACTGACAGCTACAAATTGTGCTTAATGGAAATGCCTTGCTGTTGTAATAAGGAGCCTCAATACTGGCATACCGTTATATAAAGCCTCAAAAAAGTGACAGCTGTAACTTTGGCTGAAATAGGGAATGCCCATGGGTAGATGGGCCTTTTGTTTCTGAGATCTTTTAAATCACTAAACAGAGATAGTCATAGTGAATTGTTTTCCTGTGGCTAATATAAATAAACGTAGTATGAAATACACATCCAGGTTATTTCAATGAAACATTGCTCTTCTAAAGCTTGTTAGATAGATGTTTCTGGAAGCCATGTTTATGCCATATTCAGAAAAGCTATGTTAAGTGTTCTCTAAGATGATATGTTAAGCCATCTTCAGTTGTACACAGGACACTGAGCAACCAAAACAGTGAGATGAACTGAGAACCATCCATGCTTGATTGCCTGCCCCCCCCACCACCCCCATGCAGTTAACTACAGTGCTGGTGTTGTTAATTGGGATTTGAAAAATGGATCATCTGCTTAATGTTGGAAGACAACACATTCAGATCACCTCTTACATTATTTAAATTGGACTTAAAGAGCTTTTTGAGCCCCAATTATTACATTTCTGAAAATTTCCTATAAACTCTTTTAAGTTGGTGTCAAGTTTAAAGTCTACTGTGAATAAAAAAAATTCATACATTAAACTTTGCTTGTTCTGCACACACATCATTATTATTACATTTAGTAAAGTGACTGTTTAGTAAACAAACAAAAGCAGCCGTAGTCAATGATTACAAAATACTGAATCTGAGCACAGTTTTCTAAAGAAAATGAAAACCTATGACAGAGAGTGCTTTTCTATAGTAAAGGACCTCTGGCAAAGTAGGATAATTTAACTTCAAAGAAGTTTGGTTTGGTTTTATGTTTAGGGAAAATAATGAGAATTAGCGAGAATTTCTAACTTTGTATCCTAACATGTTCTTGGTTGGAAAGTGTAAATCTGAAAGTTGAATAATATGGACTATTTCAGTGATCAAAGAAGTAATTTCACTAGAAGTACAAAGGAAAATAGCAAGACAGATGGAAACCATCCACTGCCACCTGCCTTTGTGAGGTTACGTAATGAGCTCAGGCTGTAATGCTTGTCATCCTCCACTCCTTGTGTGGACTTTGTCTTCAGCTGGTTCCTATTTAGTTTCACATGTCACATAAGGACTGGAGAATGTCCAGAATTGTCCCCTTACATCTTTCGTAAGCCTTTTTTTATTGTGAAAATAAAGCATACACAGAAGAGTCCAAAAGAAAAAAAAAAGCCAAATGAAGTTGTATAAAGTGAATGCCTCTGTAAAGCAAAGCAAGTCCAAAAATGAGAATAGCAGGCCAGCAGGCCCACCTGACTTGGAGGGTAGCTTTTTAATCACAGTTTCTGCCCAAAGATAATCATCATTCAGACCTGTGTGGTAAATACTTTCTTAAAATTTCCTTGTACTTTACTGCCTAAGTCTGCATTCTTAAACACCATAGTTTCATTTAATTTTGCCTGATTTTGTACTTTAAGGAAATGGAATCATACCTTTTGTATCTCGTGTCCTTCAATGTGCTTTCATTTATGCTGGTGGACATGACTGTAGTTCATTTATTTTCACTATCATATACTGTTATATGACTGCACAAAAATGTATTTATACATTCTGAAGTTAATAGATATTTAGGTTCTTTCCATTTGGGTTATTACAAATTACATAGGTCTCCTGGTGCACATTTGTAGACATTTCTCTCAGGTATATTCCTAAAAGTGCAGGTTTAACTTCAACTGTATGATAATGCCAAAGTTTTCAAAAATAGCCATACTTTTTTCCCAACACAATTTCTTCCACACTTGATATTTTCAACTGTTTTAATTTTTAACCAATCTGGTACAGGTATAGTGGAATCACTGGTTTTCTTTTGCATTTCCCTGATTAGTAATGAGGTCCATACTTTTTTTCCTCTACAATTTCTTCAACACTTGATATTTTCAACTGTTTTAATTTTTAACCAGTCTGGTATAGGTATAGTGGAATCGCTGGTTTTCTTTTGCTTTTCCCTGATTAGTAATAAGGTTGAGTACCTTTTTGTATTTGTATTGGCTACTTGAAATTCCTCTTTTGTGACATATTTGTTCAAGTCGTTTTAACTATTTGTTGTCTTCTTGACTTGTAAGAGTACTTCATGTACTTTTGAGTAAGAGTCTTTTGTCAGTTTTGTATGTTACACATACCTTTTGCCATTCTGTGACTTGCCCTTTCACTCTAACGGTGACTTTTGATGATCTTAAGTTTTTAATAATGTGTTCTTGTTCAATAAATACTTCCTTTATGAGTAGTGCTTTTTCTACCCAAATCGAGAAGTATTTTCCTACCCTGAGACTATGTTGCTCTCTGTAATTTCTAGCAGTTTCGTTGTTTTGCTCACATAGTTAAATCTTTAATATATCTGAAATTGATTTTTTTATGTTGTGAGGTAGAGGATGAGTTTAATTTTTCCCATATGTATACATAGTTCTCACACTATTTATACTTTCACCACTGCTTAACATGGTGTCCATATATACATAGGTCTATTTCTGAACTATGTATTGTTTCACTGCTCTATATGTGTTATCCTGTTTTAATTACTGTAGCTTTAAAATAAATCTTCATATTAAATAAAACAAATCCTCCTAAGTTTTCTTCTTCAAAAGCGATTGATTCTCCTATGCTTTTTGCATGTCTATATATTTTTAGAATTAGCTTATCAGAAATTTTAAAAATCCTATTGACATTTTATTGTAGTTCCTTTTATACTAAAAATCATTTTGTGAAAAGTTAACATCTTAATTGTATTGATTCATTCCTTAACATGGTATATCGCTGTATTTGTTTAAGATTTCTTTAACTGTCATCAATATTTTACAGTCGATTTCTGTATGAGATTTATGCATTTTGTTCCCTTTATCTATGAACAGTTAATATTTTTGAAACGATAAAAATATTAACACTGAATTTTGGCATACAGAAATGTGTGATTTTTGTATTTAGACCTTGTATCCAGTAATCTTGTTAAACTCAGTAACTAATAATTTACCTACAGAAAGTTGGATTTTTATTTATGTAATTATATCATCTCTATAGATGAATTTTACTTTATTATAATAATAATAATTATTATTATTGTCATTTGCTTTTCCTGGCCTCACAGAACTGGGTTTGGCTTTGGTACAATGTTGAAGTGATGAGAACAGACACACTCTCAGTCAGATAAAAGAAGACCCATTCATTTCCTACTTTCTTAAGGGTCTGTATCATGAAATAATGTTGAATTTCATTAAATGCTTTTTCTGATTTTTTTTCCTAGAATCTATTGATGTGGCCAAAATGTTGATTGCTTTCCTAATGTTTACTCAATATTTGGGAAAATATGTAGGTAAATCTAAACGATTATATACATATTCATATAATTAAATACAAGATGATAATTTCATATATTAGTAGAGGATAAATAGAATTGAAGTATTTCAATATGGTTTCATTAACTGTTTAATATTAACTATTGATAAAAGTGCATATTTTAAATTACCAGGATAACCACTAAAAGAGTGAATAGAAACAGAGTGTACAACTTAACATATGATAATATATAATGAATACTTTGCCAGCTATTCTTCTGAGAGAGGATTAATATCTCAAACATCAAAAAACTTAAAAAACCTAATGCCAAAAGCAAATAGCCCAATCAATAAGCAAATAGATGCTTCTCAAACAAATGTTCAGTAAGTATATGAGAAAATGTTCAACATCTTTAACTGTTAGGGAAATGTAAATCAAAACTACGTTGAGATCTCACTCCATGAGAATGTGTATTAAGAATACAAAAAATAGTAAATGCTGGCAAAAATGCAGGAAGAAAGGAGCCTTTTACCCAGCTGGTAGAATGTAAATTTAGTACAGCCATTATGGAAATCAGTATGAGGTTTCCTTAAAAAACTAAAAATACAACTGCTGTAAGACCTAGCTATACCACTCTTTGGTATATCCCCAGATGAATTAGAGGGATACCTGTATACCCATGCTTATTGTGGCACAATTCACAATAGCCAAGCTTGAAACCAGCCTAGGTGCCCATCAACAGGTGAATGGATAAAGGAAATGTGATACATACACATTGGAGTATTATTTAGCCATAAAGAACAAAATCAGGTAATTTGGAGGAAAATGACAGGACTGGAGATCATCTGGTCAAATGAAATAAGCCAGACTCAGACAAGTATCACATGTTTTCCCAAATATGTGAGGGTAGAGGGAAGCCATGAACTAGAAGGAAGAGTGTTAGACAAGAGGAAGGGAATTATATTTGTTAACATACAGACTTGGAATAAGGGGGTGGGAGATGCAAGAGAATAGTGGGATGGATAGAATCAAAATAGCATGTATGAAAACTCACTTTAAAAATATGCTGTAGTTAATAAAAATATATTTTAAAAAGGAATAAACTGTAAGAAATAAAAAAAGTCAAAAAAGTATGCATAGTAAACCCAAAAAGAACAAATACAGAAAGAGTTCTGTTGAGTAGAAAATCCATAATAGGCTTGAAGGCAAATATATAAGTAAATTATTTGCAAATAGACTAAAATTCCATTAAAAAGACAGATTGTCAGAGGAAAACCTCCTAAAAACTGCCAGACATGGTTTCCAAGAGAAGCATCAAAGACTTAATATGTTAAAATTCTAAAAATGGAAAAATGTCAAAAATGTATAAAAGAGCTGCTATACCTATATTAACATGAGACAAAATAGAATTTAAGCTGAAGGATGATTAATGATAAAAGTTATTCACAACTATGAGGAAAAAGTCCACAATCATAGTGGGAGTTCTTTTTAAATTAAACTTTAGTGCACTTTTAAATTCACAGCAAAACTGAGCAAAAAGTAGGAAATTTCTTTGTCCTCACACCTGTGCAACCTCCCTGTCATATCCCCCACCGAGTGGTATGTTTGTCATAGCTGGTGAATCTGTACTACCCCTCATCCTCACTCAGAACTCATAGTTCACTCTGGAGCTCACTCTTGGTGTCACACATCCTGTGGGCTTTCACAAGTGTCTAATGGCATGCATCCACCATATACTAACATACAGAATGCTTTTGCTGCCTGAAAAATTCTCTGCTATACCTGTTCATCTGTCACTGTCCCTTAAACCCTCATAACCACTGATCATTTTTTTCCTTTCCCATGTTTTTTTCCAGAATGTCATAAAATTTTGAATAATACAATACATGGCTCTCTTTTATTTCTTTCAATTGGTAACATACTTTTAATTTTTGTCCATGCCTTTTCATGTTTTGACAGCTCATGTCTTTTTAGTACAAATAATATTTCATTCTCTGGGTATTTCATAATTTATTTGTCCACCTACTCTAGGACATCTTTGTTTCTTTCAATGCTGGCAATTGTGACTAGAGCTGGTATTAACATCCACTTGTAGGTTTTGTCTATATAGTTTTCAATTTATTTAGTAAATACCGAGGAGCTCAATGGATGGATTATATGATAAGAGAATATTTGGCTTTGTGAGAAACTGCCAAACCATCTTGTAAAGTGATTTACCACTTTGCATTACCACCAGCAGTGAAGGAGAGTTCCTATTGTCCCATTTCCCCATCAGTATTTGATGGCCGAGTTTGGGCCATTCGAATAGATGTGTAGTAGTAGCTTGTTGTTAACTTAATTTGCATTTCCCTCATGAGGTGATGTGGAGCATCTTTTCATATGATGCAGTGTCTTTCATGAGATGTCTGTTCAGACCTTTTGCTCATTTTAAAATTAGGTTGTTTAATTTTCTTACTGAGTTTTGATAATTCTTTGTCAGGTATTCTGATAACATTGTCATTGGCAAAACAAAAGTTTTTAACTTTAATGAAACCTGTCTTAGCAGTTATTTTTTCATGGTATGTTAGCTTTCTGATACTATAATAACATACCTGAGATGTGCTAGAGAAGGAAGCATAAAGACTTTATGCTTTGAGAGGCTTCAGTCCATGGTCACTTGGCTTTTTGCCTTTTGGAATGGGCAAGGCAGTACATCATGTTTGGGAGTATATGGGAGAGCAGACTATTTAATGGTGGTCCAGAGGCAAAGAGTAAGAGCAAAGGGCTGGGACTTCAGTATCTTCTTTAAGGGCATGCCCCCTTCCCAATGACCTCTCTTCCATTAGGCTTCACTTCTTAAAGGTTCCATCATCTCACAACAGCACCACAGGCTGGTGACTAAGTCTTTACTACATGGGCCTTTAAAGGACACACAAGTTATACCACACAGAGTGTGCCTTTGATATTGTGTCTAGGGAGAATTGCCATACCCAAAGTCTCTAAGTTTTCTCTTGTTATCTTCTAGGAGTATTCTGCTTTTGCATTTTCCATTTAGGTCTGTGGTTCGTTTTGAATTAATATCTGTGAGTAGTGTGAGGTAAAACCTGTATCTAAATAAATCAATTGTTTTTTCTTTGTTTTTCCATGTAGACATCCAATTTTTCTAGCACCATTTGTTGAAAAGACTTATTTTTGCCCTTTTGCCAAACATAAGTGAACTGTATGTATGTACATCTATTTCTGAGATCTCTATTGTGTTCCACTGGTCTATATGTATACACTTTTACCAGTATCACACTGTCTTGATTACTGGTGTAAGTATTGAAGTCAAGTAGTATGAGTCGTCTGGATTTGTTCTTCAATATTGGGTTGGTAATTCTTTTGCCTATAATGTTTAGAATCAGTTGTTGATAACCCACAAAGCATCTTGGGGGATTTTGATTAGGATTGCTTTAAATCTGTAGATCAATTTGGATAGAACTGACACCGTGACAATATTGAGTCTATCCATGAAATGTAATATCTGTCCATGTGTTTGATTCATTTTTGATTTATTCCATTAAAATTTTTCTAATCTTTCTATATATGTATATAGATTCATATCTATTTCAGTTTGGAGTAGTAAAATAAATAGCAGTGCTTTTAATTTCAGATTCTACTTGTTCATTGCTACTACATAGGAAAGTATATAGTTACAAATTGTAAAAGCCCTTTCTAGTTAGGTCTTAGTTACTTTTCTTATTGCTGAGACAAAATACCTGACACCCAAAGTTAAAGGAGGAGAGGTTTATTTGGCTTACAGTTTGTAGAGGTTTAACTTCATAATTGGCTCAAGTTAAATTCTGCTATGCCATTCTGTCTTAATTCCAAGGCAGAATGGCATGGCAGAGGGACATCACAGAGGAGAAACAGTCCATGGCAGGCAGAAGTCAACAAGGCAGCAAGCTACAAGCAACCCCAATAGTAGCCCTCTCTGTCTTTTATATTCTTATGCAGGCTACCCACCCTTAGGACAGGTAGCACTCAGATCCTTATAACCCTAGCATCCTACCATGAATCAACCCCAGCATCATACAGTTAATCCCAGCATCCCACACTAGATCCACCACCAAAAAGCTCCACCTGTGACTGCATGAGGCTTTAGGGGAACATCCAGATATAAGGCATAAGAAAGTAAATGATAAAACTATTAGGGAGAAATGAGCCATGATATAAAAGAATTGAACATGATTAACCAAATTGAGGGCCCATATAAAGCACAGCATGAAACAATAGCAGAATTTTCAGTAGCCTTAAAAATTGGCCATACACTGAATGCCAAAGCATGTTTCAATGACTCAAAGCACTAAAATGCAGTCTTCTGACTGCTATATGATTATATTAGAAATCTATAACAAGATACTTAGAATGTCTCCAGAAATTAAGAAGCACTCTTTTTCATTTTGTTTTTGTTTTTTCTGAGACTTTTATTCCAGGCTGGCCTTCAACTTAATGTGTATATATTCCAAGCTGGCTTCAAAATCTCAGCAATCCTCCTGCCTCAGCTTCCTGAATCCTAGGATTACAGTTGTGCACTAAAACACTTGGAAGAAATACTCTTTTAAATAATTGATGAAACCAAGAAAAATGGAAATTTAAAGACATTTTGAGCTGAATTATTTTCAAGTCAGTGAAATAATGGATCTAAGCAATGATCATTAAATGCTGATAGTATCACAAAAGAGACATCCAGAACATCATGAACTTGTATATCACCTATGAAAATATTCTTGCCAGAAAAATCAACCTGATTCTGAATAAGCCAAAGTTTATTATTTTACAGAGTATACAAAGGACAGGGGAACATGTTATATATATCACTACATTATATCTATATATCTATATATCTATATCTATATCTATATATCACTACATGTTACACATATCACTACATGCCAGGCATGGTATGCCTATAATCCTAGATTCCTCCTGCCTCAGCTTCCTGAGTCCTAGGATTACAGTTGTGTACTAAAACACTAGGGAGTGTTTTAGCAGCCTCCTCACTCTGGGAGGCTGAGGCAGAAAGATCACAAATTCAGCCCAGCCTGGGCAATTTAGTGACTTTTTGAGACCCTGTTGCAATAAACACACACACCAACAGCACCACAGTCAACAAAATCTGGAGCTTCAGAAACTTCATAGGGCTGAGTGTGGGGATGCATGCCCATAATCCCAGCACTCTGGAGACTAAGGCAAGAGGATCACTATGAGTTGAAGACCAGCCTAAGCTAGCTACATAGTGAGTTCAAGGCCACCCTGAACTGTATAGTGAAACCCTGTCTAAAAAAAGAAAGGAGAAGAGGAAAGAAATTTCACAGGGTTATGACAGATAAATTGCAAGGAATAATGGTGGGATATATTGTGGGGAGAGAGGATTTTATAGATTAAGAGATTTAAGAGTCATGAATGAAATGAATCCTGGCTCTAAGGAGAGTTAATTTCAAAGTGTTTATGATATAGGAAATTTGAACACTTATTTAATGATACTGAATAAGTATTACTATCTTAAAATATGATTGAATGGTTTGTATTTGTTTTTAAAAAGATTTTCTTTTAGAGTTAAATACCCATGCTCTACTTGCTTTGGGGTACATTTATAAGAATAATCACAAAAATATGAAAGCAGCCCAAATGGCATTGATGATAGAATGGTTAAACAATTTTCAGCATGTACATACAAATTATTCAGTAAAACAACAAAAGTAAAAGAACTATAATTACATGAAATGAATAAAATGAGCAAACAATGCCCAACAAAAAAAGAGTTTATAGCACCACGTGTGATGGTGCATGTCTGTAATCCCTGCACTTGGGATTCTAAGGCAAAAGGATCACTGCAAGTTCAAGGGCAGCCTAGGATATAAAGTGAGTTCAAAGCCACCTTGAGCTGCATAGTGACATGTTGCTTCAAAAAGACCAAAAAAAAAACCAAAAAAGTATTTAGAAAAGCCAAAACCATGAACCATAAAAGAAAAAAATGGTCAATTAGGTTCTATCAAAATAAAAAACTGCTCTTCAAGAGACACCATTAAAGAATGAAAAGTTTCACCACAGTCTAGGCTATCCATATTTATGATGCGTGTATCTAACAAATAACACATACCCAGAATATATAAAAAAACTTTTTCAACTTAGTAATGAGATAACCAAACCAATTCTTTAAAAGTGGGGAAAAGATTTGAATAGACATTTCACCAAAGAAGATACATAAATGGCCAACAGTATGTGAAAAGATCTTCAATATCACAGGATGTTCAATATTAACAAGGAACCCCAACTGAAAAACACAATGAAATACCATTTCACAAAATTAGAATGAAAAAGACTAACAATTGACCATATTATAAAAATTTCCAAATGTATGGAAATAATTTAACATACAGATGCAGTGAGGCATGTACAACCCTAAATACCCGTGATCAGAAAAGAACATGTCCATGACACATCATAGTCCAAATATCCAAGCTGTCCAACACAAGGACAGAATCTTAAAAGCTGTTACAGAAGAGCAACAAATAATTTATAAAGGTAAACCCATCAGAATCACAGCAGTCATCTCAACACAAAAGTTAAAGATGAGCTTAAAGTGTTTCAAGCCTTAAAAGAAAACAACTTCCAATCCAGATTTGCATATCCTGCAAAACTATGTTTCAGAATTGATGAAGAAATAAGATATTTATATGATAAAGAGCAACTCATCAAATTCATTACCACCAAACCAGCACTCCAAAAAAAATTCTTCTTGGTTTCCTACAAAGATACAGTGAAGACAAGAATGCCCAAAGGTCTAATAGAATGAATACATCAGGCAGGGAAAGTAGTTAAGCAGAAGGAGAAAAGAGGAAATCAGCAACAGGAAAATGATGCAATGACAGGAACAAGCCAATATCTTTCAGTAATAATTTAGTGTGAATGGTCTCAATAATCAAATGGTATGCTGTATACAAAAAACACATTTAATCCAAAAAGAGATTCATAGACTAAAAATCAAAGGATGGAAAACAATATTCCATAAAACAGGAACCCCAAAACAAGCAGGAATACCTATCCTACTGTCAGAAAAGGAAACTTCAAGCCAAAACTACTCAGAAGAGTCAAAGAAGGTCACTACATATTGGTTAAGGGAATAATTTAACGGAAAAAGATACTAATTATAAACATATATACACCAAACTCTGCTGCACCCAACTTCATAAAGCAAACACTACTGGACATAAAAGATCAGACAAACATCAGCACAGTTTTAGTGGGAGAACTTAATACCCCACTGTCACAAATAGACCCATCAGTTAAATGAAAAAAATCCACAAAAATTTACCAGACCTTTGAACAGTTTACCAAACCTTTGAACAAATGGACTTAATAGATATCTACAGAGTGTTTCCCCCAACAAAAACAGAATACACATTCTGTTCAGCAGCACATGGAACAGTCTCCAAAATAGACCACATACAAGCCCATAAAGCATAGGTAAGTAAATGTCAAAGAATTGAAATAAATGACCAACAGTATGTGAAAAGGGACACAAAGCAGTTTTAAAATGGATGCTTGTAGCTGTGAATTCCCCACATCAGAAAAACAGAGAAAATCCAAAAAGCCTAATGATGCACCTCAAGATCCTAGAAAAATCCAAAGCTAGCACAAGAAAGGAAATTGTAAAGATCAGAGCAGAAATTAATGAAATTCACACTTTAAAAAAGTACCAAGAATCAATGAATCAAAGAGCTGGTTCTTTGAAAAAAATAAACAAAATCAACAAACCTTTAGACAGCTTTATGGAAATAAGAGACCCAAATCAGTGCAATTAGAAATGAAAAAGGCTAAATCACTATGGACATCTCTGAAATTGAGAAGATTATTAGTAATGACTTTGAGAACCTGTACTCTAATCAACTGGACAATTCAGAAGAAATGGATAGATTCCTAGAAACATGAATTACCAAAATTGAACAAGATCTCAGATATAAAAACCCTGAATAATTCAATAATGGGCAATGAAATTGAAGCAGTAATAAAAGACAAAATAAAAGCTACCAACTAAGAAAAGCCCTGATGGATTCTCCATTGATTTCTACAAGAACTTCATGAATGATACAATGCTAATACTTCTCAAAGTATTGAAAGGGAAGAAATACTCCCAAAGTCATTGTTAGAAGAAAGCATTACCCTGATTCTAAAACCATACAAGCGTACAGCCAAAAAATAGAATTCCAAGCCAATCTTTTTAAAGAACATATACACAAAAATAATCACTAAAATGCTAGTAAGCACAATGCAACAAATCATCAAAAAATATCATATATAATGACCAACTAGGTTTCACCCCAGGAATGCAAGGATGGTTCCACATACACACATCAATAAGTGTAATAGATTACATAAACAGAAGCAAAGACAAAAATCACATGATCATCTCAGTAAATGAAGAAAAAGCCTTTGACAAAATCCAACATCCTTTCATAATTTTTTAAAACCCTGAGGAAAATATAGGACCTTATCTCAATCTGATAAAACCATTTATTAACAACTTATTGCTAACATCATATTAAAATGGGGGAAAACTAAAAGCATTCTCTCTAAAATTGAGAACAAGATAAGAATGTCCACATCACTACTTGTATATAGTAATTGAAATAGCCAGGACAATCAGACAAGGAAAAGAGATAAAAAGGATGTGTATAGGAAAGGAAGAGGTCAAATTATCATTATTTGCAGATGACATAATCCTCTACATAGAAGACCCAAATTTTTCCACCAAAAACTCCTACAAATTCAGTATTGTAGCATCAGTATAACAGTACACAAAATCAAAAATTAATAGTGTTCCTCTACACCATTGATGAATCATTGAAAAAGAAATTGAGAAAACAATATCATTCATAGTAGCATCAAGAAAAATTAAATACTTACAAACTTAGGAATTAACCTACCCAAGGAAGTGAAATACTTCTACAAGGAAAACTACAGGATAAAGGAGATAGAAGACATCAGAAAATGGAAAGGTAATCCCTTGTTCCTATATAGGCAGAAGCAATATAGTCAAAGTGGTGATAATTCCAAACCTCATATGCTGAGTTAGCACAATCCCAATCATAATACCAATAGCATTTTTCACAGAACTAGAGAAAACAGATCTAAAATTAACATGGAATTGGAAAAGATCCAGATAGCAAAAGCCATCCTGGGCAACAAGAAAAAAGCAGGAAGCATCACTACCCCAGGCTTGAAATTATATTACAAAATTACAGTACTAAAAACAGCATGGTACTAGCACAAAGACTTGTGGATCAATGCAACAGAATAGAGAATGCAGAAAAAAATCCAGGCACATTCAGCTATCTGATATCTGATATTTGATAAAGGGGCCAAAAACATACAGTGGGAGGAAAGATAGCCTCTTCAATCAATGCTGCTGGGAAAACTTGCTATCTATATATGCACAACATTAACTCTAAGCCCATATATCTCATGATGTACTCAACTAAAATAAAAATGAATCAAAGATATAATTGTTAAAGACAATCTGGTGGAAGATAAAATAGGTAAAACTCTTGAAGGCATAGGCATAGGGAAGGACTTTCTGAACAGAACCCCAATTGCACAAGACATTAAGAATCAAGAAATGAGATCATATCAAATTTAAAAGCTTCTGCACAGCAAAGGAAACAACTAAAAGAGTGAGGAGATATCCTACAAAATTGGGAAAAATTGCCAGCTGTTCCTCAGAGGACAAATATCTGGAATACATAAAGAACTCAAAAACAATCAGATCCCATCACAATAAAAGACCCAATCAAAAAAATAGACAACTGAAATGAATAGACACTTCTCAGAAAAAGAAATATAAATGACCAATAATTACATTAAAAAATTCAATATCTAGCCAGAGAAATGCAAATTACAATAATACTGAAATTCCATCATACTCCAGAAGGAACAGCTATTGTCAAGAAAGCAAATAATAATAAATGCTGGAGAGGTTGTGAGGAAAAAAGGAACTTTTCTACATTGTTGGTGGGAATGTAAACTAGTATGGAAATAAGTATGGAGATTCTGCAAAAAAATCAAAACTGCAAATTCCATTTGACCCAGGTCTTCCCCTTCTAGGTATCTTCTTGAAAGCACGAGAGTCATCATATTACAGTGATACATGTATACCCATGTTGATAGCAGCACAATTCATAACAGGTAAATCTTGGAAGTGGGTTATATGTTGATCAGTAGATGAATGGACTAAGAAAATGTGGTATTTACACACAATGGAGTAATACTGTACCATAAAGAGGGATAAACTTGAATCATTAGTAGGAAAACTGATGCATCTTGAAAACATAATATTAAATGAAATCAGACACACAAGCTTAACTATCTCATGGTTTCTCTTATATGAGAAGCCCCAAATATAAAGAGCAAAATAAAGCTACATAATAGGAATAGAGATATAGAGCTTTTGCAAAAAGAAAGAGGACCAAGAGACAGAGGGAGGAGGGAGGGGAGGGGGAGATGAGACCAGAACTAAGATATGTGTATATACCAGCTCCACACAACACTGCAAACACATACTAGTAAATCCCCCCCCCAAATACTGACCATATTTGGGCATCTTTGTGCCAAGATTGAACCCAGAGCTTTATGCACTCTAAGCTCATACTTTACCACTGAGCTATACACCTGACCCAGAGATTGACCATATTCAGTGTTGATAAGGATGTAGAACAATTTCATTGTTTGTATATTGCTGGTGGTAGTGTAAAATGGTAAAATCACTTTGCAAAACATTGTAGCAGTTTCTCAAAAAGTTAATCAGAAAGTTAACCACATCCATCCCAGCAGGTCTACTCTTCAATCCTTATCCAAGAGAAGTGGAAGCAATAGCAGCTTCATTCTCAAATGACCGATGCTGGGAAGAACTCAAATCCTCATGAACTGGGGGTGGACAACTGTAGCATCTCCACACAGTGGGACAGTTCTGCTGCAATAATGGTACATTTGACAGCATGAGTGAATCTCAAAACACAACTGCACCAAAGAAGCCAGATGTGAGAGCACTTCCTGTATCAGGTTTTTTTGTTTGTTTGTTTTTGTACTGGAAATTGAACTCTGGACCTTGCACTTGTCAGGCAGGCGCTTGTTCCACTGAGCTGTATCCCTGGTCCTGTATCAGTCTATTTATGTAGAAGTTTGCAAAAGCAAACCTACCCTATATGGCAGAAAGTAGATGAGTGGTGCTCAGGGATGTGGGGAAATATTTTCTGCAAAGAGACATGAGGGACTTTTTAGGTGGCGAAATTTTGTCTAGCTAACACTTAAATTCACAGCAAATCGATCAATTTAGTCAGATGTAGTGACACATACCTGTAAATTCCGTACTCTAGGAGGCTGAGGCAGGAGGATCAAATGTTTGAGCCCAGCCTAGGCAACTTAGTGAGACTCTGTCTTAAAATAAAAAGGGTTGGGAATATACACAGCAGCAAAGCCTGTGGATTTAATTATCAGTACCACAAAAAAACGGTAAGTTATTTATTGTATATACCTCATTAATTTGATTTTTTAAAAAGACAAATCTGTACAACCATACTCACGGCAGCATTTTTCACAATAGCCCAAATGTGGAAAAACTTGAGTGTCAATCAACAGATGAATAGATGAACAAAATTATATATTCATACAATGGGCCATTATTTACCCTTGGAAAGAAAGGAAACCCTGATGCATGATGCTATGTGGATGAATCTTAGAGACCTTACTCTAAAACGAAGAAGATAATTATCAAAGGATAAATTCCACACATAGAAGGTCCCTCAAGGAGAGATCTCAGATTCACAGAGAAAGAAAGTATAAGGTTGATGTATTGGCCAGCTTTCCTGTTGGTGGGACAACACAGCTGACACCTGCAACTTAAAGGGCAAGTTTCATTTGGCTCATGGCTCCAGGGGGTTCCACCCATGGTCATTTGGCTCCAAGGCAGAAACAGCATGCATAAGGGCCTGGCAGGGCAAAACCGCTCACTTCATGGCAGCTGGGAAGCAGAGCAGGGGATTAGTAGCAGAGAGGAAGAAACTAGGGACCAGGTACAGTCACCAGGTTCACCCCATGACCCTCCAGATACCCTGACTGACCCTAAATGTCTCTCTAGCCAATCAGGTTGACAATTAAGCTGAGCTCGCACAGGTGATTACAAGGGGCTGGCAGGAGCAGGACCTAGGAGTACTGCTGAAGGAGTACAGAGTACTGGTTGCACAACAGTGCAAATGCACTTTATCTCACTAAACTGTATACTTAGAATGGCAAGTTTTTTTTTAAAGGGAAATTTTACATC
Source organism: Chinchilla lanigera (assembly GCF_000276665.1). Classification (NCBI taxonomy): domain Eukaryota; kingdom Metazoa; phylum Chordata; class Mammalia; order Rodentia; family Chinchillidae; genus Chinchilla; species Chinchilla lanigera. The sequence goes on from NW_004955536.1 coordinate 1,035,461, forward strand.
TTGTATATTTTATGATAATTAAAAAATAAAGGACAGAAGATGGCATCCTAAAAGTAAATGTACTTGTTTTCTCTATTACCTCTTTGGGGAGGGAAGAGCTAGAGCAGGAAGAGGCTGTGTGTGTATGGCTGGCGCTTGGGTTTCAGTGATTTTCATTTCTAGACCTGGTCTATGGATACATGGATATTTGGTTTTATAATAATTACTGAGTATTGTTAGTATTTTATGAACATTTATGAATTATATAGCCCAATTTTAAAATAGTTAAAGAAGCTTGAGCCTCCTGTATGCCTGATCCCTGGGTTCTTCCCATGAAAGTACTTGGTCTCCAAATACTTTAGCAGACAGGTGCAGACTACATTTGCAATAGCATCATCATTGTGTGTGGCTGGGACAACAATGTGAGAGAGGACTCATGCATCCATTTGAAAGTCCGTTTCATCCTTGCAGAGTGACTAAGAGTCTCATGGCAGGAAGTGGCATGGAACTGAGCCCTGAGAATGGCTGGGCTTTCTGTGGCTGCAGGAGAGAGGTCCAGGCAGGGAATATGCCATGGAGGTGTGAGGGCCATCCGTGAGCCTGGTGTGGAGGGAGTGAGGAAAAGGGGTCCTGTCGGTGGCAAAGGCCTTGAATCCAGGCTTTTTATTCAACAAATACTGAGCACTTCCTGTGTTCTAGGTGCTGTTGTGGGAGCTGATGTGATGACATAGAGCAAAGCAGACAAAACAGCAACCAAACCAGCCCTGCAGCCCACAAGGGGCTGCAGACAGACAGACTGACAGCGTGCCTGAGATGTGCTAAGGGGAGAGGGTGCTGGGAAGCAGAGTGGGGACAGAGTGATGAGTATGATGTTGCTGTCTTACTGCAAGGTGCCAGGAAACCCCTCTGGGATGATGGCACTTGAAGCAGATCTGGAGGAAGTGAGAGCGTGAGCCATCTGGGCACATTTGGGAGAGCAGCCCAGGTGAAGGACTCAAGGACAGAGCTGGCAGGCTAGCAGTGGCCAGCGTGGGTGTGGGCGGGGCAGAGAGTGGGTTTGACGATGTCAGGAAGAGAGCCAGAGTCAGATCATCCCAGGTCAGTCCTGTGAAATGATGTGCTTATCCAGCCAATACTTCTCCACCTCCTTCCACATACAGAGCAGATTTCTGTGCCAGGCTGGCCCAGGTATGCTGTGCTGTGGTGGCAGGTAAGCAGACAGGGTGAGCACACAGCCTGAAGCATGCTTATGTGTTTTTGCCACATCACAGTCAGCCCAGCTTACTGCTTCCCCTTCAGCCTCAGGCCCTCAAGATATAAATGCAGAGGCCCAAACTCAGACTACCTACAGCCCAGAGCAGAGCCCCATTCAGAGCCCAGCCTGTGACCCATCACACGCAGTCTGCTTGCAAACCTTTGGGTGGGAGAAGCAGCACCTGAGCATGGGTGGCTTCCTTTCCAGTTTGACTGCAGCTTGTGGAAGGCATTGGAAACACCCTGGAAGGGAGCAAACAGTGTCACTTTGAGCAGCAGTGCTTGTCTGTCCTACACTGGGAAAGGATTCACAAACCATTGTGTGAACAGGACAGTTAAGAGGTTGTGCCGGAAACCTGGGGAGAAACGATGGTGTACTGCTCAGCTTTTCTCTCCTGGGAAAAATACCTAAGACAACTGGAGTGGGGAAAGGCTTATCTTGGCTCACTTATCTTGGCTCACAGTTATACTTTTTCTCCCTCCTTTCTCTTAGAGAGACCTAGGTTTCTGCTGCTATCCTCCCATGCCCTTCCAGATAGCCCAGTCCATCCCCCCAAGTCCCGAGTTTGGACCTCTCCTTCTCATGCCTAACTTATTGAAGCATTCATTCCTTGCCCATTTCCTGAAGTCCATGTGAAAAGACAAGCTGACCTTTGGACATGATTATGCTGGGGTATTGTTGGCATCTCCCGGGCCAGAAGGCCCTGTGCAGTCCTGGACTGGTGGGCCACCATTGTGCTTCCCTCCAGCCTGTGTCTGCCCCATCTTACCCTGTCTCTGCTGCTGAAGCTGTCAGCAGTCTTTCCCCAAAACCTTCATTTTTCACTTCAGGTGCCATCTCTGCCTGCAACCCAGGCACAAACTCCTGGATATTGCACTGTTATTAAATATAACCACAACACTAACCACTCCTCCCTCTTCAGTCACAACCATCCTTCTAAGCCATCTGCTAGAGTTTGCATTGCATGTCCATTGCAAAGTCCCATGTTGTGAAGCTTGGTCACCAGCCTGTTGTGCTGTAGAGGGGTGGGTTCTAGAGGAAGGAAGATAAGCCAATGGGGACATGTCCTTAAAGAGGATACTGGGCTTCCTCTCTCTCTCCCTCCTTCCCTCACTCCTTCCCTCCCTCCTTTCCTCTCTCTTTCCCTCTTTCTTCTGAGCTTCCTCTGTCATATACTCTCACCATGATATGCTATACTGCCACAGGTCCAAAGCAACAGGACCCAGCAACCATAGACTCATAGACAAGAGAATATACAGTACACTAAAGCCATGCTAATTAAAACCATGTGACACTGGCATAAAGAAAGATATGTTCACTGAGGGAAGAGAGCCCAGAAATCAACCTCACGTATAATGGCCATATGCAGTTCCTCAAAAACAAACAAACAAACAGAATTATCATGTGACTCAGTATTATGGTTTGTGTCTAGATGTGCCCCTAAAGTCTCATGTGGTCATAATGCTTTTTCAGAAGTGGCTGAATTTCGAGTATGTGATACTGGGATCAAGGATGTGTGATTAGTAAATCAGACCACTGATTGGTTTGGCATAGTTCTGGCTAGGATTCAGGTGTGACTGCTACACCCACCCCAGGGCAAGTAGCCTGCATACAATATAAGGGAAGAAAGAGACTTGTCTCCTGCCTGCCCTTGTTTGCTTTTGCTGTTTTCCACTGCCATGAACGGTTTCCTCTCTACCATGTGTCATCTTGCCTTGGAGTCAGCCAGTTATGGACTAAAACCTCCACAAACTGTGATCTACGTAAACTTTTCCTCCTTTAACTTTGGGTGTTGAGTTATTTTGTCTTAGCAATGAGGGAAAAGTAGCTAAGACACTTAGCAATTCCTCTCCTGGGATTGAAAGCAGAGGCTCAAACCAGTATATGTAGTAACCCATGTTCACGGCAGCATTCGTCACAATGGCCAGAAGATGGAAACAACCCAAATGTCCATTGACGGACAAATAAATAAAGCAGTGTATGCACAGGGGAATACTATTCAGCCTCAAAAATAAAGGAAATTTTGACATGTGCTGCAACAGAAATGCATTTCAGGGACATTGTGCTAAGTGAAAGAAGCCAGTTACCAAAAAAAGAAAGCAACCTGGTGCTGCATGAATCTACTTACATGTGGTCACCATCAGAGACAGGAAGCAAAAGACTGGTTGCCAGGTTTGGGGCAGTGAGAGATGGGCTACTATTCAAAGCAAAAGTTCCAAAGCTGGCTAGTGGTGATGGCTGCAGGGTGGTGTGAATGCACTCAGTGCTATTGAACTTTACATATAAAATGGTTAAAATATAAAGGGCTATGTTATGTGTCTGTTACCATAATTTGTTTTAAGAAAGAAAAAGACCCAGTAAAGATAATCGGGAGCAATTTATAAATAACAATTCATAAGATCGCTGTCCTGCAGAAGCTGGTCTAACACCCTCCCCAGCAAGGTCAAGTGCCTGGGGGAAGGACAAGCTTGAGGTATACTGACTGTTCTCATGTGATAGAGGAGAAAGAACTGGAGCCTCCTACTCAGATCTGCACTGGTGTGAATCCTTCACAAGCCTCCTACAAGGAGGGAGCCAGGCCTCCTGGGAGAGGCGTCCCTGTGCATCCCTGTGCAAAGTGACATGTACACACAGACAGAGATGACCCCTCTGTCCCGCCCCGAAGGCAACCCAGTTCAGAACCCCCTCTGGGACGGGGTACATCTTGGTAGAGCTCTTGCCTAGCTTGTACTCTGTCCTTAGCACCAAAAAGAAAAGGAAAGAAAGGAAGACAGAAAGGAGGAAAGAAGAAAGAAAAAATTTCTTTGTATTTTTCTCGACATTTCCCATGCCTGTCCGAGCATAGACACAGTCTGTGAAATTGTGTCCACCTCTCCACTTGGCTGTCCTCTCTTATTACACTGATGAAAGCTTACTTTCTTATTTTTGTCATTTAATCTGTCCTGAAGATTATACATCACTATGTGTAGAATTTCCTTGTCCTTTTTTTCAGTGCTGGGAGTGGAACCCAGAGCCCTGCACATCTGAGGCGAGCATTGTGACACTGAGGTACAGTGCTGGCCTCACCTGGTCCTTTTTAAAGGCTGCATAGAAGTTCAGTGTAGGGCCATGCCATTATGCTATTCAAACCATTGTTCACTTTCTCTTGTGGCTTCTTCATTTTTCTCTGCATGATTGCCAGTTGGAACACAGGTGCTAAATAGCACCTGAGACTTTCCCCGCCCCCGCACAGGACTGTACAACATTCAAGCTCCACAAGCAGAATCATAAGAAGTGCAGATTCTGCTTTCATGCTGTGAAATCACATCAGTTCTCTGGGCCTCAACAGTCCTCCTATGCTCCGCTCTCACTTCCCCTCTCTATGAGGAATGAGGGCAACATGGATGCCTTTGTGACCTCACTCTGAGCCATGCCTTTTCCTTGATGGCACAGGGCTCTGCACACTGCTCCTGCATGAGAAAGTTTCCTCTGTCCCTCCCTTGTTCCCCCAAATGACCTCAAATCACCACCCCACTACCCTGCACTCACTCAAACCCTTGAGCAGTAATTCAGAAATTGTGGGAAGAAAAAAAATCAGAGGTTAAGAAAAGCCCCAAGTATTTATAAATCTATTACCAGAGAAATGCCAAGACCATTCTGTCTAACTTGACATGATACAAGTAGTGAAAATAGTATTACATGTATTGAAATGTCTAAGTCTAATCATGTTTTATAGTACTAGAGGAAAACCACTATTAAAGAAACCTCAATCCTTAGAAATAAAAATTTAAAAAATAAAAAGATCTTCTGGTAAAATAATCACCCTTCCCTTCTAGTTGATGTTTTTACTTTCCATTTTTTATATATTGGACACACAGTTATGGAAATTCAGTGGAGGAATTTATGCCTCTCAGGGTATGTTTTTAAATACTAGACAGAAGGTCAGAAGGGGAAAAAATATGTGCTTTCTGGTGCCAAGAAAAGGGTAAGAAACAAAGAGGCTTTTCCAGTTGGCATGAGGGAAGAGGCATTGGGGAAAAAACAGCCCGTGAATAATACATGAGCAGGAATGCAGCATCAGTGATGACAACTGTCCTCAGTGACAGGTCCATGTTCAGGGCTCATTATAAACCTCTAAAAAAATGATGAAAGAAAAAGAAATAGCACTAGAATGCTCCGGAGGCCTCACAAAAACAGTTGTGGTTTTAATTGATTAGTTAGTTAGTTAAGTGAATATAGATGAATTATATATGTTAATTACATTAACATAGTGCCTCCTTTGTGCCAGAAGCACTGAGGGTAAAGCCGTGACCAAAGGAGACCCAGTGTCCTGCCCCTCTGGGGCCCAGGTGAGAAACCCATGTGTCTGCTAATGATGAGGCTGAAGAGAAAGGAATTTTAAATAAAATGGCTGGAGAGACTGTGTCCCTCTCTGAAATTCAAATGGTGCTATTATTTGACTATTTTTAAATTTTAAGACAGGGTCCCTTGCTTTATTGCCCAGGCTGGTCTCAGACTTACCCTCTTTCTGCCTTAACCTCTCAGGTAGCTGGGATTCCAAGTATGTACCATGGTGCCCAGCCTTGCAGGGAAGTCTTGATTGCCGGTGCCCAGAGCCACAGAGGAGGGTATATTTGGAGGGCAGGGTCTGTGGAGAAGTAGCCAAGCTGAGATAGGGTCGTTGGGGGCCGAGCCAGTACTACTGAGAGAAAGTCAAGATGCAGAGGCACAGGGAATTGGGAAGACTGTGAGCCAGGGCTCAGGCTACTCACACTGCTTGAAGTGATCCAGGGCTTGGGCATCTGAAACTGCAGAGTAAATGCTGCGTGGGCCTGCAAGTCGTGGTCCTTTGTCATGCTGCCCTGGCCAGCTCAGGCTAAGTCCTCATGGGGGGAGCAGCTTCTCAGAGGGGTATCAAGGGAAGGCCAGGCCAAGGGCCCAGGCAAGCAGATGCCTTGGCCTGGGGCCACAGATCACCTTGGCCCATTCTCCTTGGTGAACAAAGTGCCTAGGGCTGGGGTCTGTGTGAGGAGAGGGATTTACAGAGCTGTGGTTGTAGAGGCCACTGGCGAGGCCAGGCGACTGGCTTGCACCCGATGCTCATCGCAGTAGTGGCCCTCAGGAGCTAGGCCACAGGTGAGCGGCTGCTCTTCATGCCAGCTGCTGTCAGGGGAGGCCAGGCCCACAGAACAGCACTAGCTCTGCTGAAGGTGCAGCCCAGTTTCCCTTCCTGTTCTACTCTCTGTGTTCTTGTCCCAGTGCCTTGTCCAAGGCCTATAAGGATCTCTACACTGCTGGACTCACCACATGGGACCAAGCTTCCAGCACCCAAGCACGTGGGGCCACACTCAAACACATCCAGATCAGGCAGGGGCACTGGGGCTTTATGCTAAGATCAGGAGCTACTGGGACAGGCTGATGGGCGCCAATTCTGTGCTTGGCTGTCCTGGGCCCTGAACCCTGGGTCTACACGCTGAGCTATATCCCTTGTCCCACCATCAGCCCTCCTTCCTTCTTTCCGTTTAGTTACTTCTTTATTCATTTTTTATTTTGAGACAGTATCTAACTATGTAGGTTAGTTACCTAGGCTGAGCTCAAACTTGCTGTCCTCCTACCTCAGTCTCCCAGAGCGCTGGGATGACAGGCATGCCCTGAGGCAGGGCTCTGACTCTATTTTAACTGAATGCTCTGCCTTGTTTTGAAACAGATATCAGACAGACAGGGAGGGCAGGGAGCTAGTCTGGGCTGTTCCATGTCCAAGGGAGCAGTCATGGGTGGCTTGGGCCATGGTGAGGCAGGGCCCAAATTCAGTGGTGGGGAGGCTGAAGCAGGAAGGTCACCAGAGGGTGGCCAAGGCCATGCCCTTCAGGAGCACCTGTACACTGAGGACTCTGACTCCCAGCCTGTGTGTGCAGCTGACCCCTGTGTACATCCCTCCCGGGACAGACTGCAGCGTCCCTGCAGGTGCAACGACACAGGCAGGTGCCTGCTGTCAGGTCTCAGGGCCTGAGTGGCATGGGCAGTGCAGAAGCAGGAGTGACAGCTTCCTAAGCAAGCTGTGCTAACCTGCTGGCTCTCATCAGCTTGGGAAGGTTCTAATCCTGCACCTTGAAACCCACTCACCCTGGCAGGGCAGTGCATGGTGCAATCCCAGCACTCTGGGAGGCTGAGACAGGAATATTGCAAATACAAGCTCAGCCTGGGCAATTTAATGGCTTAGTGAGACAATGTCTCAAAATAAAACAGGGCTGGGAATGTAGCGCAGTGCAAAGGCCTTGCGTTCAAGTTCCAGTACCAAAAATAATAATAGTAGTAAATAAATAAGGCAATGGAGGGGGTACAGAGCTCTGCGGGTCAACTGTGGGGGCAGCACTCCTCCTTCTCCTGGAGCTGGAGGGTGACCTGGGAGATCAGACCCAAGGCCAGAGAGCCCCTGAAGTCACCCCAAGGACCTCTGCCTAGGTGTGGGAAAGAGGAAAGTGATATATGGAGCAAATCATGTCCTGCCAGAAAATGCTGCCAGCCTAACCACTGCCACTCACCAGGCTGCAACCCTGGGACAGTGTAACATCAACTATTCACATGAGCCATAGGCTACCATGACAACTGTCCTCAGAAGGGCAGACCTGGAGAGGGCAGCCATGCACAGAGGTGGTGCACCCAAGTGCACAGGCGAGAGCACATGGGAAGGCCGAGTCAGGTTGTGTTCCCCTGTACAGCAGCTTCAGTGAGTGCAGGATGGGGCTCTGACGGCCCAGATATGGTTGATGGGAGGGGCTGGCTCCTGTGGAGCTGGGATGAGTCTGGCTGGGTGGAAGAAGAAGGTGCTCTGCGGTGGGGCAGGATGAGGAAAATACCACTGTGGGATGGTAGGAATCTCTCCACCCTCCACATCTTTGGTTCCTGAGGTGCACCTCCTAATTCCTTGGTAAAAGGGGTGCAGCAAGAAATCTTTTGTTCTCATAATTGACCTTCAAGGCCTGTTTCTGATTCTCTCAGAATTTCCCCATGCTAGAAATACCTTTGGCATCCATGAAGCTTCTTCTGGTGGGCTCCAGGCAGCCCCAGCATGGGGACTTCTACCTGACAGTGGGACAGGAGCGTGGCTTGGCATGAAGACCTGGGGAACACGGCAAATGCCCATCAACATGAAATGGGGAAATGAACAGTTGCACGTTTACACGCTGGAATACCATATAGCAGTTTTCACAGTCAAACTGCTGAAGTATGCAACATTGGTGAATCTCACATACATGGTAGTCTTATACCAAAAGGTACATGTCTTATGCTTTCATTTGTATTGTTTAAGTGCAGGCAAAATTAAGGATGAGAGGAGGTCAGAAGATGCTTGCCTCTTGGGGAGGAGCCCCACCAGGGAAGGGGTAAGAAGGAGCATCCAGGTGCCGGAAATGCCCGTTTGGAGGCAATAGTGTGACCCAGGTAGTGTTATATACTGTGAAGTGGAGGGTCCTCCAGGTGGAGCTCACTGGTAAAGCATTTGCTCAGTTCATGTGGTGTTCTGGGTTTAATCTCCAGCATCAAATAATGAAATGAAATTAACTGTGTGCAGGTAGAAGAGAAATGGCCTATTGGTGTGACTCCCCACTATTGACAGGAGAATGTGCAAAGTTAGTAGGATCCCTGGGGGATTTGCGTGCACATACAATTTTAAGAAGTACTTTTAAAGAAAGACTAGAATCCAAGGAGCCATGGGGTGGTATAGAGGATCTTCATGGGACACCCATGTTTCTGGCTGAGGTGAGTTGATAGTGGTGATGCCATTGACTGAGGAATGAGATGCAGAGGAGCCATGGGTGGTTGTGGCCCTGAGGGGTTGTCTGGGAGCCACTGGGTTCACACTGCCTTGTCTCAGTTTTAGGAGAGAGGTCAAAGCCAGAGTTACAGATTCAGAGGAGAGCAGGTGCTGGTCAAGTGGGTGCTAAGGCCATGTTTCCACAGGGAGGAGGGATCCAGGGCCTGGTGTGTGCTAGGCAAGTGCCCAACCCTGGTGGAGAGGAGAGGGGAGGGGAGGGAAAGGGAGGGGAGAGGAGGAGAGGGAAAGGGAGGGGAGGGGAGAAGAGGGGAAAGAAGAGAGAAGCAAGCAGGATGACCCACAGGCACTGAGAGCCCAGCCCAGGTGGAATGAATACATGAATTTTATTCCAGAATTTTTAGGATGTAAAACAAATGCAAAGTATCTTATTTTTCTGTTTTCTCTGAACACCTCGGTTTGTATGCTTCTAGATCTCTTCAAATTTCACCCTGGAAAGTGAAATATTAAAATTGTATATTGTTTCTGTTTGAAAGCCATGGACAGGAACTTAGGGATTCTTGAACTCAGTGTTCACGTTTGCTATGAACTCTTGACATTATTTTGGACAAGCATAAGGGAGAGTGAAGGCTGTCCTCAAATGTCTGAAGGACGACCCGTCTGTGTCCTGGGCACACAGTGCAGGGCTGGACACATTCCCCAGGCACGCTGTGCTCCAGTAGAGCAGGGTGGCCCTCAGTGGCTCTCTGGTCTCTCACTTGCCGGGGAAAGCCAAAGCGACAGAGGAGCCTTGTGGGGGTGGAGTGTTGGGAAGGTCATTCACTCTGAGGCTGCCTGCGGGTTTTTCTTTTCCCTTCCTGTTCTACCCTCTGTGTTCTTGTCCCTCCACTACCTTGTGACCTTTCCAGATTCAGTCTTGAGCCCAACACCCAAGGGTGTGGCGCTGGAGTCTGCAGCTGAAGGGTGGCTGTGGTTAGGGCATGATCTGAGTGTGTTCTCAAAGGCTCATTCCCTACTGTGGGGGGATTAAGAGATGTGGCTGAACACGAGGGAGGAGGGCCTGGAGTGCTGCCTCTGGAGGGGTTTGTTTCGTGAGGCTCTGTGTGGGAGGCTGAATGGAGCAAGCCTAGACCTGCCAGGTCTCATGGGGTGGCTCCCTCCAAGATGCCATCTGCTCATTTGTGATCTGGCTGGAGGCTGAACTGAGAGAGCCCTTTGACCCTGGGCCTTCTGCCACCACTATTATGAGGTAAATTTGTCTCTTTTCATTGTCAGTACTGAGTTTTGGTCATTTTGTAACAGCAACAGAAAACAGACTGATACCAATCCCAGAGCAAGTGCGCCATAGCTGCTGCCCTCAGAGGCTGGGGGCCAATGGGATACACTGGCTTCTCTTTCCTGAAAGGGTCAGGGTGCAGGCCTGGAGCAGGTGACACTGTCCAAACCCAACCTTGATGTAGGATGTCAGTGCTGACACAGCAGCAAAGGACAGAGAGTGAAGACTGTTCCAGCTCTGATCCTCAGTCCTGTGACTCCGTGTGCCTCAGTTCCCCCACTTGTAAAATGATGATGGTAATGGAGTTGCTTTAAAGGGTTAAATATGCTTAGAGGAATGCCTGGAACAGCCAGTATGTTTAGCTATTTATATAATTTAGTTGAGGAAGCAGCTTTTATCTTGGGAAGCTTTATTAACTATTAATGATGTTTCTTTTAAAAACACAAATTGCTCCAGTTGCATAAACCACATACTTACAGAATAAGGTTGGGGGACCAGTTAGAAATCTTAAGGAAGAAAGCAAAAAATATAAAAATGGATCCCTCTTCCCTTTGTTAACCAGTTGAAATGTGGAGTTTGCTTCAGAAAGAAGCATCCTCTTGGGGAACAAAAGAAGAGGGACTTCCGGGTTATCTTCCTAGGCTGTCTTCCTGGGTGTCTGCAAGAGTCAGTGGCAGGTGTCAAGGCACACGTAGGACACGGTGTCTCCTGAGGCATGGGAGGAACAGCCTAAGAGTGAGTGTCCTCCCTGGCTCCCAGCCTGATGTCGGTGGACAGACGTGATGCAGAGGAGGTGCATCACATTGACCACACTGGGCCATATCTTTCGCTTTGTGCTGTGTGGGCCTTGAGTCTGCAGCTTCAGAGGAAGTAGCAGGAACGCTGGTCTCTGGCCTAGGGATGTCATTTGTGTGTCTGCCTTGGGCCATCACTACTGTTTAAGGAGGGTCAGGCCAGCCTCCAAGGGCCCCCTGCTTCCCTTAGGCATCCTTGGGTCTGAAGTCCCACTGTGTCTTGAGGGAGTTTGGTCTGGTGGAAGTCCTTTCAACACAGCCTGAGCTTTTTGGAGTGGAAAGCAGGTAAAGATGCTCTGTTATAAGACGTGTAAGTAGTGCCCAGCACTGGCTGACACAGCGACCTACACCGTGAGGTAGGCATTGCTGTGCTCACCAAGGCAGCAGGGGACTCCTCCCCGGGCCCAGTTCTCCCTTCTGAGGCTCAGGCATCAGCCTGTCAGGGCCAGTGGCTCCTACCAGGCCCTGCCTGCTTCCTTGAGACCTTGGCTGTACCTTCAGAGCACCTGGGTATCACCTGCACCTTCACCCTGCCCTGCTGGGGTTCTGAGAACCCAGGCCCACCACAGTCAGCAGTGACTTGAGGGGCAGTGGAGGCCTGGCCTTTATTTCTCAGTGAAGTTTCCCTTTCAACCTCAGAAGGCCGCTAGAAGGATTTGAGTGTGGGAGAAGTCAGCGTTCTGGAGTTGAAAGGGCCTTGGGCACCAGTGAGCCTGCCCTTCTCTCCTCACCTGAAGACACTTGAGCTCAGTCCAGCACTGTTCCACATGCCTGCTCCCTGGCCCTTCCTGCCTTCTGAGGAGCTGTTCCCAGTGGCCTTGTTCACGGGATGAGGAGGTCGGATGGTTCAGTGCCTGGAGATCAGGAAGAGTACAGACTCAGCAGCCACCTGCCAGACTTCAAGGTACAGCTCCGCTGTTTCCCTGCCATTTGACCTCCAGGAGGGAACCGGCTCTCTGTGCCTCACTCCCCTGTCTGTGGAATGAGAATGCTCAGTGCACTGGAAGTGCCCTAGTTTGTAGTCCTTAAGCCTCCCTAGTAGCGCTGCTTCCTTCCACAGGTGTGGCTCCTGCACTGTTAGTGAGCCTGGGGGTGCCAGGCTCTGTCCCTGCCTGTAAGAGCCTGAGTCGGGAGGGGAAGCGTCTACCTGATGCATCCCACTAATGTGGAGCTGGGCCCTGGCAAGTGTGACCAAGGAGGCCCACAGTACTATCACGAGAGGCAGAGTCCACAGGGGCCTGGGCACGGATCTGCCAGCTTGGGATTAGGTGAGACCGCTGGAGGCGCCAGGAGGCCAGGGGGAGGCAGGAGGCCAGGGGCCAGGGCAGCAGGGACAACAGGTGGCAGGGAGGCACTGACCCCCAGGGTAGCTGGGGGTGGGGGTGGGGGAGAGGAGCTGGGTCCTGACAGGCCCTGGGACAGATTTCAATCTTCACCTTGGAGTAAGGCAGAAGGACGCCAAGCTGGGACAGGACAACTACCAGAGCTGGGGTTTGAAACGCGTCAGGTCGAAGGGTCTGCCAGGAACTGAGGGGTGGCAAGAGGGGACGAAGCACAGCTCTGAGGATGTGGAGGGCACAGGGCTCCGGGCCTGGCAGCCAGGGAAGCTCTGAGCTTGAGTGAGGTGTGCTTGAGGGCAGGCGGGCAGTGGCCAGACACAGCCCTGGGAGCCACCGCCCCCGCTGCCGGGAAGGGCTTCCTCTGAACCTCAGTGTGCTTGGTGTGAAGTGGACTGACGACCTAGTAGGAGAACGTCAAATACCTCGTTCACATGTCACATCCATTGCATATTGAAAAGTCCTTTTGGGTATACTGAATTAAAATATATTGTTAAATTAATTTTACCAGTTTCGTTAACGTTTTAGAATTTTTCTTTAAATTTCAAGCGGCTACTTGAAACTTTCCATTGCACGGAAGCCGGTTCTTCGAGGCTCCCACTGCGCGAGCGAGGAAGAAGACAGGGCTCAGGCCTGGGCTGGGGCAGGCCGGCTGTGGGCGGTGGGCCGCCGGGCCGGGCCGGCGGAGGAAGGCCAGAGGGCCAGGGGACAGGCCCTGGGCCTGCAGTGGGCGCGTCCCCCCGTAGCAGGGCAGCCTCAGTGCCCGCCCCGCGCCCGGGGCCGGGTGGGTCGCGGCCGGTGCTCTCCTAACCCTGTAACTTTTCTCAGGTTGAACCACTGTTTTGCACGGCCCCCGCTGTAGCAC
>NW_004955536.1:1049214-1142242 GCF_000276665.1 Chinchilla lanigera
AGCCGGAGAGCGTCCCAGCGCGGAACAGCGCCGGCCACGGCGAGCGCATCCGGGCCCCGCGCCCAGGCCGGGCGAAGCCGAGCGCAGCCGAGCACAGCCGAGCGGCCGGCCGGAGGCAGCGGCTGCGGCGGACGCCGCTCCTCCTCGGCAGGGGTCGCCGGCGGCGAGGCCGGAGGCGGGGCGCGGGCTGCCATGGCTCAGGCGGCCAAGCAACTGAAGAAAATCAAAGACATCGAGGCGCAGGCCCTGCAGGAGCAGAAGGAGAAGGAGGAGTCCAACAGGAAGCGCAGAAACCGCTCCCGCGACCGCAAGAAGAAGGTGAGGGGCACGGGCGGCGGGAGGGCGTTTCAGCACCGCGGACAGCGCCACCGACTAGAAGCGGCTCGCTGCTCACCCGGGCACCGCCTCCCTGCCCACCCGGGCACCGCCTCCCTGCCCTGTCCGCCCTGCCAGTCCTGCCCGCCCTGCCCAGGAGCCCTCCCCGCCCCGCGCCCCGGGCAGCGTCTCGTGTGAAGGCGCCCAAAGCAGCCCGGGCAGCGGGAGGGGACCTCTCCGGGAGCCAGGCCCGACTCTCCCGCGTGGCCCCCTAGGCCTGGCCAGAAACTGAAACTGCTTGGTGCCGGGCGAGTGCCCCGGCTGCCCTGGGGAGGGCGCCCGGACACGTTGTGCCCACCGTGACCCGGACCCTAACGTGGTGCTTTTCCCTGACCTTCTGGTCTGGGCCTTCTTGTCCCCGGTCAGGGCATTTGTAGAACTGCCTTGCCCTGGAGGCCCCGTTGAGTTACAGACGTCCCCGTGAAAGGAGAGGGACAATGCCAGGCGAAGCAGTGGAGACTCACAGCCCCCAGAGCCGCAGCCTGGGGTGGAATTCGAGGAGTCCAGGTGGAGCTGGACGCAGCACATCAGAAGGCCCTCACGACCTGGGGAAGTTGGTGTGGGGTCTGTGTGCAGGCCAGCAAAGGGCAGGCTCCGGGTCAGAGGCACCGGCCTTGGTTGAGGGGAAACTTTTTCCCCTGAAATTGTCTCATTCTGAGAAAGGCACATAGGGCCCATGGTTGACAGCAGTGTGGGGAACAGTCTGTCTCTGGGTCCCACTTCTCTTACCAAGAGGCAGGTGAGACCAGCCTCGGGCTTTCCCTGGAGATGAGGCCCCAGGGAATAGATGTTCTCTGAACTTAACAGAATTGAGCAACACTTTAGGCTCTCCTGTGCTTCCAAAAGTCAACAAGCCCTCCTCCGTTGACGGTTGCTGTCCTGTGTGTAGTAGTAGTCTCGCAATGGCACGTCCCCTTTAGCAAGACTGAAAAGAGGCCTTCCCCAAACTCACGGTGAATCAGAATTTGGGTTGGTGCCACTTGCAGAAAGAATCCCATTGGGTCCCCCTGCTAGGGTCTGAACCACCAGGGCCCGTCCGTGAGTCAGGCAAGAGAAGCCTGGTTATGTGTGGTGGGTGCTCACCCACTTTTCTTGGCAGCTGTGCAAACTTCTCGTTGGGAAGCAGTGCTCTGTTTCCATTCCTGCGCCTGCCTTTGGAGCCAAGGCAGTCCTCTCCAGAACTGCTCACTCAGTGTTCTTATCCCACTTCTTGCTCTCGAGCTTCCTCTTTGATGCTCCCGATACTGTAGGTAATTTTTTGAGCAATAGTCCAAACAAAGCTCTCTCTTTTTCTCTCCTTTGATTCCTCTCTGGTCTGTGAAACTCTCCATGATATAATTCTGAATTGTGACTATGTAATGCACACATAGAAAAGTAGAAATTTTAATGTGTTTTTACTTCTCTTGGTCTTAATCTTTGTATTGCTGGTACACTTTATTTCCATCTTTAAGTGCTCGATGGATGGTTTTGTATTCCCTTCACCCTGAATTGTGTTGCTTTACCTTACTAGCTGGTCACAGCATACTGCGTCAGTAAGCAGGCAGAAATCTTCCATACAGATTCTTATTATTTCATGCAGTATCCTGAGTCTATGAGTGATACAACAATAAAGAAAGGCTAATCCAAAGTGATAGCAATGGCCTGAACTCTTAGGGCTGATTCTCTGAATATGTGGGAAAATGCTATGGGATATAGTGATGCTTCATTTGTATTTCATAATGATTGTGAATTCTCTAAGCTATTGGGATGGCCTTGGTAGCCATATCAGAGAATAGAGTTAATGTTTATAGGCAAATATAAAACCACAAAGGTAGAAAGCTCTGGAGGGAAAGGTGAAGGAGGCAGGACAGTGCAGAAAGGGACATTTTATATGTTTATTTCATTTCTTCTCTCCCTGTGTGTGTGTGTGTGTGTGTGTGTGTGTGTGTTACTTGGGATCCAGCTCAGGGCCTTGTGCATGCTAAGCAAGTGCTGTGCCACTGAGCTATACCCCTGGCCCCAAAGGAGAATCGGAGAAAGTTCATGTAGAGACTGCTGAAGCAGAGGGTTGGGGACTAGCTTAAAGGTTCATATAAGGTGAAATCTTACTAAAATGCATTTTCACCCATGAAGTAATTTTTCAAGGCAAGGTATATTATGGTGAAGCAGCTGAGGACTTTACAGTTGATTACACAGACAGCAGGGAGGCTGTGGAACCATCCTCCTTTTCTTTTATCAGCACCAAGAAAGAACTTCCCACATGCAAATGAACATTTTATTACAGCGATCTGGCAATTCACAGAACTGTATAGATAGCAGAGCCAAGAGTATTCTGGATTTACTAGAAGGAAAGGTATCTGTCCTGTGGGTAACTGACTTAACTGGGGCTGACTGAGCAGAACCGCACCCCCGTTCATGGAGATGATTGTGTTGTGACTTCGCCAGTGGCTGCAGTTTTTACAGTTGATGGTGCTGTGTGGGAAGATGCCTGCCGAGGGGCGCATGGGGGTGGAGGAGGCTGATGTTGTGACGCACTACCTGACACAGATAGAAGCCACCTCGACACCAGGAGCTGAGCTGGCACTCTAGGGTTCTGGAGGTGCCTCCTTCTTAGGGGCTTCATTCAGCCTCTGAATGCAGTGTGCGTCCTTGTCAGGAGCTTGCAGATCTTTGCTGCAGCATGTTGTTTTTGTCTTAATAAAATCCAGCATTTATGACATTTACTGATGAGTCCCCCTGCTGCTGCAGGTTGCACTGGAAAGAAAGAAATCACAAAATATGCTTTAAGCAGGCATTTGCATTAAGAATGACAGCTTTCTAGGAGTGAGGAAGCCTCAGGCATAAAATGTGTGTGAAATGTGGTTTTTTCATTTGCCCAGAGCTCAGGGTTAGGAGAGAAGAGGACGGAGAGGTTGGAGAAAAAGTGGGGCAGGGATGGATGAAGGGCTGAATCTAAGGGAAGAGCAGCGGGTGAAGGCATGGGGAAGACAGAAAGGGAGAGAAGGGAGCTGACCAGATTATACTCAGCCGGCTACCTCCGCAGCTGCGCTCAGATAGCCTTCCCTGGGCTCTCCTTGTCCCTCATTTGGCCACCTGCTTTATCCCATGATGTTGATGAAGGAAAAGATAGCATCACATTCCTGCTGCGACTCCAACACCTCTCTAAATACTTGGCATGGGAGAGTATGCGGTGGATGTTAGTGGAATGAATGGCTGAATGAATGAACTAGTTAATATTTCTTTCTGCCACCTAGGTATTGTCTTGGTTGCAAGCAGGTGTCCAGGTTAACATACATGGCTATTGTCTTCTGGGGACATTGTAGGAAACCTGATGTTCCTTTCCTTTCTAATCACTTGCAAAGCAGTAGTAATTTGTAGGCAAGCAGTAGAACTATTTAATCTTTTGCTTCAATGAATTCCACCACCAAGCATACAGTTAGTTCCTTGCAGGGTCCTCACTGCACTGAGTGTCAATTGGTTTTAGTAGTTTGGAACAACAGTGGTGTTTACACAGGGCCCCAAGAAGCCAAAATCATAAGGAGGGGTGGAGGAAAAGTGCAGGAAGCAAAAAAGAAGAGAGCTCTAGAATGGAACACAGCCTCTGCCGCTGTGCTGAGCAGGCAGCTCCATTGGTCTGTTGAATCTGTGTGGTACACACTGAGGCGCGGTCGGCCCTTCTCTTCCTGTATGCGGCTCAAGGGGGCGCTGCTTGTGGACTCTGGAGTTGTCTTCGATGGATCCAGTGATTGGAACCACAGAGAAGATGGAGAAATCTGCCTGCGATGAAGATCACTACGGAAGTTTTTGGATCAAAGGATGGGGTGGGAGCATGTAGTAGAGCAGGAAGGAGGGTAGGAAGCTAATCAGGACTCCCATTAGCAGAAGGTCTCAAAGTCAAACTTCTCTTATCTCTAAGGGGGCTCATACATTTGATTCAAGAGCCAGTGCACAGGATGGGAAGGGAATGATACTCATTAACACTGTTCAGTAACTGTGCACTGGGGCAGTTGCTGAGCCATTTCGCTACTCTATGTTGCAGTATAAATTGATATTTGTAGATAAAGTCTTTGGCTTTTGAATTGCATAATTATATTTTGCTATGTATGAATTATTAAGAGCATTAGTTTATTGCAAGCCTCTAAAACAATGATGGCGAACCTTTTAGAGCTTCCGGTGATAATACCCGGCTACAGCATGAGTACCATAGGTTCAGCACCTCTGCTCTAAAACATACCAAAGCTTTGGCTTTTCTTCCTGTGTTGGTGCAGAGAGCTTCAGATAAAAGGAAGAGGTCTTGCCCTCGAAAGCTCTGGGAGGCACTGAGCGTGGGGAAGATGGAGCTTTCGAGCTGCCTCCTGTCTGTTTGACAACCCAGCTCCATCCTGCTACAGGTGGGCGGGAGTTGCTGCCTAGACCCCCTGTCATTTCCCAGCCTTGAACAAACCAGGCCTGTGGGCGGGGAGGACATCATGCATCAGTATGTCCATCCCTCTACAACTTACACTTCATATGCTTCTCACAGCTACCCTCACAGTAGAGGGCAGTGGCTGGAATTCCGAGGCTGGAGGGTACAGCCTTCTTGAGAAGGGGAGGCCAAGCTAGGCCTCTGCTTCTCCTGCTCCCAGCACTACAGGCTGCTTGCTCTCCAACTCTGCTTTTGTCCTCTCAATATGACAGGCTTTTTACTTTATTTCTTTTAATTAACATCTAATAATTTTACATACTAGAGATCATAGTTAATAACATAAAGATTGCTATAGCTGAGATCTGAAATGTCCCCCAGAGACCCATGTGTTAGAAAATTGGTCTCCAAGCTGTGATCAACCTCATAGTGGTGGAACCTTTGATAACCAGGGCCTAGCAGGAGGTCTTTAGGTCAGCAGAACATGTCTTAAGGGCCTGGGGATAGTGCCCCTGCTTTTTCTCTTTCACTTCCCAGACATGAGGTGTGCAGCTTCCTCCACTACATGCTTCCTGCCATGCTGTGCTCCTCACCACAGGCTCAGAGCAGTGGGCTAATGCACTGTGCACTGACACCTCCACAACTGTGAGCCAGAGTGAAACTTTCCTCTTTATAAGGTAATAATCTCAGATAAGACAGGAAAACTGACTGGCGCAATGCTTGTTCATTAAATAGTTCTTTCTAGTAAATCCAATTCCCAGCACAGGCCTGGCTGTCTACGGGTTGTGTGAGATCTCATGTTCATCTAGGAGACCAGCATATTATTATATCAGTGCTGGTAAATGAAATCAGGATGTTTTAAATCATATCTTCATTTCACTTTCCGGAAAGAAATGAAGTTTCTATTCAGACACAATTTATTATCACAGGCTTACTCAGTCATCTGTGAGTCTGGTCTATAACTATAACATGGGCTTGGATATTTTCAAGCTTTATTAAGGTTCCAGATGGCATTTGTGGCTGTATATCAAAGGGAAACATAAGTGTGGCTCCTAATTGTTCTGAAAATTCGATCACTGTTAGAGCCATGGCCAATAAATCTGGGGTGGGGGCTGTCACAGAGGACGAGATGTGTGGTGTTACGACTACACCAGATGTATCTACAAGAGGCCCTGGATCTTGGAAACACAAAGTACACCACAGTGCCCAAGAAAGGAAAACTTACATTATAGACACTCAGCAAAAGCAGAGAAGATTTAATGGCCAGCCAGTTTTATTTTAAACTTTTAAAAAATCATTTGCTTTCACTGTGAATGGATGTTTCTCCTCCAAGACAGTTTCTCTGTTTTTGCTGAGGTGATTACACATTTGCAGTGGCTTTCTCCTCCATGTTAGAGAATCGCTGGGAGCTACAGCTGCAAGACAGCCCCCTATGTTTATTAAAGGCAGCAACTGCATTTATGGAGTCCATAAGTCTTCCATGTGTACAACATGCATTATCCTTGCCATGTCCTCTGGTAGTTTGGTAACCCCAGTGCCAGGCTCAAACCCAGATTCCCCTGATGCTAAGCTTGCTCACAGACCACTGGGCAAGGGTACCCTCCTGGTATGGACTACAACCCTTGGGTGGCCAAAGCTATAGTAGGCACTGAGGGGAGTCAAACTGAAGATGGGTTTCCTTCCTTGGAGCTAAGGGCTTACAAATAAGTGGGGGTCAGAAGATAAGGGGGACAACTACCAGGGACAGTTACTTCTTAACCTGAGGCAGAGGTTGGAGAGCTTGGCATGGGACCACCAGCCTCAAACTGCCCCTGGAGCGAGAGTCCCCATGTCTCCTTCACATGTTTCAGGGACAGCCTACTTGACAACTGGGGATTCTGGGTTCCTCAGTCAGCATGAGAGCCTGTAGTAGAGAATGGCTGATGACTGAGATCTAGGAGTGACTGCTTCCTTTCTGGCTAGTTTGTCTCACAAAATGGTTATTAATATCTTTACCTTTCTGTTTTAGAGAGTTCTTTGTCTACCATATAGTAAACATCTTCTCATATAATCATTTTCTAATAGGTTTCTGCTTGTAAGTACTGAAAAACAGTGTTTCTGCAATCTATCTTTTCTATTCTGTGCTACTGTGGATTGAGCCCACAGTCTTCACCCTGCATTGTAACACCAGACCTTTTTTTGTTGCTTTTCATTTTGAGTCAGAATCTCACTACTGTCTCACTGAATTGTCCGTGCTGGGCTTGAATTTATAATCCTGCTGGCCCAGCATCCCAGAGTGCTGAGATTACAGATGTGCACCACCATGACTAGTGTGTTTTTACACTGGATATGTAGATGAATCTGGACAGCCAAGGCCCCGGGGCTATTGGAAGTGCTGGCCAGGAACCTCCCTGGGCGTGATGTGGGAGGCTCAAGGGGAGCAGAAGTTGAGGAAGCCCAGCAGTGCTCCAGGAGCTCTCCTGTGTGCCTGCTGGATGCCCACTGTTCTGCTGCTCTCTGGGAGAAGGCTAGAGCTGTGCACAGTCTCCAAGTGGTGGAGATGAGTGCACCAGAGACAAGCAGGCGCAGTGGACCAGAGCCCAGGATGGTGCTACACGTGCACTGGGGAGTGGAGAGGAGGGGAGGAGGCACCTCATGACAGACTTGGCACAACCATAGCTCTTGAAATGCAAGAGTTCTTTCACCCAGACCCTTGAGGTGAGGCAGTGGGCACAGGGGGAAGTGAGACATGGTCCCCTGTGGCCTGGGCCTTGTGCTGGTATCAGAACCACTTGCTACTGTGGAGAAGGACAGGGCTCGCTACTGCGGAGTGGCCTGTCTCACCCTCTGAGTTGGACCCTGGCAGTGGCTGAAGCCAGGCACTTGCCACCCACAGCATCACAGCCCCAAGGAACCATGCACACCTGCAGTGAGCAAGCCCACCCCACCTGAGGTGGACCAGAGGTGTGTGACTCACTTACTTGTAGAGAAGGGACTTAGACATGTGGGAACATGTTATGAGTTCTCTAAAACAATGCTCAAAGGATTTGGTTCTTAAAAAAGCAGGATCTTACTGTGTTGTCCAGACTGGCCTCAAGCTCCTAGGCCCAAGCAATCCTTTTGTCTCACCCTCAGGTAGTTGGGGTGCAGGCATATGCCACCATATCTAACTCTGTGTGCTGAAGAACATATTTTCAGCTGTGTACAGTGCTGCACACCTGATTGCAAGTTTAAGCTCAGCCTGAGCAATTTAGAGAGACCTTGCCTCAAAATAGAAAATAAAAAGGGCTGGAGGATAGCTCTGGTTCGAGTCCTAGTACTACACACAAGACAACTGAATATACTTTTAATAAAAATAGAAATATGCTTTTGATGCCACATTAACTTCAGGTAGGCACAATATACCCTATATACACTGTGAGTGGGCACACATGTAACTAATGGAAAAACATTCACATTGGTCACTGTTGATGTGTGTTTCCGAATGATTAAGTCCTCTTAATTCTCTTCTGTACTCATATACATTTTAAAAAATAAACAACACACATTAATGATATACAGAAAGAAACATAAAAGACAGACGTTGCCCTGGTTGTCAAGAAGTAGGCAGGCTCCCTGGGCCCACGTGTTTTTTGGACATGAAATCTGGAACTTGTAAGTGACATCACATCCCAAGTAAGAATTCCAAGGTGATATGGACGAGAGCCAAGTGGGTAACAGAATGTCCTGGCTCAAAAGGAGCTGGAGTGTGGTCCTAAAGAGTCTGGGCGCCTGGGTCTTGGCATGTGAAGCCGTCCATTGTAAACCAACTTGAAAACGTGTGTTGGGCCTAATACTGTACTCTGCAGCCAGAGCCATCTTCCAAAAATGCAAATCAAGCTGGACACTCTTCCTGCAGGCCTCCAGTGGTTTCCAGTTGCTCTGGAAATAAAGCAGGCCTTTCCAGAAATGGCCTTTGAGCTGAGGGCCAAGGCTGGTGCTACTCACCTAGCCTTGGTGCCAGTTCTTAAACAAACTAGGAAAGACTTTGGAGACATGTGAACCTGCACTCAAACTCCAATTAAAGTGAATAATCAGAACCAGCCCAAGCGAGAAAAACTCCAAAGTCTGAAATATCTGCATGGTAGCTTTGCCATTTACAGGAGACAGCACATTCTTCTTTGGCATGGAGAGTTCACTTTAGTGTCATTTGCAGGAACTGCGCTGGTCTCCACTGTCAGCAGCACTCTGGAAATGAGCAAAAACTCTCACTGATTGAGGTTACACTGTGCTTGCAGGTGGAACCTTTCCCAGATTGTCCAGCCTGTGAGGCCTTGCACAGGGACAGGCATGGGCGCACGCAGCCCACCAGTGTCCCGTGGTGGAGTTGACTGGGACAAACCCTGGAAGGTGTCCAGTACACACCTGCTGATGCTGGCAAGGTCTGGGAGCCATGGTGTTCCTGCAGATTTCTTCAGGAAGTGCCCTTCACTGTCTGCAGTAGGGAGAGAAACCAGCGTCAGTTGGCTTTTTAAAAAACGTCTTCTTGCTTGCCATACATGCCATGTGCTTTGACTTCCTTCCCGAACAGACCTGTTTGTGGGTGAACTGTAGGCCTGTGTTTGTATTTGATGGAAATGGGGGGGGGCTCACTCCTGCCAGTGAGTGCTGTGCCACTGAGCTGTACCCCAGCCCTGAATCTTAGCACTGTAAACCCAGACATGGGTATTGCTCCACGCAGGATTCAATAGCAGTGTCTGGAGGCCAGCACTCCTCATGAACCAGTGCTGAGGGAACAGCCACCATTGTCAGTGTGTTCAGATCACGCCACAGATGCCCACCTCTCCCCCTTGTGCTTGCCTGTGCTGGTCCTCAAGTGGCCTCCCAAGGAGTCTACCCTGTGACCTTCCAGCAGGCCCTGTCTTGCAGCCGAGTCACTCTGTGGGAGGATTGAGCCCATGGCCTTTGCACTAAGCTGTATCTTCAGCTCTCTGAAAATTTTGAGACAGGGCCTCACTATGTCAGTAAAATTGCCCAGGTTGGGCTTGAACTTTTGAGCCTCCTGCCTTAGCCTCCAGGAGCTACGTTACAGGTGTGTGTCACCATGTCCAGCTTAGAGTCACTTTTTTTCCCACACAAAATTGAGAATTGTTACTTCACTCCACCCTCGATTCCTTCTGTCTTCACGTTGAAGTCACAGCTCCCTGCCATGTCTCAGGGGGATGTTCATGCCCTCCTCACCACCTCCTGAGCCCCTAGGCCTGTGTGCTCTTGACCCAGCAGCTCCCACATCTGGGCCCGATGGACCCCAGCCTGCTTTCTGCCTGTCTTTTAGGACCAGAGTCACCTCACTGAAGCCTCCTGAGTGTGATCAGTGGTGTTCTGGGTGTGGTGCCTGCCACGAAGAGGCCGAGTGGCATGGGACCAGGACCCCTTCCCACTCTGCTAATGAGGTTGGCCCAAGAGTGGCACTGCCTAATGCTCAGGGCACCTGTAATGAAGCACTCCAGATGACAGGAAATGATGGGCAGGAAATCACACGGACCATTGCCTGGTGTCTCGATTAATCAAGCCTCAGTACAGTCTGAGCCTGGAGCCTCTCTGCCTGCCACCCCCTCTCCCAGTCCTGTGAGTACTCACTGTGCACTTCACTGGATGGGAAGAGCTAGCATGGGATAGGAGAGCTGGAGTCTTCTGTGTGACTTTGGATGCTTTGCTGAGTCTCATTTTCCCTACCTCTAATGTAAGGAGTTAGCTTTGAGGGCTTTTAAGCCTCTTTCGGGGCACCTGTTTTCATCTGAAAGTGGGTGAATGACAGGGCTGTGGGCAAAAAGGCTGCTGTGCGGCTCACTTCCTCTGGCCCAAGGGGCTGTTGACAGGACGGGAGGAGGGTAAGACTGTCCTGCGTCACCATGGTCCAGCTATAGAAGGTTCCAGACTGCCATATGGGTGCCAACAGAATGGTAAGGCCCTGCCCTACTGGGCTCTGGTCGCTCATTTCTTCTCTGCCCTACCCAGTGCCCCATCTGCACATGTGGATGCTACTGTGGGCAGCTGTGGGGGAGGACGGCGTGTGCCAAGGCACCCAGCTCCTCCTGGGTGGAGAAGGCTACCCCTGTGCTCGGGGACAGAGCCGGCCCTTTGTGTGTTTATGAAGGTGGCCCCTGCTCTTCCTGGTGTCTTCTGTGTTTGTGACAGACAGTGGCCTCCAGAGGGTAGCATACCTGCTCATGGACGTGGCCTATGGGAAGCAGAGTGCCTGCGATTTCCAGGCCAGGGGACTAGATCTATCCTAGCTGCTGCTGCATTCCCATCAAGGTCATAAAAGGAGGGAGCCCCTGACTTCATGAGGCACTGGCACCCCTACAGACTTGGTGAGGCAATATAACAGGCAGGCCTGGCTGTTTAGTAGCTTGACTTTTAGAGATTGTATTAGTCAGCTTTGCATGACTGTAATGACATGGCAGAGGTGATCAACTTATAAAGAGGAAATAGTTACTGAAACTCTCAGTTTTGGAGGTTCCAGGCCAAGACAAGGGGTACACTACCTGCACCTCTGGTGGGGGTGCCGTGTGGTGATGGCGGGGAGCACATGGCAGAGTTCCTTGCACAGGCTAGGTGGGCCAGGGTCCCCACCTTCCCCTCAGGGAGGCCCCAGTGGACTCCCACAGGCCCCACTTCCCCATAGTGCTGCCTGGGGACCACACCTGTAACGTGCGGGCCTTGGGGACACTTGGCATGCATACCATGGGGTGAATTTGATCTTCCCGGCAAATACCAGCTCCTTCACTACCTCAGCTGCCAAGGAGGTGGCATTTTCAGGGGAAACAGGCGCAGTTCAGCCCAAACCCAAGTTCTGTTTTCTTTCAGCCACTCACCCCAGGACTGGCTGTACACCCTGGTGTGCAGCGCTCCCTGGTTCTTCTGGAAACCCTGTGTGCCATAAGCTTTTCCTGTTTTCTCCAGAAGCCACTTGGCAGACATGGAAGGATGGAGAAGCCCAGAAAGGGCTGACCTTGAACTAGAGTTTTTTCCCACATGCAGACCTCCAGGGGCCCCAGAAAAGTGATGTATCCCATGTGGGCAAGGGCCTGTGGTACCCAGGGCTGGGGGCTCCAGGGCAGTCAGTGCAGTCTGTGCTGCAGTCTGTGCAGGCAGGTGGCACAAGGCCTGTCCCAGGTGGGGGTGTGCATCTCAGGGCTGGCAAGTGGCAGAGCTAGGAGCCTTGGATGCCTCCCTGTAGGGTCTAGGTTCATAAAGAATAAGAACCCATGCAGGGTATTGTGGCTTGCGCTCCTGCCCCTGGCTTCCAGGCCCATTGGTAGTGGCTGCCATTCTCTCCACAGCTGGAGAGGGGTGGCAAAGGACCCGCAGAACAGGATGGCCCCAGAAGCCCACTTGTTCCTCTCTGCCCAGGCTGTGCATGGGGACAGCCGCTTCATAGGCAGGGACCTTGCAGCCTTGAGAAGGGCCGGCAATTTGCCCGAGGTCAGCAGGCCAAGAACAGAGGCTCCTCGCAGCTGCTGCTTTTCAAGTCTTTGCCTCCTTGCTTCTAGGTGCAAGGGGTAAACAGGATGAGAGACAAAGTGCCCCAGAGGGGGAGCTGGGGCAGAAGGGACTGAGCACATCCTCTGTGAAAGCACCTGACAGGGATCCTGGAGCTTGCTAGGAGCCCTGGGTATTGGTTCTCTTGGCTGAGATAAAATGCTGTCCCTACACATGTTCTCTTCCAGACCCCCCAGGAGAGAAGGGTGCATGTTCCCCACAAAAGCTCCAACATCCCTGACAGGGCTGAGGAGATGGAAACAGATAATAGATGTGGATATGTAGACAGTGCCAGGTACAGAGAGGACATGGCCAAGGTGCAAATGTACAGTGAGGGGAACCAGTTGGAAACCAGAGATGCTGCATGTCCTGACTGTGTCCCCTGGGCAGCAGCTGAGTGACCTTGGGAAGATCACTTCATCTTTCTGGGCCTTTCTTTTCTCACCTGTAGAATGAAAGACCTGGACTAGACTAGGTGACAAAGCATCTTGTTGTTCTTGTTTTTTAATTAAGATAGACTTTTAAATTTTTATTTTGAGATGCAGTCTTGCAGTGTTGCAGAGTGGCTTCAAATTCCTGGCACAGGTAATCATCCTGTCTCAGCTTCCTGAGGAGCTGAGACTCCAGGCTGTGCCCCTGTGCCCAGCTAGGCATAGCATCTTGGAGGAGACCTGGGAGCTCTCACAGCCCATCTCCTTCATAGGGAACTGCAGCGTGAAGAGAGGAGATGGCTGGTCCAGGTCACACAGCTATTTTTGGTGGCTGAGCAGGCAAGAGAACCAGGTCTGCAGCCCCACTCTCCTGCAAACAGTGGGAAGTTCCAGCTCTCGCCAGCAGATGCTTTGGGTCCAGCATGGAGCCAGGTGCCCTGAGGAGGAAGGGACTGTGTTATTAGGTTCCCCATAGGAACGGACCTCCACAAGGCAGCAGAGCGCAGAGCCTGCAGACATGGGCTGTGCTCATCTGCACTGCTGGCGCAGCCTGCTAAATTATTCAGGAGCCTCCAGGTGCCTTTTCGAGGGAGAGGCCGCTGAGGCACTGGCCTGTGGGTGCGGAAGCCAAGCCCTCTCTGAGACTCTGGACAGGAAGCGCACCCTAATGGGCTCTTCTGAGCTGGTCCTTGTTCCAGCACCCTAATTAGTGTCCTTTGGGTGCTGTGTGCAATTCAGGACATGTGTGAGACCTGTGTGCAGGGGTCCTGACCTGCTGTGGACACGTGGCCTATTCCCATGTGGGCATCGGGGCATGAGCAGTGGTGCAGGACAACACAGGGAAGTGAATCCTGGTGTCCTGTACGACCTGCTGTTTCTATAGGCAGGGAAACAGGCCAAGGGTCAGAAGTAAGCATCGAAGTCTCAAAAATACCCTTTTAGGAAGCCTTCCCTGGCTTCATTAAGCAGAAATGATCCTTCCTTCTTCACATTTCAAGGTCACGGCTACTCTGTGCTCCATGAAACACATGATAGTACCAACAGTTTAAACAAAAATCAGCTGGCTGCTGCCCTGAAGGGCCAGGTAGTGAATATCTTAGTCTCTGTCACCAGCAATCATCTGTGCGGTCTACCAGGAGAGTAGCTGTAGACAACACGCAAACAAAGGAGAGTGGCTATGTTCCAATAAAATTTTATTAATAGACACTAAATTTGAATTTTATTTTTCACACATTACAAAATGTTATTCATTCTTCTCCTCAAACCATTTAAAAATGTAAGTCACTCTTAGCTTGTGGGCTATATAAGAACTGGCAGCAGACCGGATCAGGTGGTTGGGTGCATCTTGCCAGCCCCTGGGCTCCAAGCTTGTTTTCCTCACTCGACCGTGCACGGATGCAGTGCCTCAGTCAGCTTGGCATCCTAGAATCTGCTGGCTGAATGAATGAATCTAGTGATTTGCACTAAACTCAGAGACACAGAAGAGTAATCATTTGCTGTTCTGATCTTTCAGTGACTCTCTGAGGGAGCCATGCAGCACAGCTCTGATTACTTCTGTTTCACAGACAGCCCGAAGCCTAGGACTGCTCCATGGAAAGAGCTGGGGCTCCTAACTCCACCCCAGCAGGCCTTGGTCTTGGAGTGCTGCTGTGGGGGCTGGGTCCTCAGCAACAGTAACCAAGGGGCAGCACAAGGAGCCGAGCCAGTTCATGGCTCAGGAAGAAGCGTCCTTAGCCCTCTTTCGCTTGTGAAAATAGAAACAGTATGGAACCCGCCTCGGTGAAAGGCCCATGTGGACACAGATTTCTTTCCTCCCTGCATCTCTTTAGCACTTGTTCCTAGAATGAGGCAGTGGTGTCTGTCCTGTTGAGGGGGAATTATTAAATGCAGCTAAAATTAGATGTTTTGTTTGAATTATGTTAATTTGACTTAATTGCTGAGAAACATAAATGTTCTTCAGAAATCTGAGCTCTGCTGGTCTTGGTGAATAATAGTAATCCCTTCTTTGGGTGGAGAACCTGCCACCACAGCGCTCCTCTTTCATTATCTCATTTGAGCTTGCACAAGCTCGGAAGGAAGGCAGCCCCCTGGGACCTGGCACTGGCCTTTCTGGACTAGGAGGCAGAAGCCTGGGGGTGCTGGGCTCCATTCACCCCTCAGCTCACAGCTCTTGGAAGGCAGAACTGGGGTGGAAGCAGATCTGACTTCTCTGTGGCTTCTGTTGTCTTGGTGGTGTATTTTAAAAACCCGGTCTTTTCTTTGAGCTGTAGGTAAGGCTGGCTTCATGTGGGGGCAACCTGGGCAGCTGCCCAGGGCCTACCCTCAGAAAAGTCTCCTGCCTGGTGGAATGCTCTGGAATTACCATGTTGAATTATTTTCAACCATTACCATGTCATAATTTTTTAAAAAGGTGCCCTGCAATTTGATTTTGTCCCAGGCCACACCAATTATGTAGCCAGTCCTAGCTGGAAGATTGTCTTCTGGGGCTAGCACATATCCTTTTCTGTCCACTTTACCATGACTGTGATTTGCTCTTGGCCATGGCAGCTGGGATGTCTAAGCTGCTTCTTTTTTTATAGATGACTCCTTGAACCTACATGAAGGCAACATCCTGTGTGGCTTCCAATGAGAAGGCTAGATGGCCACCTCTAACTCCTCTGCCTTCTGCTTTTGCCTCTGGACTTTGCCGCCTGTGCAGGAACGGGATGATTGTCACACCAGGGGTAGGTTTGAAGATGCCATGAAAGGCCTGTCCCCTGGCTGTGGTGGAGGTCACAGGTTGGACACAGAATAAATCTTCCTTCTCAGCAGGAAAGGAGGGCAAAGCCAGGTCTGGTGCAGGCTAAATTCTCTGTTAGGTTTTGTCATTGCTGCAAGTCAAGTGTGAGGGTCTAGAACTCAACTTCCTTCTAGAGGATTCCCGAGTGTGTTTCTAGTTGACTGTGTCACTACAGTAATGTGGCCACAGGTTGGCAGTTGGTGGCTGGGCACCAGGCGTCTCTGCTAAGCTTCCTGGCTCTTCTGTCCTTGTCCTCTCCCTCCCACGTCCACAATCCCATGGCCTTTTTTCTGCCTGTCATATATCTGACTTTGTACCCTGTTGGGCCTTGTGTTTGATGTTTTATGGGGCTACCTAGTCAGTTCCTTTTTGCCTCCACTTAAATATTCCTTCCACAGAAAAGACTTTGCATAACACTTGCTTTAAACGGCCTGTTTACCCTCCACCCTACTAAGTCTCTTCATTTTGTTTAGTTTTCTTCACCAGCTGGATTATCCCATTTATTTCTGATTTATTATCTATACCCCCCCGCCCCCCACATTACAAAATAAATTCTATGAGCTGGTGCATGTCTGTAACCCCAGCTACTTGGAAGGCTGAGGCAGGAGGATTGCAGGTTCAAGGCCAGCCTGGGCAACTCAGTGAGACCTTGTCTCAAAATTTAAAAATTAAAAAAGAGCTGGGAATGTAGCTAAATAGTAGTGTGCTTGTGTGGCATGTGTGAGGCTCTGGGTTCAATCTCTAATATCACCAAAAAATAAATACACGAAACCTTCTATGAGAGCAGGGAGTTTTTCTCTCTCATTTACTATACCACTTCCAGAGTCTGGAAGAATATGTGTCATGCAGTAGGTGCTTAATAAGTAAGTATGTGATGAAACAATGAACCCTCCCCACAATCCTGCAGATTAGGTGCTGTTAATCTCATTTGCTAGTTGAAGAGCAAGGCTCTGAAGTGATGGGTTACATGCTTATGCCATGGTGTCTGGTTCCACAGCTGGATCTACACTGGTACCACCTGTCCTATCCTGCCAGGAGCCCACACTTCCCAGCAGGAGTGGGAATGTTGGAGGGTGGTGTGTGTGCTTCTGGGATTGCCTTCACTTCTCTCACTGCCTGTGGAGTGATCATCCTTTCCTGACCCTTCTAAAACAGTGTGGCAGCTCCATAAAATGTCTTTGTTTGTCAAAAAATTGGACAGAAATTGTTTTGATTTGCAAGTCTCTAAGTATGTCTTTTCATTGAATCACATTTAATCTTACATTGATCAAATGGTCTTATTGAAAAGAACAAATTCCATAAAAACCCTCTGACCCACTCATGGCCAGTTCTGGAATCATGACCTCATGGTTGCAAAATGGCTTGGGAAGGAGCAAAGTGACACAGGATGGGAATGAGGGGTTGTTCTTCACCTAAATATCTGCCAGATATCTAAATATCTGTTTTATTCACCAGATATCTAAATATCTTGGTTTTTTACCAAAGACTACATACCCAGTGAGGCTCAGGTAACAGAATTTTAGAGATTTCCTTTTGTGTTCTGCAGTTGTCTTAGTTACTTCCTCATCACTGAGAGACAATACCTGACACCAACAATTTAAAGGAGAGTTTTACTTTGGTTCAATTTATAGAGGTTTCAGTCTATATCAAGGCAGGGCGGCATGGCAGAGGAGAAACAGTCCATGGCTGGGCAGACAGGAAGAAGAGAGAGATCAGGGGATGAGAAGGGAGGTAAACCCTTGCAGGCCATGCCCTCAGTGACCTGTCCCCTCCTACCAGGCTTCCCCTCCCAGCATGGACTAATCAGTGCACTAATCCAATATCATAGCTTCACAATTGAGTCACCTCCCAAAAGCCCCACCTATGAGTGCAGGAGGCCTTCAGGAAACATCTAGACATGAACCATAGCAGCAATATTCTGGTTGGAAGCCAAACCTTTTTTTGGGATAAAACAAAGCATGTAGGTTTTGGAATTAGACCCACTTGGGGCTGCACTAGCACTACATGCTGATGGTGCTGGCCTTGGACTGTGTGTTTGACTTGGCTAAGGCTCAGTGTTCTGGCTGTAAAGCAGGAAATCAATCCTTCCTTGACTTTTCCACATGTCCATTTTCATTTTTGTTGGGACTGAACCCAGTGCTTTTATACTCAGCTATGTCCCCAACCCATTTTCAAGACAGAATCTCACCAAGTTGCCCAGACTGGGCTTAAATTTGTGATCCTTCTGCTTCAGCCTCCCAGAGTGGATTCCATTTTGCACCACCATACCCAGATGGCTATGAGGTTTAAGGGTTTCATTAAATGCTCTCTCCTCCGCCAGGTGCACAGTGATGGCATTCCTTTCTGTGAGGTGCATGGTTCGGGGTGGAGGGGGTGGTGCTGGGGCTGCGGTGTGAGGACGAGGATGGCCATCTGGGTATGGGTGTTGGTTCCTTGGTGGGAGCCCCCAACTAGGGAGCAGAGCTGAGGGAAGGGCATGGCCACTCAGAGCTTTGGGGAAAGGAAATTGGTTTCTCTATCTGGCTAGAGGCACACCTGCCAGATGGCAGAACACTCGGGTGTGTGAGCTCACACATGTGGGTGTGTGGGCATGCATCAACCTTGCAGCTGGGTAGTCAGGGCCAAGAAGGGGTCCTAGTGCCTTCCACCTCACAGCCAGTGACTGCCCAGCCCCTCTGCCATCTGACACTAGGTCATCCAAAAGACACAGCCACAAAGAAAGAAGCAAAGTGCTGCTGTACTTTGAGAGAGATGGTGGCCAAGTGAGATATAGAGGTCTTGGGGCCGTTGGGAGAATTTCTGCTGTCCAGATGCACAGGAAGGGAAGCTAGGGCCACCTCAGTTCATGGTCAGGAGTCCTTGAACACTTGGTCCCACAGGCCAAGTAGCCCAGTGCTTGGAAATAGCTACCTGTCCACGGAACTTGGCCTCGAGCTGACAGCTTCTGGGGGAGCTGTTGTCTTGTAGGTAGGTTAGTGTGTGGGTCCAGTGAGATCTTGAGCTTGATGGGTCTGATTCATGGGCAGCGAGCACACTGTGACTTGCTGAGCAACACAGATATCATTGCCTTACTTTTCCAATGAGGACAGTGAGGGCTGGGGAAAGGAAGTGTCCCAAGAAGAGCAGCCCCTCTGTGGCCTGAGAAGCCTGCAAGGAAGTGCTCCACACCTGGGTGGTGTGGGGACTCTCGAAGACTAGAAGCACGGGGAGATGGGGAAGGTTGGGGGACAAAGTGGGAGGAAGCGGAGCCCACTGTGGTGCTCAGCCTCGGCCCTCTGTAGCACCTTTGGGTGTGGACTGCTTTTCAGTTGGGACAGAGTTTACTACTGTGCCTTCATCCACCTGGTTATGGGTGGCTCCACCAGAGTCTCTGTGTTTGTTGCTGGAGACCTGGGGAAGATGTGTCTTGAGGCTTGGAGTGCGTTTCAGATCAGGGCCCTGAAACAGGGACCCTGAAGATCTCTTACAGGCCCCAAGTTTCCTGGGCCTGCCAGGAGCTCTCAGAACTGAAACTATTACAACTTCTAGACCAAGTCTCCCTGAAGCTGACTGGTACTATGTAACCGTGAGGTCCTTTATAATCCTGGTGCACTGGTCACATGCCTGCAGGTGGACATGCTTCACAGAGCTCTGTCACTTTTACCTGGAATGGCCTCAAATCTGCCTTCCTTAGTAGGGGAAATCTGGGCTATGGGACCCGGAGCCAGCTCTGATAGACTCCAGGCTTTGAGTCACAACTCCTGGTGGCTTCAGTGCTCTCTGGACCTGTATTTCTTTTTCTCTGATGCAGAGGACACAGAGCATTCCGCGGAATACGTGCACAGAGGCCTTGGTCCTGCACCTGGCACAGGCTGGCAAATGAAAGCGGTGAGACAGAAGGCTGGGCAGGGCTGTCTTCCAGTCATGGTGAAGCTACATTGGGTGACTGTGTTTGAGCTTCATCTTGGGGAGTGGGGGCTTCCTGGGGCTCAGCTTTCTCCCCCTGTCTGTGCAGCTTGTGAGATGCATGACTGGAAGGCATCTTGCAGTGTGGTTTTGAAGGAAGTGGCTTGTATGTCCAAGACTAGGATTAGCAGTGCCAAGCACGCCCATTGCTGAAATATTAAAACCCCTCTTAGCACTGTGGCGATGACAGCTTGTTATAATGAGCCCTCTGGGCTTTGAGGCTCTGTAATCTGCAGAGGTGGCCTCAACTGGACTTCCCTCCTCCCATTGAGAGATCTCCTGCCAGCCCAGCTGGAGGGGCTAATGAGGCTGCTTGTGCTGCGCCCTGAGGCCCCAGATTCAGTGCTAGTGTAGCCCTCCTGTTATGGCTTGTGTCTAGATGTCTCCCCAAAGCCTCATGCAGTCATGGGGTGGGCTTCTAGAGTTTGTGATTAATTCATATTCCAATGCTGGGATTATGGGTGTGAGTGCTACACCCACCCTGGAGCGGAAAGCTTGCATACAGGATAAGGGAGGGAAAGAGGCTAGTTCGCTGCTCCTCCCTTTTTGCCCTTGCCATTTTCCGTGCCATGAACTGTTGCCCTCTGCCATGTGCCACTCTGCCTTGGAGGCAGCTGAGTATGGACTGAAACCTCCACAAACTGTGAGCTAAGTAAACCTTTCCCTCCTTAATTTGGGCATCAGGTATTTTGTCTCACCAATGAGAGAAAAGGAACCAAGATACCTGCTTTCTGCTTCAGGTGCTACCAGAGCCCAGTGGCACTGCACCTTTTCAGAAAGGGCTGTGACTACCAGGGCTCAGAGCTGCATGTGTGTTGGCTTGCTCTATAGCCCTGCTACAAAGGTTCTGTTCAGAGGGCATTTTTTGCAACTGCACTGAGTTATTGGCAGAACTGGTAGGATGAGGGGATCTATCCAGGGTTCTTTACTGGCTCCTGGCTTCTGCTGGGCATCTGTGATGTGCTGATTTCTGCCTCTGTCTGCACACAGTGGCGCAGTTTGGGACTTCAGTGTTCCCAAGGCCCATGTATGGAGGGGTGCACTTTCAGGAGGTAGGGTCTGGGAGTGGGGGGTTACGGCACTGGGGCCTCTTGAGGGGAGTCTGGGGTCCTGGCTCCTCATCTTTCTGTTTTGGCTGCTAGCAGCTGAGGTAAGCAGCCTCCTCTGCCCTCTGCCCCGCCATGACCTGCTGCCTTGCCAAAGGCCAGAATGCAGGGGGCCAAGCAACCATGACTGATAGCCTGACACCAGGAGCCAGAATAAACCCTTCTCCCTGAGACGTGCATGACAGCAATGGAAACGTGACAAACACAGCCAGCGTTCTCCTGGCAGCTCTTTCTCCACATCTTTCTTTGTGTAAGGACACTGGTCATGGAGTTAGAGTTTACCCCAGTAACTCCAGTTTACTTAATCATCTCTTTAAATACCTCATTTCCAAATAAGGTTACACTGCAAGATTCTGGGGTCCGTTTATGGAAGACACAGTTCAACCCACAACACATGGGTGTGTGTGTGCCAAGCTCGTGTCTTGTGCTGTGGTTCTGTGTGGTCTGTGTCTCCCAGAATTCTCTGGGTATCCCCAGAGGGGCTTTGGCTCTGGACTTAGGGACTCCCTGGACTCTCAAGCTGGGAGGACTCCTGTTTACTGAAGAGGACACTGAAGCTTGGAAAGGGAGAGCCCCTGAGCCCTGGCCAGTGGACCTGCACCTCACTCCATGTCCCCCGTGGAGCTGTCCAGTTGGGACAGGCATTTCTGCGATTGGCATACGGGCAAGGAATCGGGGAGAGAAACATTTAGGGTGTGCCAGATCCTTTGTCATCTCATTTAATTTTTACAAAGAAGTCCATGTTGGATATTCCTAATCCCATTTTAAAGGTGAGAAAATTGAGGCCTGCAGTTTAAAGAGAAAAGTATGGGGTGGGTAGAGCTGGAACTAGGACCCCTGCTGGCCCATGCCAATGTCCCCTCTCTTTCCGTTCTGCTGGATTCTGCCTCGAGCAAGTCAGATCACGAAGGGTTTGCTAAATCCTGAGCATGGCTACTGCTGTGGGGCCCTGGCTGAGACCACAGGGCTGTCAGGAGCTGTGTCAGCAGTTCTGTCCTCCCTTGGCTCCTAGTCAGCTGGTGAGAGAAGATACTGCCCTGTAAGGGGGCAGTGCTATGGCAAGGCCTACTTTGAGTGGTATGGACAAACCACAGTCTGCACAAAGACACTGGGGAGTGGCTTGTGGTCACAAGCCCTGGACCACCGCCCTGCTGGCGGGAGGCAGTGCCTCAACAAGGCTGCAGTTTAGGAAGAGGAACAGGCTCACTCCCTGGATAGAGGGCCAGCTCTCAAGGACAGTGATGCGCTGTGTGCAAGTGTGGGGTCAGTGAGAGAAAATGTCGGAAGGGGCTAGGCAGGCTGGGGACTCCTGCAGGAGCCATCAGGGCTGGAAAGTGGCTTCTCCAAATCCCAGATGAAGCCCCTACCAAGCAGGGGCACTGACCCACTTCCCCAACTGCACCCTGCACACCACCTGGTCCAGGTGTCACTGCCAGGCTCAGATGAGCAGATGTGGACTGGACTTCATGTGAGGAAGCCTTGGGCCTCCAGTTGATGTGTACCACCCACCTCCTGCCGGTGTCTTCCATTTCTACTCTGGGCAGGCTCAGGCTCTGTTTCCCTGGCTTTTACAACTGGGGGTCTGCCTGTCACCCCAACAATGGGGCCTTCTGGCTGTGGTCTTGTGTAGGGCTCTGCTTCTCAGCCCAGTGCCTGATATTGTGTGTTCAGCCCCTTCTGTGATGCAGAAGCCCTCCCTGTCCTGGAGTCCAGGATTCCAAGTCCCAGGGGCTCAGGCATAGGAAATGCTTCAGCATAGAAGTGGTGCTGGTGTCTTTGGTACATTACGCAGGGCCTGAGTTGTGGTTGAAGCTCAGTATGTGGCTTGAATGAATAAACATGAGTGGGTAACAGAAGTGACTTGGCCTTGTGTTCCAAAGAGACAGGGTAAATTTGCATGAAAGGTATATGTGTCACCATCTGTAATTTTTCAAGCAGAAGCATCAGCCTGGTACCTTCCTGACCCTACTCAGTCCCTGAAGGACACATCAGAGTCCTTTGGTAGGGACTTTGGCTTGGGAAGCACTGAGGTGGCTCTGTTCTCTAGCTGAATGGCTTCGTCTCCACCTGGCCCTCACATGGGCACACCACAGGGCTCCCAGCACATGTGGCTGGGTGTGTATTTTTCAGAGTGGGCTCTAGGTCACCTACATTGTGTCCTTGAGAGTGCTTATTTGGACTGCAGCACCCTGCCTTCCTCGATCTACAAATTTTGTTCTTTGTGAGTAGACCTAGCAACCAGGGCCCAGTGTATGTTTCACCTTTCATCTCAGGTAAGCTCTCTATGTGCTAAAGCTTGAGAATGAGTACACTAAGTGGCCAGCATGGTCGCTCAGTTGTAGAACTTTAGGAGCAATGTGTAGCAATATTGCTCAATAGGTAGCGATACTGGAGACACACATAACTCCTAGTTACTATTTTGACCAAACATCTGCTTTTACTACACCCTGTGTCATTGGATTGAAAGCTGATGTTGCTGTTGAAGTCTACAGAGTCAGTGCGCAGAGTGTCCTAGGCCCTATGAGTGGCAGGCTTCTTCCTTGGGGGCAGTACCTCTAAGCACAGGCCTGGTCTTAGCTGTGATTATGATGGGGCACAGCCTTTAAAGTACAGTATCTGGATCTTGTCTCAGAACCACTGAATTAAGTCTCTGCAGATGGTGTTCAAAAATCTGCATTTCATGCAAGATCTCTGGTGCTTTTTCTGCCCAGTGAAATTCAAGAACTGCAGCCTGAAACTAAAGGTGATACAGGGAGGGCTCCTGTGAGCACAGAGTCAGAACACCAGGGAAGAATGGGGGGCGTGGATCCAGTCCAACTGCATGGTTTGGGAAATGAGGAGTATGTCCACTTTTGTTGCCTCTCATTCTGGAGTTTGGATGCTTCCCCTACCTTCCTCAGCATGAAGCAACTCACCAAGGAAGGAGGCTGTTACTAAGTTTCTCCTAGTGTGATAACAGGCTTAGCCCTTTGTTCTTCTCATCACATTTAACCTCTCCAAAGGACAAGAGATGTTTTTAGGAAAATTTGCTTGCACTTCTCACCAGGACACACTTCCCCCAGCTCTTCTCAGGCTTCTGTCTTGTGTTAAATAGGTGTTGGGTGAAATTCTGTTGTCTGAGTTCAAATGGTTTTTATAAGTAGTGTTTGGCAGCTTTCCATCACTATAACAGAGTACCTGTTAATTAGAAAGAGAATGGGTGTTCTGGTTCATGGTTTCAGAGGTGTCAGTCCATGGTTGGTTGGACCAATTGCTCTGGGCCTGTGGTGAGTAGCACAACATGGCAGGGAGATGGTGGAGAGCGGAACCACTTACCTCATGGTCAGGAAACAGAGAATGAGGAGCAGACCATAGCTACTATTTCCCTCAAGGTCACAGCTCCCATGAGGCCCAATGCTACCCACCATGCCCCACCTCCTGTGGGTTTCCTGCCTCACCATAGCACACCAAGCCTTGAACACATTAGGCCTTCAGGGAACACTCAAAACACAAACTACGGCAAGGGACATTTGTTCTAGGGACTTTGCTTCCCACATCTCCAAATCCTAAGCACCTTCAAAAAGATTCTGCACAGTTTTGATACAGCAGTTCCTTATTCCAGGCTTGAGTGAGTTTGTAAATAATGAATCAGACCAGGGTCAATATTTTATGGCAACTGATTTAAGATTCCTACCAGAAGATCTGTTGGAAGAGGTTCCCAGGCACATGTCTTAATTATTCACAAGATGTATAAAGTTATATAAATCATTCACGAGATGGTAATAAATGTTGTAAATATTTTTAATGAGATTTCAGACATTGTCTGGAATCTGCATTTGGGCCTTGCAGTTTTAGAATGTTCCGGAGAGGACAAATCCTGCCTGAATAATCACATCTCATCTTGGTGCAGTGGTTCTGAGCTCAAGGAGCTTTTGTTTTCCCCTGCCGGTACCAGGGAACATTTGGCAAAGTCGAGACACATTTGGGTGGTCACAGGGGGAAAGGAAAGGTGCTTCTGACATACAGTAGGCAGAGGCCAGGGATCCTGTTAGACATCCTGTAATTCACATACCAGCTGCACAGCAAGGAATTATTGAACCCCACTGGAATGTCAATCCCCTGAGGTGAGAAGTCCTCAACATTGTCATTAAATCTACCTTGGAAACATTGTCTTCCCATTCAGAGATATTTACAGGGCTTCAACCCCATGCTGTGTTTTGTGCTGGATATAAGAGAGAGGGAGGGAGAAACTTTTATTTCACTGGAGGAGAACACAGGCCATGGGGAAATGGAAACGGGAGCTCGGTGGTGCCGCTGTGCAGGTGTGCAAAGCTTCTGGAAGATGAAGGAGGCTGCACCCAGCCTGGGAGTGAGAAGGCTCCTGCCAAGGTGAGCACTGTAGGATGCAGAAGCAGAAGCAAGAGATCAGTGAGACTGCAGGGAGGACAGGAAGGGTGGCCGGGCTGGGGAGCTGGGTTGCTCAGGTGAGTGGAATGCCGTACTCAGCTCTTCAGGTCCAAAATGCTCCTGCAGTTCTACATTTGGGTGTTTTAAAATTAACTAGTTATTAATTAATTAATTCTTGTGGTACTAGGGATTTAATTCAGGGTCTTGACACTGAACTGAATCCTGAACCCTTTTTAGTTTTGAGACAGGGTCAAGCAGACTTGCCCAGGATGGGTTGGAATTTATGATCTTGCCTCCGCTTCCCAGAGTTCCGGAGTTATAGGTGTATGCCACCATGCTCAGTTTGTTTCTTTGTTTTTGTTTTTGTTTGAGGCAGGGTCTTGCTGTGTAATCTAATCTAGACTTGAACTTGCTATGTAGTCCAGGCTGGTCCTGAACGTGTGATCCTTCTGCCTCAGCCTCTGGAGTCCTGGGATTACCAGGACACATTACTACACCTGTGGCTCCTAGGGTGTTTTACAGCACTGAAGAGGCTTCTGTTTGTTATTAATGCTGTGGTATCAGCTAGGCACCCTGATGAACAGAGCAGGATCACTTTTTACTTGGTTCTCTGTTACTCACCTAGCAGATGTGTCTTCTCCCTTTGTATGACTGCCTAGCACTTCCCAGTTTCTGTCCCTCGACACTGGAATGTGGCAGAAGAGTTTGTCAGGGAAGGGGCTTGCTTGGCACTCCCTGCTGGGGGACTTATCCTGAGTGACCTCTCCCAGGGCCTCCCCAGCAACTGGCACTACAGCCCTACCCCTAGTGTCAGGGTGTGTCTTCCCTCAGAGTGAGCGGGAGACAGGTGTGAGACTCACATCCCTCCATAGGGCAGCTCCTCTGAACATTACGCACAGAACTCCCATGTGATCTAGCGCTTCCCTTCTGGGCATGCGGTCAGCACAGAGGGTTTGTCTTGGCACTGGCTTGGTCAGAGTGAGGGACACCTTGACAGGTGTGGACTGTGGGAAAGCCGGGCTCCCTGTGGCCACGCCCACAGATGAGTCACTTCTGAATGGGCTGTGAAAAGGTGGCACTGGCAGAAGGTGGTGGTCTTCAGGGCCACACCTTTGAAGGCTGCATCTTTTCCTGGGCAGCAGCGTCTTTTCCTTCTTCTGTGACATAAACAGCTTTCTCCTGCCACAACCTGCCACCATGATGTTCCTGCCTCATCACGGGCCGAGCACAAGGGAGCCAGCGGCACAGCCAGAAACCTCTGGAACTGGAACCAAAGTAAGGTCTTTCTCCTGGATGTTTTATCAGGTACTCTAGTCACAGTGACAAAAAAGCTAACACACACCCCAAAGAACGGAAAGCATGGGCCCAAACAGATAAGTGCACTTCTATGTGCCAGAAGCATTCACAGCAGCCAAAGGAAAAGGCAACTCAAGCATCAGTGGATGAACAGATGAAGAAAATGTGGTATATATGCAAATTAGAGTATCACTGAGCCCCGAAAAGGAAGACAATTGTTACATGCTATCACATAGACAATAGTATGCTCAGTGACAAAAGGCTAAAAACTTTATGATTCCTTTTTATGAGGTTCCTGCGTAGTCACTTTAGAGATAAAAGCAGAGTAGTGGTCGTCAGGGGCAGGGAGAGAGAGTGCAGAACTGTGGCCTCACTTGCAAGATGAAAAGGGTTCTGCGGATGTACAGTGACAGCTGCACAGCGCCGGGGATATACTCAGTGCTGCTGAATTGCACACCTAAAATAGTGAGGATGGGATATTTTTAAGCTATGTGTATTTTACCATAACTTTAAAAAGAAAGAAAATCACCTTTGGGAAAACTGAAGATATGGTATCTTAAGACAAAAGGCAGTGCAGGGTATCACTGGGTGGCCCCGTGTGTTTGAAAAGGAAATGTGAAAAAGAGAGTGAAGGCTCCAGAGCTTTGACTGAAGGTTGTCTGCAGCATCCTGCAGATTGCAGCAGAAAACACTCACATGGAGGAGAGGTGAGAGCTAGACATCAAAGCTCTTTGCAGGCTGGGGATGGTGGAGACACCCCTGGAATGATGGGGTGTGGCACCAACACACTTGCAATGGGAAGAGGCTCTGGGTTCCTGTAGCAGAAGCTTTGAAGGATGGGGTGGAGCTAGGAGAACGAAGGTGGTAACAAGGAGGCTGTGGGAACTGGGCACACTCTTGTGTCTAGACAAGTGCATCTGATGGATTAAGATTATAGTGTTACACTAGTGGAGGGGAGGGTTGGGGGTGCAGAGTGGGGACGCTGGTGCTGCAGGGGCAGCTGGAATCTCCAAGGGGAGCTAGGGGACATGGGTCTCAGATCTCTGATTCCGAAGTCTACTAGTAGCTGCTTGTCTACTAGTACTGCTTGTCCTCGTGGCCAATGCTGCCACCCTTGGGGCGGGGGAAGTGGGGGAGAACAAGAAAAGGGGAGAAACACAGGAGGAGTTAGGAAGCCAGTGAGTCCTTTTAGATGAGCATCTGTTCTGGCAGCCCGGGGTGCGTGAGTTTGGTCAGAAGGAGAAGGGCTGGGTTAGAGACAGATCTGGGAAGCTGCCAGGTATGGCCACTGAGCCCCCACTCCTCATCCAGCTCCACATCCTGTTGAGCTGTAAGTTCAGGGGGGTACTTGTTGAAGATCTCATATGTGCCTGGCCCTGGTAGTAATAAGGATGGGAGGAGACCCAGCTCAGCGCCATGCAGATCCCAGCCCAATGGTGTTTTCAAGGATGCCGTCAGCTCTAGACAGTGACTTACAGACAGCATGGGGTATGCACCAAGTTCACAGAGCTCCTGAAAGTGCAGGGTTTGTCATGCCTGACTCATTCAGTGGCTCCTTCATCATAGGCAGTGTTGTTCCTCTGAAGAGTGAGACCCCACAGGGCTCCGGGCCAAGGTTTTCACACACATGTCTGGGAACCAAATCTGCGAACACCCACAAACACAGCATGTGGTTGCTTGGTGAGTTTGAGATGTTTTTTCTTTTCGCCACAGCTCAAACAGAAAGTTTGCCCTTGTTTGCTGTAACTCATCACCTGGGCTTTGGATCCAAATGCACTGGATGAATTAGGCTGTTGAGTGCCCTGAGCCCAAGCTTGTGGAGGCCAGGAGGGTCTCTAAAGGGTAGTCCAGGCCTCAGTGTGGACTGGAGGCTCCCAGACCTGTGTGACTGCATCTGCAGGAAGAGGGAGTAATATCCTGGGTCTCCAAGGCCAACAAGGTTTCTAAGAGGGGTCCCAAGCTAAGGACCCAGGTGGCTCCCTTTCTCATTGGTGGGGAAGGTTGTCCTCCATGCCTTCTACTCCCCTCCTGGGCAGAACAGCTGTGCTGCCTGGGCTACGGGGTGCAGGGAAATGACGTCTGTGTCCAGGGTTTGTCCTCAGAAACACTCAGGTTTGGTGGGAGTCCCTGGGATGAGTAGAGAATGGTGGGACCCACTTTTCCTCCCCAGTTTGCTCCCCACATGCCACCACTGCAGGTTCCCGGAGCAATGATAGTTGTGCTGATGAGGTGGTCAATTTCCCCTTCCCCTTCTCCCCTTCTCTGTGCTCATCTCTTTGCAGGCCTTCCTTTTCTCCAGATTCTTCTGTTTATTTTATTTATGATGCCCTCACTGGTAGAAGTGGCTGTGGTTTGCTGCTGTTCACCACAAAGCCCACAGTGGTTACCAGAAGTAAATTCTACTCACCTTGGGGGCAGCTTCACAGGCTGGGACAAGGAGGGACAGGTGTGCCCAGGAACGGGCTGTGTTGATTTGGAACCCCTGGGGCCGGGGGTTGGGCTGAGTGAGGGGCAGTGGCTATGTGCCTGTCAAGGCTCACTGGCATCTGTGAGAATGGTCACTGT
Source organism: Chinchilla lanigera (assembly GCF_000276665.1). Classification (NCBI taxonomy): domain Eukaryota; kingdom Metazoa; phylum Chordata; class Mammalia; order Rodentia; family Chinchillidae; genus Chinchilla; species Chinchilla lanigera. Next base: position 1,077,982 of record NW_004955536.1, read on the forward strand.
GGTCCCGTGTGGCCTTTAAAGGGGTTGGGGTGTTTAAAAAGTGAACCTGAGGATAGGTTTTTCATGCATAATTCAGTGGGAGAAATAACACTTCCATTTGTCTAGACGTGGCCCTTTAGAGGAAGTGGTAGCCTCAAACTTAGAAAGAGCAGCAGCACAGAGCAGCCTCAGCCAGGCACTGTGGTTATGCAAGGAAAGCAGATCCGAGCCAAGCCTGGTGCTTGCGCAGTTGCATGCTTTGGAAGACTAGCCCAGGCTGAAGAATGCTCGCTCTTCCCAGCACAGGAGCCTGTGTTCTAGCCTCCATTCAGAGCCTCTGACAATTTGTGTGACATTTACATAGCACCTTCAGGCCCTGGCTGCTTTGTCTACATTATGGAGTTAGTAAACCTCGCTGGCCAGGAGAGGCCAGGATAGTTATCTCCAGCCTAGCCAGGCTTTTACTAGTCAAAGGCCAAGATTCTAGAACATTCCCCAGAGCAGATAATATTAGCATTCATAATCTATTCAGATGGATGAAAAGCAAGTTACCAAGCAGTATGAACTGTATGGTTTCATTTTGTTCAGAAAATATTTGCATAGGAAATATTGGCATCCCAAAATGCCTCGTGGGACAATCACGAAGTTACAGTTTTCAAATTAACTGGTGAGAAAGTGATTTTTCCTCTCTTTTTTCAGTTTACATATAATTTCTAATTTATCTATGATATAAATAAATTGCCTTATACATTCTAAACTAAGTGACATTTATAGTTTCACAAATACATGACTTATTTTTTTTGTGGTGGTTTTCTCTTTCTGCCTTATCATCAGAGCTTGTTTAGTTTTTCTTCTTTTTCTGTCTGCTCCCCCCTCATTTCCTATCACCGTTCTTCCTAGTTTTACGGCATTTTTGCTTCAAAATAAACAAACATTTTCCTAGCCTTTTGGCTTTCAAAAATTGGTGTAAAGTATATACAAAATATATAGGCCTAAAAGTATGTATATACGTTTAGTTATTGCAGGGTCTTGTGCAACACCCTATTTCCACTGTGCTGAGTGATGTTTTTGCCCTTTTCTTCCTCTCATAGGTGCCCTGTTATTTTTTCTCTAGTCTATTTAAGGAGGTAAAACCCCAGTTACCTGCTGAGCCCAGACTGGGGTCAGAGCGAGCCCTATTCCCCGGTTCAGGCACGGGAGGTGCCGGCTGTGCCCACCTCACCTTCTCTCTCTGTCTCGTGCTCTCCCTGCTGCTCAGCCTCACCCCAATCCTGTATGTGGTTTGTTAGATATGGATTTCATAGGTGAGGAAAATGAAGCTCAGAAAGGTAAGTGATTCGCTCCAGGCCACCCAGCAAGTAGGGACCGAGCTGAGACCTACACTCTATACATGCCGTTCATCTCTGTGTGTTTAGCTCTGATATCCTGGAGCAGAAGGAAAGGCATAGGTCAGGGCCTGGGTCAGGGCCTAGGATAGAGGAAGAAAGGAGGAGAGGAGTCAAAGACACTTTGTCAGCTTTCCCGCAATTTTGTTCAAGCTTCAAGGCACTCAGACTCAGTATATCTTAATAGTTCTGCTGTCATTCTCAGAATTAATGCAAGGAGGGGTCTGTGGTCAGACAGAAGCTCCAAAACCTTAGGGCCAGAGTGTGGCCAGGCCTCGGTGTGGCTGGAGGCTCTCTGGTGCTACTGGTGCTGTGTTGAAAGCATTTTCTAAGAAGCTGTTATAACCAACTGCAGTGTGCTTCTTAAGATTTGCTGAGAAAAGCGAGGGCTGGGTGCGGCTGGGAATTCCTTCGCCTGCTCCCTTCCCAGAGCCCAGCCCATGGTCGCTGTGCTGTGCACCATCAGTGGGGGCCTAGGGTGTGCCTGGAGGCCTCTCATGGATGCAGTAAAGCCAGATGGTCATGGGTCCTGGTGCCCTAGAGGTCAGAGGCTCAGAGGAAGGACTGACTTCCGAATCACAGTGGCGAGGGGACCTGCAAGCCCAAGTTGCTACCTTACAGTGCAGTTCTGAAATGATGTGACCCTGGTGCGTTCCACACAAAAGCAAACCTCAGCACCATGCCCAGATAGCTTGGACATTCTTCACTGTGTGACCCCTGCGTCTCCTTACTCTGTACACTACAAATGTGCAAGAGCAGCTGTTCTCTGAAGTGTTCCCAAACACCTTTGATCAGGGAACCCTTTCATAATGGAGCACATTGTAGAACCAGTTTTTATAAAGAACGCTTCAGGAAATGCTGCTCTCCAGGATTATGACAAAGATAGTACCATGTGCCCAGTAGCTGCTCCCTGATTTGAAGGAAAGCTTGACTCAGTGCATGCACTGTCTTTGGCAAGTGTGAATCCCGCCTGAGGGCTGGTACCGGTGTGCTTCTCCTCCCAGAGTGGGATGTCCGGGCTGCTCCTCACTTGAAGGCCCCAGCTCCTGTTGGTTTTCCTGAGCTATGGTTCAGGGACCTCATTACTCTTGGGCTCCCCCATACCAGTGCTTCCCGAGGGAAGATGTCACTGAGCTTGCTTGGAATGGTAAAGGGTTTTCTGAAAGCAGCCTGTCCTGTCTGAAAACTCTGGAGAGCCCAGCTCACTTTATGTGGCCATCTGCCAGTGGCCTTGAATGTACTTAGAGTTGGAAATTGGTTTATTTGCTTTGGTGGTGTGCTGGGCCATCCGGAGAGGGGCTGCAGGGCCTGCGCAGCCTGTCACAGTGTCAGCCCTGTCCCAACCACCTTAAGAGGGCTTCCTCTTGGGAAGTGCTCTAGTTAAGCAGTCCTGTGAGCCAGGACTGCTTCTATTACTGCCACTCTTGAGATGAGATAAGGGAGCTGAGAAAGCTACTCAGGTTCAGGCGACTCTGACCTCTTTCCCACACAGACAGAGCCCAAGTGTCTCACAGATGCATTCTTAGGGGCTCCCTGCTTTGTCCTGATGGTATTTTCAGGAAAGCTGTCAGGTTTGGCTCTGACAGATCCTGGACTCCCTGCCTTCTTGGGCAGGGTTATTCAGCTCTTTTCTGAGACTAGGGTGTACTTGCTTATGAATTCCAGCCACAGAGCTAGTCGAAGCCAGGGTAAAATTGCCTGGCTAGCTTGGAGGCAGCACCTAGACTGGTCAGGACTGCCTAATGTGGGCATGAATCTTGAGCTATTCTTGGCCTGAGAAGACAGGATTGTAATGATCTGGCCCCTCTGGGCTTTGGAGATGTAGCAAAATTTTAAGATGTCCATCTAGACTTAAGATACTCCCTCCCACCCCACCCCGTTTTCTCTCTCCTTTATAGTCATAAATGTTTGAGCAGATTCAGCCTAAAGTCTGCCTTCTCCTCTGCTGATGGCAGGCTTATGAGGAGTTGTGCCCAGCCTGACTGTGTCCACCTCCTCCCTGCCTGTTTTATGTGACAGAAGTCAGCAGAGGACTAGCAATTTTGTGACCCAGCTGACCCACATGCCCACATTCTTGGGGCTGATGGAGCTGGCCTCCTCGGCCTTGCTGTCTTATGTTGCAGCTGCCATAGGCCCTAATTGGACTTGTGACGCTCCTGTCCCTTGGAGGGGGAGGACAGGTGTTTGTTTGTGAGCCACAGTTCAAATACTTTCATCCCTGGCAACACTAGCCAAGGAAGAAATCAATCAATCAATAGGTATTCATTGAGCATATTGTCTGCAACTGTCAAAAAAAGAAGCCATTAATGGAGTATAGATTTAACAAACCCAACTCCTGTCAGCAGGTCCAGCCCAGGGAAGACTCCTGAGGTGCATCTGGGCCCTGCTATCCCTTCCACCCCCTAGAGCCTTCTCTGCCCACTGCACCTCAGTTCCTGCCCCCCTGTGGCCCCAGAGACCCTTGTGGACTTTGAGGCCTGGCTGCTTGGGGCGGAGAACCCCCAGGATCAGAATCCATCCTGCTCCCTCCAATTTGCCATCCTAGGGCACCAATCCACCACAGTGGTGGAGCCAGCGTGAGATGCAGTGAGGTCACAAGGACCCTCTCTGCTCACCTCTCTGTCCGTGCCCCCACCTCTCCCTTTCATGATCCCCACTGTCCACCTCCTCCAGGAAGCCTTCCTAGCCCTGTTCCACAAAGTTACCTGCATTCCTGACGTGTTTTGGATTTGGCATCCAGGGCTAGGTTAGGCATTTTTACAAGTGTGTCCTTTAACATGGCAGCATGTGTCTGGTGGGATGGTCCCATGCTGCTTGATGGGACAGCCATGCACAAAGCTGCTTGATGGGACAGCCATGCACAAAGCCATGCCTGGCAGCGAGACTTGAATTGTGACCCCGTAATGAATGTGTTAATCCGCATCATTACCTGTGGGATAACCTTTGATGTTGTCATTTTGTTTTTTGAACTTTTATTTTTCTCCAGATAAAGGAATTAAGATAAATTTGCCTTGTATTCTTACAGATGATAACTAGAAGGACTAAGATTTAAACCTAGTCTTCCCTGACGCGGGAGCCTGGGCTCTGTCACCATGCCCTCAGGCCCTGCCGTGTCTACACGTGTCAGAATGGCTCTGAGTTATGCTCCTGGGTCCTAGATACCTTTTGGTGGTTTCTCCAGTAGGACACCAAACACCCTGTGCCCTCCCGACCCAGTGCCTTCCCAGTGCCCAGCCGTGGAAGAAAGTGCTTTCTTGGCAAATGGTTGAGCTTTACCGCTTCTGGCCTAGGGGGACTTTTAACAAAGTCAGTCAATGAATTGAACAGGGGAATTCAAAGTTACTTATTTATACATTTTAGATACACATAATGATCACATTCATCATAGGGAATTTATATCTGTACTCGATATACTTTCTTCTTCTTTTCCCATTCTCCTCCCCTCAGCCCCTCTTCCCCTGCCTATTTACAAAAGCTTTGTTTCCATTTTTCTTCTATTCTCTTTTTTTGTGTCGCTTCTTTCCTTCCCCTCTCCCCCTCTCTTATTCCCCTTCTCATTTGAACATTTTCTTCCTATTTCATGATATTTATTATACATTTTGGTTCTTATTTACACTTTCAGTTCCTTATACCAGAGAAACAATGTGGTATTTGCACATGTGTGATGATTTATTTAAGTTAAGAGTATGGTCTCAAGGTGCATTCATTTGGCTAGAAATATCTCAGGCTTATCCTCCTTTATGGAAGAGTAGTAATCCATTATATTTTTTTAAAAAAACATATCTGGCTCTGCATGGTAGTGCACACCTGTAATCCTAGCACTCAGGAGGCTGAGGCAGGAGGGTTGCCCCAAGTTTGAGTCCAGCCTCAGCAACATAATGAGTTCAAGGCCATGCTGGGCTACATAATGAGACCCTGCCTCAAACAAAACAAACAAACAACCCCTCCCCCAAATCCCCACATCTTATCTATTCATCGATGGATGGATATTGAATCTGTTTCCAAGATTTGGCTATTAAAAACTTTGCCTCTATAAATATGGGTGCACATATATTGCTGTGGTATGATGCATTTAATTCTTTTGGGAAGATATCAAGAAGAAGAAAATCTGAGTCAAATGGAACCTCTAATTTTAGTTTTTTGAGAATCTCTACACTGATTTCCACATTGGTTACACCAGTCTATACTCCCACCCACAGTGGAGAAATGTTCCTTTTTCCTCTCTGTCCCACCAGCATTTGCTATTGGTTGATATCTAAATAATAGCCATTCTTTCTAGAGTGAGATGGAATTTCAGTGTTATTTTAATTTGCATCTTTCAAATGACCAGTGATGTTGAACATTTTTTCATATATTTATTTGCCCTTCCTACTTCTTCATTTGAGAAGTACCTATTCATTTCAGATGTGCATGTTTGGATTGGGTCTTTAAATTTGGGGAGGTTTGATATTTTTGAGTACTTTACATATTCTAGATGTTAGTCATTTGTCTGAGGAACAGCTAGCAAAAGTTTCTTCTCACCATGTGGGTTGTCTTTTCACTCTGCTGGTGGTTTCTTTTGCTGTACAAAAGCTTTTTAATAAGAGGAGATTCCAGTTGTTGATTCTTTGTGATATTGCCTGTGCAATCAGGGTTTTGTTGACGAAGTCTTTGCCTACACCTATGTCTTCAAGAGTTTTACCTAGTCTCTCTTCCAACAGACTTAGTGTTTCTGTTTTAATATTTAGATCTGGAGGTTCAAAGTATTTTAGGTAAGAGCCTATCTTGAAGGTCTTCTCTTCAGTGGAGGGAAAAAGAGGAGGGAATCAAGTGACATTTATGAAACGCCAGGGCACAGTGCTAACTAGTCACTGTCGCCATTGCTTGAAAACCTTCTGGGGTGGTACTATGACTTCCACTTTTCAGATGAGAAACTGAGTCTCAGAAGATTAAGCAGCTTTGGTAAGGATACAGAGCTATTAAATGAAGAACTAGCACTCAAACCCAGGGTCTTGTGATTGTGACCCATACTGTTTCCAGCACACATACAGACTCTCCTCTCTAATTTTAAGCTGCTGTTAGGCAAAAGCTGTGAAACAGCTCTGATTGGTGTCATGGTAGATGAAGGACAGCCATGTTTCAAGGCCCAGAGACAAGACTTGCAGCTTGCATTTCTACCAGGGATTATTAACCTAGAATTTGAGACCCTAGAGACTCCACAAATAGCTCAGGAAGTTCCTTGGAAATTGGAAGCCTGAAATGTGCTTATGTGCATTTTCCCCACAGAGAGAGAGAGAGAGAAGCCAGAGCTCCTCATTTCTCAAAGATGTCTGTGAGTCAAGAAAACTTTGGGAACGGGTCACTTCAGAGGGTCAGAAAATGGATTCCCAAAGGAAACTGTATCTGTGGGCTTGCGATGGGGGTGCTCTGCCCCGGCTGACAGCAGGAGCCCGACTACTGAGGAGTGGAGAGGAGTCAGAAGCTTTCTGATGCCCCTTGGACACTGTAGATCCAGAAGGCCTTGGTTCTCAGTCAGTGGGGACCACAGTCTCCAGGCCTGTCCTGCGGCAGGCAATGAATTGGATGTGACGGAAGTGGATGGTACAGGAGCCACGTGCTGTAAGATTGTTCACTTGGCAAGGGCAGGTTGCGTGAAATTCTGCCCTCTTGGGTTAGTGCATTCTGGCATCCTGGCTGATGCTAGGGAGAGAAGGATGTATCTGGGCTCCAGAGCACAGTAAAGGCACAGTCCTCACCTTTAGAGAGTCCATAAGTGCGCCTCCGTGTTTACTCTGCTAAGAATAGAGAGGCAGCATGGGTAGGCAGAGACCTTCCTCCTCCTGCCATCCTTCCCTCTGCGTGATTTGATTTCCAACACAGTTGAAAAAAGCCCCTCCCTGTCGACCCTGTTGGTTCCTCTGTATGCAAAGTGGTTTCTTTAATTGAATTTGGCCTGTGAAAAATACTCTCTAAACACAACCCTGTGATCTGAATGTTGACGAGGGAAAATGGCTTGCTGCTGGGCGGAAGCTGGCAGTGTGTCTTGCTGCAGCAGGGAGACTCACCCAGGGCTCACCTTTCTCACTGCCTCACTTTCCTCACCTGCCAGTAAGAAATGGAAAGCGGACAGTCTAGAGATGACCTGGATTCTAGGTGGGTCATATCTTTGTGACTTTAATCATGTAGCATTTTTATGTCTTATCTCAATGCATCTCATTTGTTTATTCAATTACCTATCTATCATCTGTCAATCTATCTATTACCTATCATCTATCTATCTATCTATCTATCTACCAGTCATGTTTCATATCTAGAGGCCCCAAAAGCCTCATGTGCCCATAGGTGGGGCTTTTGAAATGTGATTGAATCGTGAGGGTGCTGGAGCTGTAGATGACACTGGAAGGTGACTCTGTGGGGGCTTGACTTGGTCCCTCCCTCCCTGCCTCCTCTGTGCTGTGCTTCCTGGCTGCCATGATGTGAGCAGCTCCTCCATCCACGCCCTGCTGTCTTGCTGCTTCTGCCTTGGAGAAACCAACCAAGGACGGAAACTTCTGCAACATGAGCTAAAATAAACCTCTCCTTCTTAAATTGTAGGTACTGGGTGCTGTGTCCCAGGAGCAAGGGAAGTGACTAAGGCACTGTCATCATCTTTGTTGCTGACCTATTAGGAGTGTCAGCTGCATAAGTGACACTGCAGTTGGGAGGTAGAGTTAAATAAGACATCATCTCCCCCATCTTAGCATTACTGAGAGGGTCCAGTAGGTCAATGTATGTGAAGACACTTTAGAAAAGCAGAAGATGCTTCTTAAATAGGATATGTGTTCTTGCAATGTGTTCTCCCTGGGCTTCCAGATAATCAGATGGCATGATAGATGGTTCTGTTGAAATCACTTTGTCCCATGACTGGCTCAGTGGAATTGGGGCTGAAGCTGTGCTTGAAGGTTATCTGAAGATTCCTGTCATAATCTAGATTTGCAGCTAGATTGGGTGATTACCTAAACTAAGCTCCCTCGCTCCTCCTTCCCCTCCTTCCTGTGAGCTTTTCATGTGAGAAAGATGTTCTCCTTCTCCTGAGAGTGTTGAAGCCCCAATGCTAGCAGGGGGCAACTGTCCTCTGCAGGGAGATGTGGTTTTGCCATTTAACTAATTGGCAGGATTGGTGGCTATAATAGCTAAGTGTTTAATTCAAGATTAATCATTGAATAAATACTGTGTTGGTTTGATGAGAAGATAGCATTTCTGTCCTTTGTTGGGAAGTGTTTATGTTGTATATGGAGCCTCTATTGACCAGGGGACATTGACTGCTATTTCAGTGCCCATTATCTGTGGGCATCTGTTACTTGGCAGTGCCTGTGTGGTGTGAGAGGATGGGACTTAGAGAAGACAAGTACTGATTTATTTTAGTCTCATCTTTAGGAGATAAAAATCAAAATAAATTTGATCAATAAAAGCTAGAGCTAAATCAATAATAAGATTTCAAGTTGAAAAATTACCCAGAGAAAGAAAAACATTAAGTTCTCGGATCCCAGAAGAAAGAAAAGTCTAAAATATATTTCATTGGTCTTGTCAAGGCATATTTGAGTTTTCTTCCCCCACTTAACTATTTTACCTTTGCAATGCAGACATTTCCAAAGTTTGTTTGAGCAGTGCGCTAAAAAGGCACTATAAGCAAAGTTGCCAGAACATTTTGTAGGATAAATCATTTTTCAGCAAATCCTGACTTGCTTTGGCATGCCAGTGTCAAGAGGAAAGCCAGGAAAGATTTTGTTCTCTAATAAATTGACAATGGTTGTGTTCCTGAAAAGTAGAGCATCAAATGAATTTTTGAAAACTGAGTCTCGTTTTGGAATGCTCGGGGTATAAAAACACAGATGCCTTTCACTGAGTGAGTACTTTCCCATTCTCCCTTGTTTTGTATTTTAAAAATGTTTGCAAGTTTGGACTTTTGCATGTGGCACCTACTTAAAGTAGGGACTACCTGTGGATGAAGGGATGGGAAGAAAGGATGATGGGCCCTCTGCCTAAGCAGGGCTCGCTCTCCTCTGCCTGTCTTGGAGCCTGGTGAAGCTTTTGGGGCGGGCAGCTGAGTAAGCTGATGGCCATGCTGTGCTGTTAATATTGATTGAAGTTTTATTGATCGCTTTCTGTAAACTCTGTGACTGTATTGATTGCAAGCACCAAAATAAAAAAGGAAGGCATCTTACTGTCGGAGGCAGTTGTGCTGGCAATCTCTGGTCCTGGGATGAATTTTGCGTGAGAAGACACAGGCAGGATTGCTGTGAAGAAGAGCCTCCTTTTCCAGAGGTCACTGAGCTCTCAGCCAGTCTTTCTCTGAAGAAACTTTGCCCATTACAGTGAGTCAGTCCCCTCCCCAGGAAGCTGGGCATGATGTCTCACAGCGACTGTGGAGTGAGACCGAGCTGATGTGGCCTCAGGCATTCTGTCTTACTAAGTATTCACTGAACACCTGCTATCACCTGGGTTCTAAGGATAAACTAGATAAGTTGACATGGTTCCTATTTGGGGAACATTTTTCTCCCTTGGTTAGAGAGGTAACTTATCATTCAAAATTTTTATTTTGAAAAATGTCAAATACATACACTGAGAGTTTTCACTAACCTCCCACTCAACCATTACGGAGTTTCAGCAATTATAAACCCCTCAGGCAGGGTGTCTAGGCAGCAGACCGCACAATTCCATGCACTGCAATAAGCTATGGAGCCACCTTGGCGAGCTCCTTAACTTCCTCAAGCCTCTGTTTCTTTGTCTGCAGAATGAAAAGTCTGTGTGAACCGCACAGGGCTGTTCAGAGGACCGAGGAAGTATTTCCCTGAGTGTGTTTCCACTGGGCTGGGAGATGTGTGGTTTAATGGGGGTCCTTAAGATGGATGGTGGTCCGAGCCAGTTGCTTGGTAGACAGCACAGGGCCTGGCTGCGCCTCTCAGCAGACGGTGGTGAGGACAGAGATGGTGGCGGCAGAGCTGGCTGTTCAGGTTTCCACATGGTTGATGAGAAAGGGTACAGGAGAGAAATCCTGAGTGACATGTGATGATACAGGAGCTGAAGAGACCTTTCTGAGAGGACGCGATACTGGTGAGTAAAAGGACAGTGTGTTGGACTTCACCATATTAAAATGCTGCAGGGCCACCTGCCCCCTCCTGGGTACTAGGCACCTTATACATGCGAGGATCCTGCCTCAGCCTCTCTTTCGGGAGATAGGACAAAAACCCCTCATAAATTAAAAGACTAGATTATTTGAGTAACAGCCCGGGACCACAGAAGAGCTGACATAGGGGAAGCTGATTAATTGGCCATTGCTTGTTCAGACATTAATTGCTCATCAGGTCCAAGAACAAACACTGTAGGCAGAGCAGGAGAGGGGGCTCCACAGACTGCCAGGGAGGGAGGCGATACCATGCGGGCCCTTGGATGTGGGTCAGAGGTCAGTAAAATACTGCAGAAGTTCCCATACTCACGGTCTATTAATTTCCAGGTCATTCTTAGTTTTTGTTTTGTTTTGTTTGGTTTTGTTTGGTTTGGTTTGGTTTGGTTTGGTTTGGTTTGGTTCAAGTCCCTGGTGTCCTGTCTGGTGCTGGGGAGTAGGAGCTCGATCAGTAAAGTATGGTGGCTTTAGGTCAGGCCCTCGTGGGGTACTGGCCTCTTACCTCAGGATGGTTGGCCTGGGCATGTGGAGAATGGGCTTTGCAGTCCAGTCCTAAACAATCTTCTCCCCCTTGGGCTCAGTGGATCCATCTGTGAGATGGGAATTGTGGCAGCAGGCTTTCTGCAGAGCAGCAATTGATACTTGAGGATTACCAGAGGCCACCTTGTGGGACAGTATATTCAGCGGTCCAGATTTGGGGCTGCCTCCAAGTTGGTGTTCTTTAGTCCTACTTTCACAAATGATGGGATTTTTTTTTTTTTTTACCCTAAGGGGTCTACTTATCCCCCAACTCCCAATGTCCCAAGTGGTTTGACAAGAAACTGTCCAGTGAGATCAGAGTCTTGGGCACAGGTGAGACATTCCCAAAGCAGCCAGGGGCCACAGGCTGGGTGCGGGGAAGAGCACAGCCTCAGCCCTGTGCCTGATTTCCTGGGGTCTGGCCCTGGAGTGATAGGTGATGCTGCTCCATGCTCCATACTTCCCTCACTAGGTATCTGGTCAGAGCCAGGCTTCTAGAGGAGGTACTTACCCTGAAGGTGGGAACTTGATGGCTGAGTGATCCAGCAGAAGAAACACTGGATGTTGTATAAGGAGTGTGTGGTAGCTGCTGGTTGCCAAATAATGTATATGATATAGTTCTACTGTTTAAAGAAAATGATAGATTGGTTGGGTAACTGCTATGAATACATATGTATAAATCCATGTGCAGAAAGACCCAGAAGGACACATGGCAGAGTGACAGTAGTGAATTTGGGTGGATCTAGGATGGAGGCAGGATGGTCAAAAAGCATGACAGTCTTCTCTACAATGTTTTAGCTTTGCCCCAGAAGATCTTTCACATGGCTGAGCAGGGACATGGAGTCTGAGCCCCCAGTTCTCTGTGAAAGGAAGACAAGTCCTTCTCAGGGGACTTGCCAGCTTCTCTGGGGACTGAAGGTGATGTTCTTGGTTCCTGAGATTCTATCAGTGGAAGGCAGTGTCATCGTCACCCCCTTTGGGGTCAGACATTGGACGCTCCTCTGTCCTTTCCCATGTCCCACAGAAGGATGGTAACCCCTAGCCTCCCCATAGTTAGCAATTGTGCAACTCGTTCTGGCTGATGAAATGTGTGCAGAAGCAATATGTGTGGTTCTGGTGTGGCCTTAAGTCACCTGCACCCATCCTCACATTTGCCTCTGCAGAGAAACAGTACAGATACTATTGTCACCCCAAGTGTCCCCTTGGAGGACAGCTGCCTGGGAAGCTCACATGAGGCTGGGATATGAGCAAGAAGCAGACTCCTGGTGTCTGCCACTTAGATGCTGTTGATCCTCAGTGGATTAATTACCCCATCATACTTTCTTTCTTGTTCTGAATTTGATTCTCTTCTGCTTTCTGTACCTCATTTTCCTCCGTGGAAGTTGGGAAAGTTGCATGGCTTGGCTTGCTGGTGCCATGAGTAGGTGTGAAGCCTGTTGAGAGATGGCTGCTATGCAGTGCAGGTGCTCAGGTTGTGATGCAGAGCTCTCTTTCCTCCTTTGGGACCTATATGGAGCAGACTGGCTTCTTGGGTTGGGATGGGGACCCTGATCTAGAGGCCTGGCCTCAGGTGGGTGGGGGAAGGGCTGAGATGCCAGCCCTTGGGTAGCCCCCAGCCGCAGAGAGGAGCCTGGGGCGACTGCCACTCCTCTAGTTACAGTATAATGCTTGGATTGGTGAGAATCGATTCCAAGGATCAATTCACTGCAGGTTGATAAGAGATTCAGTGTGTTTTGGGGATTGGCCATTCCCCAGGCCAATGCAAAAATTTGCACTATAAGCAGTAATTAAGAAGTTCTTTGCCCTTGGCTGCGGTTCCTGGGATGAATGCCAGCCCCTGTGAGCCCTTCAGGGGTGGCTCAAATGGGGACAGGTGACAGGCACCTGCACACACACTGTAGCCAGCCTGAGGCTTGGCAGACCTTGCCCTAGTTCCGGGCCTGGTTCGTCTGGTGTGCTGGGGCTGGGGACTCCTGGAAAAGGCTGTCTAGGCTACAGAGGGGAGTCTTCCCATGTGGCCAGCACCATGGGCCAGTTTGGTCCAGTGCAAGCAACTCTAGGGCTGGAGGGAGGAAGCCTGGGCTGCACGAACTTGGCCATGCCATAGCCAAGCTCCGGGCCTCAGTGTTGTGCTCAATAAAATGGTTGATACATGGAGTCTTGTCTTTCAGTCTTTGATCAGTGTTGTTTAGACTGCCCTTGGGAGCTTCCAATCTGGTCACCATTATGGACCCTTGTAGCACAAGGGTCCTGTAGTGCAATCTGCAATAAACTGTGCACTCTGAAACCTTTCATTTTGCAGAGGAAAGGGTGGAAATAAATGTGGAGTGAAGTGCGGGGAGGGAGAAAGCGGGACTTTGTTCAGTAACCCCAGTAGGCAAGCATTCTGCACACCTGTGTGTAATAATATGCATCAACACATACTTTTCTCCTATGGAAGCTCATCATCATTTTAGTGTGTTTGAGAAAGTAGTGGGAGGGGAAGAAGAAAAACAGATGGAGAAGAACAGAAAGACACATTTCCTTTTGCCTTTATTCACAGTCACATATTTCGTTGGAGGCATAATTTATGTACATCTATGCAAATAACCTGGTTTCCTGGAGTTAAAAATTTCTCCTATTCCCACTAACAGAGTGGGAAAAATTGCAGCCAGAAGGGAGTGACTCACTCGCACAATACCAACTCCCTGAAGCACAAGCTCTCCTCCTGGGAGCACGCTGTGCCCGTGGCCAGTGGCCTTCTTGAAGGTTGCTGCAGGAGGGAGACAGACACTCCAGCCGGAGGGCCACTATGGGTAAGAACAGACAAGAAGACCCTAAGGCAGAAAGCACCAGAGGTTGGTTGAGATATGCACACTTTTGACAAGCTTTGTGCCCAGCTGATGGTGGGAAGGGGCATCCCTTTTACAAAATATAGATGCACTTAGCCGTAAGCTGCATAATGATGCCGTGTCTTCCTCCTTGCAGTCCAGGGGTGCTGTGGTTCTGTCTCTGGCCTGAGGATTTGCTGGAGGTCCAGGAAGCTCACCCCAGAGAGTTGAGGGTTTCCAAGCTCCTGCACCTTGCCTGCTTTTGTGCTCCCAGCCTTCAGGCCTCATCCTTACTTCCTTGGACCGAGAAGTTACATCTTAGCTGGTTGAAAGCAGCACTGCTTGCTTCTTTAAGATCAAAATCACCTTACATTTATAAAGGATTGCAATTTACAAAGCTCCTTAACGCCCCTCCCATTGCCTCATTTCTTGGAAATAGGTCTGTACTATGGCTTGGACACTCAGGCTCTCAGACACTCAGTGGCAGCTGGAAATAGTGAGTGCCAGATGGGGAGGAGGCCTAGAGCATTTTCCTATCTCCCCGCACCCCTCTTGTCCCTCCACAGCAGCATGTGTGGCTCAGGGTGGCTGTGCCCTGTAGGCAGGGAGGGTGGGTGCAGCTGTGATGGACTTGTTTCTGGGGCTGGACAGGTATGAGCCTGTTGGGCACCTCCACCCGCGTGTCTGATTGGGGTCTGCCTGCCCACGCGCAACTCTGATCTTGCAGCCATATCTGGCTGTCCTTAGTGGACCAGGGCAAAGCTGTCATTTACCTGTGGATATCCTCACAGTCTACACCTTGCCAGGTCAAGGGGTGGGTAGAGGTGGGGCAGAGCTGCTCTCCAACACTTCTACTTCAGAAGTCCAAAGATCACATTGTGTCCCATAAATGTGACCGTTATGTGTCAATGAAAAGGGGGATAGGGACAGTCCCCAGCCTCCTTGGCTTCCTTCGGGGCAAATGTGTAGTTCCTTGCTCTGAGATTCATATAAACCCTTCCTGATTGACCTCTGTGATTTCTAGCTTCACCACATTTTGGGTTAACAGGTTTCATACATTTATAAGCTGCTGTAAATTTGTCCAAAAGTCACATCTTTCCAGCTTTGAGAGGGAGCTACTTGCTCTGATGTTCTGGGGTGTAGTGAATGTGTTAGTGTTTGCTGTGTCCCTATCGTGGGGGTGTCCTGGGTTCCATCATAAGGATTCCCCAGGCCCTCCTGGGCAGCCTCAGGGGGGCCTTTGACACCAGAACAAGCCTCTGACCGCCCCAGCTGCAGCAGGCACCCATGGACTGTATGCTCAGTCATGTGCGGACTGTGGGTTGAGAACACCACTTGCACAGTCGCATTCAGTTATTTTCTCCAAATAGTAGAAGTACGCAGTTTAGGGAAAATGAGAATCCCCTGCGCATTCTGATGTCCAGCCCCAAGCAAAGCTGCTTTGACTGTCCATCCAGCTCTTCAGGTGGCCACTTCCACATCTGCGGATCTGTGCAGGCACTCACCTGTGCTGCACAGCAGGTGTTTGAGGACGCACTCTCCTCACCATCATTCTGCAGCATAGAAACGGGCTCTGGAGGGGAGAAGTGGTTTGCCAGGGTCCCTGAGCTCAGAAATGGCAAGGTCCAGTCTGACTGTGGGCCTCGGCTGGAGGCCGCAGTGTGGGTGGCTGGTGACTGGCGCTGGTGACTGGAAAGCCCACATGGTGACTGGCCTGTGGCAGCAGTGCTCACTGGTTTCCGTTTGAATGATGACTTCCATGCTGAGGAGTCTGGCTATGAACATGGAACGGGAGGCCACACATCAATGCATATTCTTTTCAAGTCCTGAAGGGACTGTGTGCTTGAGTTATAAAAAACACAGCATCTTTATGGTGGACTCAGACCTCAATCAGAGCAAGGACTATTCTGTTATGCTCACTTCGCCCTAGCACCAAGCGTAGTACGTGTTAGTGAGTATGTACCAAGTGAGCGTGTGGACACAGAGAGCTATCGCAGTAGAGTTCTCTTACATCCTTTATCTCATCTGGGCCTTGAAGCTGTCTTGTGAGAAAGGGTTTGGCGATGATCTCTCCACTTAGGAGCCAAGAAGATGCAGGGGAGTTAACCTGGGCCAATGTTTTGCCTGGTTATCTCACTTAATTGCTGCTTGTTGTATTTAGGGAAAGGTCCCATGGCTGCTGACTGACTGCAGACCCAGAGCTGTGACTCTCACATTTGTCCCAGGCCATGTTTTGCCCATTGTCCTGCTACTTCCTGCATCCTTTCCAGGGGCCCAGCTGTTGCCAGGTGGCAGCTGCAGCACTGTGCTGGGGCCCAGCTCCATCACAGAAAGGGCTAGGCTGCTGTGTGGCTCAGGATTGTCCCAGCTTGGTGACTGTTGTTCTCTAATCACATGGTACGTGCTATGCTGGACAGGAGATGGAGCCAGAAATTACTGAAGACTGAAAACCTTGCCTCATTGTGTTACGAATGACTTCCTGTCCACTCACAAAGAGCAAGAATGGAGGCTTTTTTCTTCTTTTTTTCTTAAAGCATTTACTTTGAGACATCATGGAAAAATCAGAGGTACCTTAGTTGTTAACAAAAACACTGACCTGTCAGCAGGTTTTCCTTGTGGAGAAGGGATCTGCAGCAGGAAAGGAGGTCATTCTGACAAATCCTGTGAGTTGTCCTGGGTGCTGGGGAAGCTTCTGGCAAATTGATATCTACCAGAACTGCTGATATATTTTTCTGAGGCCTCTGACAACCATGTGATCCCTGCCAGTGCTGAGGGACACATGGCCTACCTGCACAGCTGTGCTAGTCAGGGGGCAGAGCCTGCAGATGCACAGTCTGATCCTGTTCCCCTCCACCCTGACCCCCGCCCCTCCCTGTTCCATGGTGGGGCCTCCAGGTGGAACTGTTCACCAGTGACCCAAGGCCAGAATTGACTTCTGGGAGGGGGCCTCAGCTGGCCAGAAGGACCAGCAGTCAGCACTCTGTATAGGGCCAGATTGTTGATGTTTCAGATTTTACCAACCTTCTGGTCTCTGTCACAACTCTTATTTTTCCTTTAGATTTTTTTCAACCATTTCAAAATGTAAAACACTTGCTGTAGATGGGGTCTCAATTATCCCCCATAGGCTGATATGTTCAGGGGTGTAGTCCCCAGACAGTGTGCTGTTGGTACCTTGAAGAAGAGTGGCCTAAGGGAAAGAAGTTAGCCTGTCCCCCTTGAAGGGGACATGGGGACCCAATTCATTTGCTGCTCTTTCATTTCCCAGCCATCCTGAGGTGTGCAGCTTCCTCCACCACATGCTCCCTGCCATGCTGTCCTCCTCACCACAGGCCAAGAGCAATGGGCTAATTGCTCTTGCAACATCATGCACTGACAGCTCCAAAACCATGAGCCAGAATGAACCTTCCCTCTTTTCAAGTTGACTGTCTCAGGTACTGTGTCACAGTAAGGAAGTGGTGACTCACACTCCAGTCTTCATGTGGGCTGTGCTTTGTTGGTTGCTGTGCTACTCCTCATTCCATCTTCTGTCCCCTTGAAACTGGAATCTTCCTTGAAAGCCCACATGGCAAGTGTGATTAGCAGCATTAGCTTGAAGGGCTTCCCAATGGTACAGGGCTGTAAACTGTGAGGGCATGCAGAAGCCTCCACCCACTCTGTGCACCCAGGTCTCCAGGACAGTAACTCAGGTCTGCAGCTACTCTGACCAGATCTCCACGCACCTTCTCACTGCCTTCACATGGGCCAGTGAGCTGTAGGAAACCTTGCAGCACCCAAATAATACAACAGGCCTGGGCCAGAGCCTTGGCAGACAGGAGCTTCTGGGGAGTGGGAGGTGCTTCTGGGGAGCCGCTCAGGGCAGGTGAGTGTGTCATGGTGGCAAGAGAACACCAGGAGGCAGCACTGAACTGGGTGTGCTCTTTCCCGCCTCAGCTGGATCTTATAATTGAGATCCCCAGGGAGTGCGGCTTTTGTCGGCTGTCTTTGGAGAGGCAAAGGTGCTGAGCCCCAGAGCAGTGGCAGATGGCCCTGAATCCCTACCCCCATCGCTTCTAAGACTGAGCTGTGTTCTTGTACTTGCTGTGTCAGGATAGCCCCACAGTGACCCCTGAAAGTGGCTCTGAGCCCTGAGAAACTCTCTCTGCAGCTGCAGTCCAACCACATCCATGCAAGGGCAGCAGAGGTGAGGGCGGGGGTGGGGGGAGGTGCGCCAGCTGCAGATCTAGAGCCTCTCTTTGCTGCCACCTGTGTCGTGGGCTTTGGGAGGGGGTTTGACAGGCTGGGTGTGCATCACAGTCACTTCCTCTGTCCCACCCGAGGCAGGTGGCTGGTGAGGAAACCTGAGAAGCCATTGCATGTAGACCCGGAATTTGCCCTCTCTGGGCTCTGTGTCACCTCCCAGGTTACTGAGCATTGTCTCCACAGTGTTCCTCCAGTCCCTCCCCTACTCTGCATCCTGCTACCACAGCCTCATTCTGGATGGCCTCCGGATCCCATCACTGTGCTGCAAGGGTAGCCTTCCTGGACCCTGCGGGCCACAGTGCTCTGACATGCTCGGGGCTGCTCAGAATGGAGAGTTTTCTCCCTTAGGACTCTTGCTGCTGTCCACCTCTAGCCATGCTGATGTCTCCTCACACTCGCAGCTGTTCTCCCACATGTCTTTGTTCCTGCTGGTTCCCTGCCTCAGCCCCCATGCCCTGACTGATCTTTGCTTGTCCTTTAAGGTTCATATGTTAGGCAACTTTCCTTTGCTGTGGTAAATGCCTGACACAATCAACTTTGGAAGAGAAAAGCTTTATTGGGCTTACAGTTTTGGAGGTCCCAATCCATGATCAGGGGGATCTGTTACTTTTCGGCCTCTGGTGAGGATCTGTACAACCCGGCTGGAGCAATGTGGTAGACCAGAACTTCTCCCATCATGGCCAGAAACAAATGAGGAAGCAGGGAGCCCTGTGTGCCCTTCAAGGGTATGCCTCCAACAACCTGACAGCCTCTTGGCAGGCACCACCAACTTCCCAGCAGTATCATGCTGGCGACCACTCTGTGACACACAGGCCTTTGTGGGACACTTCAGGTGAAAATTGCAGCAGCTCAGGTCCGCAGGGGCTGCAGCCACCTGGGCCAGCTGTGCCACTCGTGCTGTCCATCTGCTTCCTGACAACTGGTCCAGGGCTGTGGTCCTGCATATATCTGCAACTACAGTGCCTCAGAGCATGCAGTAAACATTCACCACTGGGGTAGAGGGGATGCTGAGAGCTGAGAGCCCGAGGCCCACCTGGCCTTTTTCCATGGACGCACACCTGCCTTTTGGACACTCAGGAACAAGAGACCTAGTCCTAGGCAGTAATCATTCCTATCTCTGACCATCTGTCTTCCTTTCTTCCCCACCCCTCTCCTTTCCTCTCTTCTCTCCTCTCACCTTCTTTTGGTGGTATTGGGGCTTGAACCCAGTGCCTTCACTGAACTATATCCCAAGACCTTTCTCTATTCTGTATTTTGAGACAGGGTCTTACTGAGTTGCCCAGGGAGGGCTCAAACTTAGGATCTTCCTGTGTCAACCTGCTCTGGTGCTGAGATTACAATCATGCGCCACCATGCCTGGTTAGCTGGTTGTCTTTCTTTTTACAACTCCTTTTGCCATCTCAGTCCACCCTAAATTAGGGTATTCTCACAGCAGCATGGACGGGGTTAGGCCTTCCTCACCTGAGCCTGCTCAGAAGCAGATTCCCAGGCTGGGTTTGCCTTCTCACCTCTCTCCCCACAACTACCCTTGGATGCCAGCTCCAGCAGGGGCCAGGTAGAGGGGATGTACTGTTTCTCTAGCCTTTTCCACCCCTTGCTAAGCACCTAGGGTTATGCTGGGTCCAGGACTCTTGAGAGGTTTGCCAGCAGACCCAGGTCTCTGCTTGATGGGGGATGGGCTGGAAGCCAGTGACTCGGGGTGTGGATCTGGGTCCCCTGAGGTGTAACAGGTTATCTTCTGAGGGGCAGTAGGTGAGGCTACACCCCTATGTGGGTGAAGCAGCCAGATTTATCAAATAGAAATCCATCCAAATAGTGTGTGGGACATACATCTACCAATCTGTTACCTGGTTTGTCTGAAATTGACATTTATTGGCCATTCTGTATTTTCTCCAGCAACCCGGTGGACAAAGTGCCTTTTGAAGGGCTGGGTATTCTCAGTGTCTACTCATCAAGCTGGAGCACGTCTTTGCTGGGCAAAAGACCTGAGAAGCGGGGCCTTGGTACCAAGTCACCCTCTTAGCTTTGCTTTCTCAAGTCTGCAGGTCCTGCCAGACAGGAAGAGGGCCTGTGCCTCGGTGACGTGCCCAGTGATGGGGAAGGCCCAGTCTTAGGCATTCAGATTTCTGGCTTGCTTCCCTTTTGCTGGATCTGATGTCTTAGTCAAGACTGGTGGCCTGTTTTGGCCTAATGTCTGCAGGGCTGTGAGCTCTAAGGGACGGGTGCCTCCTGCACAGCACTACAGATCTCTGAGGCTGAGGGCCATGGTGGTGGGCAGGTAGGGTCCAGGAATCCGAGTTGAAATTGAGGCCACTCCTCTTTTCCCATTTCTCCCCTTCCAGTGAACAGTCCATCTTTCTGGGGATTCCACCCAGGGGCCTGTGGCAGTGAGCTGTATCCCCTTTGATTTTGAAACAGAGTCTGGCTCGGTTTTCCCAGGCTGTCGTCTAATTTGCAGAACTTCTGCCCCAACTTCTTGTGTAGCTGAGGTTACAGGTGTGGACCCCACCTGGCCAGTCATCCTTTCTGGTCAGCCTTGGAGGATGTAGGCTTGATATTTTGAATATTTTGTCACATTTGTTTTGAAGGTTCACACACAGTAAAATTCACTTGCCATTTTGTTGAGTCCGCAGGTTTTGGCAAATGCTCCATTACCCAAATTGAGATATAGACCAGATCCAGAATTCCCACATCACCGCCACCACCACCACCACCATCAAACCAGATTCTCTTGTGTGGCTTCCCTAGAGTCACAGCCTCCCCACCTGCATGCCCTGGCTACTGCAGATCTGTTCTCTGCTCCTGCAGTCTTGCTTCTTACAGAATGTTGTGCATGTGGGGTCGTATGGCATTCAGCCTTTGCACCTGCTGCTCCTGTGCGAGACTCTGCCATGCTTCTGTCTGTGTCTGGATCACCCCACATCTGGATGTGCCACCATTTGCTTGTCCATTTGACCACTGAGGACATTTGGGGGTGATTATATCAAAGTTGCTCTAAACATTTGTGTTCAGGTTTTTGTGTCAAAATAGGTTTCATTTATCTCAGTAAATACCCAGGAGCAGGATCACAGGGAACTATGTCAAGTCTTTTGAACCTAGGAACTCTCTGGCTTGCTCTCTGTAAGGGGAGCTGATGGGTATCTGCAGCTCCCACCCCTTTCACATGATATCACCTTATTGCTGATTGTCTTTTGGTGGAAATGGGACCTGGTAGTCAGACAAACCAAAGTTTTAAAGAGGTTGCTGATGGGATCCTGGCCGGATCTTGGCCCTGTGCTTTTTCCCCTTGCAATCTTTTGCTGGCCCCTATCTTCCTGGGTTCCTCGGCGGAACACACTGAGCATTTGCAGCCATGGATGTGGGATGTGACCCAGGTGCTGGACCCATCTGGTGAACAGCAGCTACCTAGCACACAGGGACCTAACCATTCCTGTGATTCTGGCTGCAAGTAGACCCAGCCATGGCCCAATTAACTCGCAGGATACATCATGTACAAGTTATTCTTTCACAATTCAGTATTTTCTGGCAGCCTTTTCAAGCAGAACCAACACAGGCCAGATTACCACGCTGCCTTGGGCTGTGGGTGTTTGCTTGTTCTTGTTCAGCTCAGCCTGCCTTCCCTTTGTAGGGTCATTTGGGATTTGGGACCTGTGCCTGAAAGTCTTAGACAGACAGCTCTCCACTGTCTGCTTTGGACTTAGAATCAAGATAGCAGGACCTGACACCCTCACTGGGACGCTAGGCTTTCCCAGAGCTCCAGCTTTTGAACATTTCAGTAGAGGATTGTTATTCTTGGTGTCATTGTCATCTCATTGTGATACAGGTCACTTTTGATTTGGAGAAAGTAGATGGAGGATTTTATTATTGGTGGAAAGCAGCCATACAAGACAGGAAAATACTTCTGATTAATGATTTGACTTCTCTTGTTTTAGTAAGCCTCATTGAAAACAGGTGAGCACAGGCAGAGGGCAGTGCATCTTCCCTGGTGGCCTATGTACTTTGTAGAAAAGTGTGTGTTTTGAAGAAGAGGAGAGGTACCGTGGCAACGTGGCCCTGAAAGCATGTCCTGGAACACACACTGGCCTGGTCCAGCTTGACTGATCTTCAGCTTGGGACCACGGTGCTCTACACATAGATAAGGAGCAGACACTGCCTGAGGAAATGTTTCCTGTTGGATTCCTGGAGGATCAAAATTAGATTCAACAAATAGTTATTTAGTTCATGCTGTGTACCAGGCAAAATGTGTGAGATACTTTCATTGATATTATCTGGGGACTACCTGGGTCAAGAGAGTGGAACCTCACTCATAAAATAAAAGCTAAGCATCCTGGGGTGAAGTGCCATCCCCAGAGCTGCAAAAACAGACTGAAAACAAAAATCTGAACACCTTGCCACATCCAGTTGCTTCTGAAAAGGCAGTGCAGAGATAGAAGTCCTTTAAATAATGAGCCCTCCTAGAGCACTTCACACAGAGAATCAAAAGGAGAACCAGAGTTTTAGAAGATGGCTTTCTCTGTCCTAGGGAACTTCAGTGCCTGATTTTACAGAGTGAGTTAGACTGGGAGGAAGCAGAGCGTCCTGTGGGGACGAGGAATCAGGGTCAGATTGCCTGGGGACAAAGCCAGCTCCTCTCCTGCTTCTGTAGCAGTGAGCAAGTACTTGATCCTCTGAACCTCAGTTTCTGCATCTGCAAACCAGGAGTCTTAAAAGCCCCCTCCTGGGGCCTTTCCATAGCACTCAGAAGCATCAGTAAGGCGATGATGAGTGGCTGCCCAGCTCCTGGCTCTTGCATTTTTGTTCCAACAGCACAAGCTAATACCAAGCCGCACAAAGAAACCTCAGATTTTTTTTTCTAGGAAATGCCAAAGTTGAGGTTTTCCCTTGAAGCCTTATGAGGAAGCTTCTGAAAAGCAACCCACGGGCTCTGGAAAGCATGTCAGCAAAGACCCCTCATGTGTAAACAGTGGCCCCATCCAAGGGGCACGATAACTACAGTGGCTGTGCAGTGAGCACGGACCTGACCTGTACCTCTGTATCATGTAGAGTGGGCTTTATTTAGTGGGTCTGAGGAGGCCAGAGGAGAGGCTGGCCAGGCTGTGGGTTCTACTATGGGTCTGGAGAAGGGAGGGCCATAACCCTGGCACTGGCATGCATGAATGGCTTCTCCAGAATCACCCCTGCCTGTGGGTTCCAGGATTCTTCCAAGGGGCACAGCCCACCAGGCCCTGCCCTTTCCCCTCTGCCCGCACTCTGTCAGCAAGTGCCCTTCCTGTTGGCCTCTTGGGCCTGCTATGAAAAAACGGAAAACTAGAAGCCATTGCTGTCCTCCAAAGAGTTAAAGACTGGGAAGTGAGCACAAGAAACAATGCTTATTTTTGTCCCAAGTGCACACTCCACAGCCCTGTGGTTGCAGTGTGACCTAGAATCATCCAATGAACAGCTGCAGTAGGGAGTGTCTTAGTGCCACTGTTTCAAGGACACAAAAAGCCTTCTTAGAGGAGACTGAAGAGGAGTATACACATGTCCTGAGGTGCAGGACAGGACTTGCTCCCTCTGGTGGTTGACAGTGACACCAGGCAGGAAAGGCTGCCAGATGAGGCGGCTGCTGGGTGCAGTGCCTCCAGGCTGCATTGGAGGCAGGAATTAGAAGCTCATAGCTGCAAAGAGTCTGTAATTCTCTCCACCCCATCCCACGCCTCACTTTGGGGCACTTTAAGGCATGGAGAGAGTGAAAATGGCACAGATGTTTCCTAGTATGTTGGACCCTGAGTCAGCAGCAGGCCAGGATGCCTGTGCCAATAAGACAGAGTGGCCAGATAGGAAGAGGTTTTTCAGAGTCACACAGCTAAGCAAGTGTAGATTGGGGATGGGAAAGGACCAGGAGGGGCTAGGGAGTACCATGAGCATCCCGCTCCTTCTCTCTTCTAGCACCACCCTTTAATGTGAATTAAACATTAAATAGGAGGTAATAGAGGGCTGATAGATAGCTCATGAACCATCTGAGCCTGCTATTAATAGTAGATGAGTTGCAAAAAGTGTGTGGGGGTCACTTTGTCTTGTTCAGGTAGAGCGGGGGACAGAGACAGAGAGAACTTGTGTGGAAATGGAAGGAATAGACCTTGTAAAATGGGGTCAGAAAAGTGCTTTTCTTATTACCTTAATGTTAGAAAATAAGTGTAGTTAAGTTCTAATCCTGTCTAACCTAAATTTTCTTTTAAAGGCCATTTTGTCAAGTTAAAGTTGTGAAGCTAGTATGCAAAGCAGTTTTCCTGTTATTTCTTCTTTGAAGCTGACATTCTCATTCCTGAGGGTGACCTTGATAGACCCCTCCCCAAAAGCCCTAGAATGCTCCCCCACTGCCTACTGTGAGTGCATCTCAGAGAGGGACCCTGATGAGGGGTGCAGCTTGTGACATAAGCAAGAGGAAGAGCTGAGTTATGGAAAGAGCAAGATGTAAACCCCATGCTTTTCTCAGACAGACTTTCACAAATGCCCCCACTGCTGGATGGATGTTGATTTCTGGCTCTGGGCGTGGTTGAGATTTCCTGCATTTGCATAGAAACAACAGAGAAGGCAGAGCCACACATTGTGACATAATCTGAAAATCCTCATGTTTGTTGAATACCTACTATGTGTGATATGGGACTGCTGATCTTTACGGTTTATGTCGTTACCAGGAACACAAGATGAATTTTCAAAATTATTAGAAAAGACAAGACAGTACAGGCGGTGACTTATGGAATCTGTGTCACAAAAGCTGAACTTACTGACAGGAACAAAATTAATACAGACTAGAATGCTTGGGCCAAACTCTGAGGGCCAGGGAGTTAGGTGTAGGTCGGGGAGGTGCGCAGGATGGTGGAGGACAAGGAAGAGAAAGAGAAAGGTGCATGAAGGACAAGGAAGAGAAGGTGCAGGAAGAGAACAGGATGCATGAAGACACAGAAGCAAGAATGAAAATGACATGGTTTTCAGATGGTGCTTGAAAAGATACAGGGCACAAAATCTTATGCATGTTATAATTCCAATTTTGCACTTGATCTTGGCCAAAAGACCAAGAAGCTAAGTATTCAGACTATAGTGTTCAGATTCAAAGAATAAAATATTTAGAAATGTATTCAAATATCAATAATATTTATCATTGGGTGCCTTTTAGTTTCTTCTTTTCACTTTTTTGATATTTTTAACTATTTACAATGAAATGACCTGTCCTTTTACTGGGAGAGACAGCACTGCTCCTTGCCCAGAGTGGGATGTGGGCCTTGTGGAGCATATGCAGGACGCCTGGTGGACAGTATGCCAAGGAGTTTAGGTGGCCTGCGGTTGGCAGGACGGGTGGCCAGGGAAGCTGCTTCCAGACTATGGGACCAGGGTGGGCAGGGTGTTGGGTGAGGAGTGAGCAACACAAGCTGTCTTTGAGATTCTCTGAGAGCAGTGAGCAGGGTGAATGGGGCAGGATGAACCAGCTCTGGGGCTTTCTAGTTAATAATTCACCCCAAGGGAATGAGAGGCTCTTGTAGGGTGGAGGATAGTGAGATATAGGGACACAGAACCCTTTGCTAGGCAAACAACTGGAACAGCTGATAGGCCGGCTGCCTGGGAGGTACCAGGATAGCTTCTCATCCACAGACTGTCCATCCCCTTTCCAATAGTTGAGAGTTCCCAAGTCTCCATCCCTCTTTGGGTGGGAGCTCTGAGGAGGAGCTCTTGCCTGTGACCATTCCTGGCAGGCAAGTCAACGGGGAGCCAGGCCCACTGCCCCGTCTGCAGCCTGCCGCTGCAGACAAGGGAAGCTGTTTCCAGGCTGAGCCTGGCTATGACCGCTTGTGTTGTGGACATGGTTCTCTGTGGCAGCAGCCACACTGACACCTAAGGAGACACAATTGTTCCTGGCAGCAGTGACTTTTACCTTCTGCCGCCCAGAAAGCCGGAGCACATTAAAGGCATCATCACATGAGAGTGATTTTAGGCAGTGTGACCCAGGGCCAATTATAGGTGGCCAGAAGCTGGACAGGCTTTGAGACTGACCAGCAACTGTGATAAAAGATTAATAAAATATCAATCACTTGTATTCACAGAAGCACTTTTATTTATCTGATCTAGTGGGTGAGGACACACCATACTGACTGCCTCCACCTGTGTGCCAGGATCTCAAGAAGCCTGCGTGGTCGAAGTGTGGCTATGCCTTCACTGGTCCCCGGGGACCTTCTGCCTGTGTGGCCCACGCACCTGGCATCTGCCCCACTTTCTAGCCCCTTTCCTCATGGCCAGTGGGAGGCCCTTGCCCTGGCATGGCCTGTGCAACTGGGGTGAGGGATGAGTATGGACCCCAAGGAGAGCTCCATATGCAAGCTTTCATGTTCTTAGGACTCTTGCAGAATGGGAGGTGACCTAATCTTAGAGACATAGAGCCCTAAGCAGATGCTTCAGTAGCCAGACTCCCTTGACTAAGATTCCACAACATCCTCACCCCTGAACTCTGCTGTCTAGAAAATCAGAGCAGTTGAGGTGGGCTTGAAGATAAATGCTGTCCTCATATATGTGTTCACCTTTCTTCTCTGGGACTGCGTCTCCAGATTCATGACTTGTCTGTGTGAGGGGAATAATGCCCCCCCATCACAATATCTTGCATTGCTCTGCAGAATAACAAAACAGTGGGTTTCTCAGAAATAATTTCCATCAGAATGGTGAACTTAATGCACCAAGAATCCTCAGATTCTCATGTAGTTTGTGCTGACATCTTTGAGTTGGAAGCAAAGGGCTTTTTCTTCACATTTGCATTAATCATGGTGCAAAGTAGGCACTTTATAAATATCCTTTTTGCAAGTTAATGGACCAAAGTAATAGTAATAAGACTTATTTTTAAGTTTAAAAGCACTTGAAATGATTCTATATACAGTGTTACATAGTGATCCAGATGTATAGTATAAAATATGTAAAAGTGTGTGGTGTGGTAAATATCAAATGAGCAGTGTCAGGCTGGGAGGGAGGTGGTGGGGAAGAGGGTGGAGAGTGAATTTAACTAGATTTCCAGCGTTTTGTTCTTGAGCAGGATGGTTATATTTTTCTGCACTTTTTGGTAACCTGAAACATTGCATAATATACTTTTAAATACATACAACTACATTGAAAATATATCTCTAATATAATGATCACTTCACAGGAGACAAAGAGAGGCAGGAAAGTTGAGCAAATATGTCTGTTTCTTCCCCAAGTTGGGTGCTTTTTTCTGCTGTTGCTCATTAACTCCTACTTTCTTTCTTTTCTTTTTTTTTAAGGACAGAACATATTTACTGGGGAACGAAAGCTTCTGTCTGAGAGACAGATGGGGTCCCAAGTGGGTTGCCAAGGACCCTGCCTTTTCTAGGGATTTTTATAGAGTAAATACATGACATGCGCAGGTCCGTGGTGGGCTTGATGTGAGAAAAGACTGTGGTCGACCAATAAGATTATGAGTATAATTGCTCAGATAAAATTGATTAAATTGGGATCAAATGGGGAAGCAAGTCTTGTAGCAAGCAGGCATGAATACAGAACAGGCTTTTCCCGTAGGGACTTGGGTTAGTGGCTCTTCTTGGCTTCCTCAAGGTGACTGTACCTATTTAGAATATCAATCCCTGCTGTTTATCCTTAGGAAGTATATGTATGCTTAAAAATGCATTCTAAAGGTGTAAGAGACTTAGACTTTGAGCACCGCATGTCTGAAATACAAAAGAAATTGGGCATCCCCCTTTGATTTCTATTTGATTTCTGTACCCTTAAGGTGTCCCTTGAGTAGATTCCACTCCAGGGCTGGTGGATGCCATCTGGCGAGAGCAGAAGACAAAATTTGACCTATCTTAAAGTGGTATACAATTTTATCTTCCCAGGGAGCTTGTGAACGTGCTCCTGTAGGACACTTATCAGCACAAGTTACAATTGGTCTTAATTGTGACAGGAATTAAGAAGGAAGCATAAACTATTGCTTTTTGTTCTTTGGAAGAAGGCAGATATAAAAAGGTGAATTGGAAGCAGAGCACTTCTCTGGCTGTACTGTGAAAGAGATCACCTCTGGAGATATGTAAAAGCAACAGTTGACTTGAGAAATTCTGCCCCCGGCCCTAGGGCAAAAAAATCTCCAAGACACTTGTGTTATCCATCTGATCACCTAGGCAGTCTTTCCTAGTAGCAGGTCAAGGCTGTGCTTTATTTAAATTTATATCTTTGAAGCTCACAGGTTAAACATATTTATCACATATAAACTTATATGTAATCACATTTTATATGTTAGCAAAGGCACATTAGTCTTCTATGTACACATGAAAGAAAAAGCTGACTAAAATCTTACTTAGCAAATATAAGGCACAAGTGTAAATCATTCCCCTGCTAGCTGCTGTGAAATGCAAACAGTTGTTGCAAGCTGCCTCAGCCTAACTTCTGAAGGGAGGGGTAGCCTAAATGGTTCTAAAGTCAACTGAAAAGCTTAGGGAGAATTTCTAGTTTACTACCAGAGAGCAATAAGTACAAAAAACAAGTGGAGATTTTTCTCTGGTCAGGATACAGTTTCCACTGAGGAACATTTGGGTATCTGCCAGAGAGTAGCCCTGACCATGAGACCTGAGTTGTTCTCAGTTTCTATTGGCCCACACTACCAGAGATCAGTCTCCAGAAAGGAATCCAGCTGTCTGTCTGGTCAACATTCCATTGGCCATTGGCTTCAATGGGGATTCCCCAAAGAGATGCTGGAGAAATCTGTCGTCTGCTTTAAGAGTGGCAGCTACACTAAGAGTGTTTAACTAGCTGGCAGAATAACCACTGTTGATCAAAGTTCTATAAGGGATAGTTAAAAGCCTGAGCAAGATCATTACCTAGTGCTTTATAAGTTTATAGTAAAGGGCTTTTTTGTACCAGAAATCGAGCTCAGGACCTTGCACTTGCCAGGCAGGCACTTGTGCTGCTGAACTATATCCCCAGCCCTTATAGTAAAGGTTTTAAAGCCCACAACTTATTGTCAGTGTATTTTTTCTTAAACACATAAATGATGACTAGACCTAGGAGGGAAAGAGGAAAGGTTGGAGATCTTCCCTTAGGCTAAATGTGTTTTGGTTCCCTTAGTGTGGAGCTTTGGAAATAGCTCCTTCTGGTTTTACCCAGAAGTTGCTTCTTTCCACTGTGTCTCAGATTCAGTCTCCAGAGGGAGACTTGCCCAGAACACTAAGCCAGGACATGGCTTTTGTGTGTATTCTGGACAGGCAAAATTCCAGTGTCACATCTGACCAGAGACAAGTTATGTGTCTTTCCTCTAAGATGGCTTCTTTGTCTTTGGCATTAGCAAAAGCTCATTTTCTATGGGCTTAGCTTAGTTGTTGAATAGGACAAAAAGTTTGGAACAGTCTAGAGTTCTTTTCTAATTTTGCATACCTCTAAAAAGGAAAGTACAAAGTGGTAGGAAAAGATTAAGAGTAAGGCCAGAGAAAGGAAACTGAAGCAGAGTAAGCTTGACATTTCCTCTAGAGTGTAGCAGAAGATCAGAGCCAGTCTGTCCCAGTGAAACCTGTCCTCTAAGTCTTAAGAACAGCCACTAACCTAGTGTCTTTTAACTGGTGGAAAGAATCCCAGGTTTTATTATATAGGCATGTATATTTTTCTAAGTCTGAGCTAGATTTTATTTAAAAAGATCCATTTTACAGAAGTTTATATTAAAGTCCACTAGAGTGTGTTCTAATGTTACTCTTTCTAGGGCTATTTTCTAAATAAAGTCAAGCAAGAAATACCAGTAAATTTAGTAACTAGTTTAAATGCAACATATACAAGAAAAAAAAAAAACCAGGAATAAAAGTGTCCTGTTAAAGAAGTATCATAACCTTACAGCCATCCTATGTTTTACTTAGATTTATCATTATTTTAACAAAGCTATATAGGAGACAAAGCATAAGCAGTTGTAAGCAATAGGCAAAGACATAACAAAATTTGAAGCATGAAACATTGTTACCTAAACGAGTCCCAAGGCAGAGTCTATGAAACAAAAACAAAGTCTTACCTCCAGCCAATGATTTCAATGGAAGACCTACAAGTGGTATAGGGGAAAGAAACTCCCCAACTTCTAAATGTCTGGTACAATTTTGTGTTCTTTAAAATCAAAGAATGCATTTTAGGAACAGTGGAGGTTAAGAGCAGAATATATTTACTGGGGAAAAGAAAGCTTCTATACAAGAGAGAGATAGAAGGGGTCCCAAGTGGGTTGCTCCCTATGCCTTTTCTTATCTGCACCAACTGCTTCTCTTCTCTTAGATGGTCCCTTCCAACATTTCTAAGTAATTATATCTTTAACTATTGCTGAGGAGACACTTGTTCTGTGCATCAATTTGTAGGCTCTTCCTGTGACCCAAACAGCTCCCTTCCACTGGAAGCACCTCCTGAGTAGAGGTTGTGTGTGGTGTGAGAGAGGAGATGCTTGCTTGCTGGTACTAACTCTGGACCAGTGTTACTCACAGATACCAGCTCTTGGAATTCTTGGAGCAGTGAAAGTGTGGTATAGCTTCCCTGATGGTGGAGAAGGCAGGATGGTATGGTGGGGCTCAGCAGCCTGCCCAGAGCAAGTACCTCAGGGTTGCAAAGCCACTGTGGCAGATCACACCCAACTGAGCCCCACTGTCCATGAGGTGCATAGTCAGCATGTCACTGGTGCTTGAGCTTGTGGCAGGTGGCACACACTGGGTAGTAGCTCCAGGATCTAATGAAACTCCCAGGCTGCAGGACACTGGCTCATTGAAGTGGGTCCCTGCACCCTGATAAGATGCACACACAGGCAGGAAGAAGGTATGGGGCTTCTATTTATCTTGATGGAAACAATCTCATTCTTTTAGTTTCCATTTTACCATGTGTTTTATAATTTATATGATGCATTGGCACAGGAGTACAGGTAGATGATTTATAACTAAGTCAATATCCATATATTCAAGATACATGATCAAAAATACTTTATTGAGAGGAATGTAAAGTTTTAAATGTCTAGTCTAAGCTTGGGGTGTGGCTTAGTGGTAAAGCACTAGCCTAGCACAGTGAGGCTCTGTGTTCCTTCCCCCCACAGCAAAACAGCAGTTAAGAGACTACCCGTCTCCCCACTGAGCTGAGCCACTTTGCCTGAAGAACAGCCAGCAGCCATGTTGATTAGCACACAAGTGTCAAGTGAGCTCAGGTATTCTAGAGCTGTGTGCTTCATGGTACCACGTGATTGTGGACATATGGTCACAATGGTGCTCTAGGGATACTGGTGAAATCATGATGCATTAAGAAAACTGGAGAAAGGCAGATATGCCACTGTTTAAGATAGAAGGTTTTCCAAGGCCAAATTCCTGAAAAACTTTTAGAGCTGATTATTAAACAGGTGGTTTATGACCGCTTAGAGGACTCAGGCAGCAGACATAGGTCCACCAGACATGAGTCATACCCAACTAAACTCACCCTTTATAATACTCAGCAAAGCTTTCTGGGAGGAGTCATTCATTCATTCATCCATGCAAATATTTGTGGCCCACAGGGAAGATAATTACTGCACATCTATTAGGTTTACAGCCCCCTGATTGAATGATATCTAGTGATGAATCTATTGCAGTCTTTTTCCCCCAAGAACTACCCTTCTAATAAAGGAGACAAACATACACATAACTATAGTAAAACAAAATATTTCCTGAATGCACAAATGATACAAGTAAACGTGACCAACATCCAGCAAAAGGAAAATGCTCTCAGGGTGATGACCCCCTGACTGCAAGACCAGTGGTGTTAATGAGGAAAGAAAATGTTAGAACTTCTATTTATTTTTTAATATTTTATGAACATTTTCTCTTTTATGTATTTTTACATTGGCAACATCTTGCATGATTTTGCAGACAAAATGAAAAAAATTGGAGGGGCCATTTGGGTTGGTTAAGAAATGATTTGGAACCAGTGGGACAACTATACCCAGAGTGGGTTATGTAATGGGTGGATGTCACCTGCAGAGGGATCTTTAGTGATATGCCACCAGGCTTGATCTTAACATGTTGGTTTCAGTTGCCTGCCAATGCAGTTAGCATATTTGGTTAACTCACAGGAAGGCAAATGTATTCAGATAAGCACAAATGATAATTACATTTTGCCTGGAGAACATACCGAGAGAATTTTGTCAGAATCTCTGAAAGATCTGGAGAAACCTGGATAAATAAAAAGCAAATAGGTATCCCTACATATCCTCAGGTTCTGTATCTGTGGGTTTAACCAACTACAAGTTGGGAATATTTGGAAAAAATAAAGACAACAGAACAATAAAAATAATGCAAATTCTAAAAACAGCATAACAGCTGGGATTGGTGGTGCACACCTGTAATCCTAGCATCGGGAAGCTGAGGCAGGAGGATGGTTGTGAGTTTGAGATCAGCCTGGGCTACAAAGTCAGGTCAAGGCCAGCCTGAACTGCAAAGCGAGACCCTGTCTCAAAAAGATAAAAAAAAAACAAAAACAAAAAACAAAAAAAACCAAACAGTGTAACAACTATTTCTGTAGCATTCATGTTGTATTGGATGTTACAAGCAAGCTAAAGACTATGTAATGTCTATGGAAGGAGCTAAGTAGGTTATTTATAAACTCTGCATTTTGTTTTGTGAGAGACTTGAGCATGCTGAGATTTTGATATCCATGGTGGACTTGGAACCAGCCTATGGATGCAGCAGGATGTATACAGAGAAGATAGTAATAATGTTAATAACAGATACACTTGCTGAGCACAGACTGTATTGGCACATGTTGGCCATTGTACATGCACTATTTCACTGAGTTATTGCGGAAGCCCTATAAGGTACACACTATGTTATTTCCACTGTATTTCTGCAGGGATTGAAATTTAAGGAGTGTGTTAGTCTGCTTTCTACTACTGCATCAGAAGGTCTCTAGAGAATTAGCTTAAAAGGAGGAAAGGTTTATTTTGGCTCACATTTCAGAGGCTTCAGTCCATGGTTACTTGCCCTGTTGCCTTGCGCCTATGGTGAGGCAGTTCATCATGGCGGGACCATGTGGTGGAGGAAGCTGCTCACTCCTTGGTGGCCAGAGTGAAAGAGAAAGGGGTAGAGGTCCCATTATCCCCCTCAAGGGCACACCCCCAATGACCTAACCTCCTCCCACTAAGCCCTGTCCCTAAAGGTAACTGAACCGCCCAAAAGTACCATTGTCTGAGGCCCAGACCTTCAACACATGGCCTTCCAGACTCCACTCCAGCAGGGATGTTCTGAAGCCTGTGGTTGGCTTCTTGGCACCAAGATTAGTTGAAAGATCTTGGCTTGTGATCTGGAGAAGGGAGGGCTGTACCATTTTCTGTGTAGATTTAAGCTGAGAGGAATGTAGAGGATTTGTTCAAGTGGGGCTGGCAGGCAGCGCTGGGGTCTGTCAGAAGGCAGCAGCTCTCATCTGAGGAGGGACTTCTGGGCCTCTGGACACTGCTATAGGAGGTTGAGTGGTGGTGGCTCAGCCTGTGTAGGGTGCACAGGAAGAGGAGCTCTGTACTTAGTGACCATGAGGTCCAGTACCACATTTAGGGGCCCTGACCTGTGTGGATAGTGGACCTGCAGCCCACAGCATGGTGACAGAAGATTGCCAGCTATGGAAAGAGACACTAATATGGCCCAAGGGCAGCCTTGCTGTGAAGCCACAGATGTCCACACTGTGGAAACAGATTATCTTTCACAGAGGTCAGAATTGTGACCTGAGGGGAGTGGACAAAGCTGTAGCTGCCATTGCCTGAGCTTCAGCTTTTGGAGAAATTCTTTTTAAAAACCTTCAAATTTTCTACCTTCTAACATGAAACTAGCTTTGCTGATCATCCGGCTGTATCATGAGCATTTCTTGTCTGCCCTGCCTGGATGGAGGAAGTGCCAGGTGTATATTACTTAAGATGACCCATGTCTGAAAGCACACACTTAAGAATCAGGCCCTCTGCCACCCAGCTGGAGAATGACTCTTCAACAGAATATTCAGCACTTAACTTTATTATCCCCACATCAGGGGTGAAGCTAAAGCAGAGCCCTATGTATGCTGAGCACTGACCATGCCACTGAGCTATACACCAGGCCCTGGGAAAATCTGAAGGAAGGAGTTATATTCAAGAACCTAAGCAAAATTTTTATTTACTGCCCAGATAGCAGTTAAGGATGGGTTAATGAAATCCCAAGCTCCTCCGATGATCAGGACAGCTGAGTTCTGGTCAGGAAAGCCAAGGCAACAAGCTTCTCCAGGAGACTGAGCTGTATACCTTCTTCCCCTCTGGAGCCAGAAAGCGATGCTCAAAGTGAGGACCAGAGCTCCCCTAAAGTGAACCAAAGCCATTCTCAGCTACAACAAGGTCCCGAACTCCTTGGAGGATGAAAACATCCAAGTTTATCAGGAAAGCCAGCATGACAAGCTCCTTCACAAGAACCAACAGCTCCTTGTAGCTTCTACCAGCTCCCAAAAGCCTTTCCTCTTCTTCTCCAGTTCTGCCTCTTATGCTGCTGGCAACAGTCCTCAGGTGGGCCTCTCACACCCAGCACAACTCTTAGTTCAGCTGGGTGTTATAAGTTGACCACCGGTTCTCAGTCCACCACAGATAGTGTCATAGGTAAGGGAAGCTGCTCCAGAGTGAGACTTGGACCTTGGTCCCATTCCCTCAGTAATTCTGTGACTTAGTAACCACCTCTGCTGCCTCCGTTTCTTTATCCATAAGATGGGTTTATCTGCCTATCTGATTGTTGGAGGCATAAGTGAACAATAGCTGTAAAACATTTGGTCTGTGTGTTTTTTCTTACTGTTGCTTACCTAGTAGCATGCCTGGCAGACACAGACTTCATCTGGTCTATTAAAAGCAGAGCACAGTAGGAGCTGGTAAATATTCAAAGAATGAATGAATGAATGAATGGATGGATGAACAGGTACATGGTAAGTGCTCAATAAATACTAACTACTATTATCGTCAAGCCTTTAATTCTTCCATTACTCCTCTTACAGGGATAAAAAGTACAGTCAGGCATGGCGGCTGACTGTAACCCCTTGGCGGCTGACTGTAACACACCTGCAACCCCAGTACTCTGGGATCCTGGGGCAGGAAGATCACACTTCAAGCCTCACTTGGGCAAATTAGTAAGCCCATGTCTCAGAACATTAAAACAGCTGGGGACGTAGAAGTAGTGGCCAAGTGCCCCTGGGTTTGATCCCAGTGCGGGCTCCTCTCCCCGTACTTGGGGGGCTAGTTTCATTGATTTGATTTTTATTTCCCTTTTCTCGTGTCCATTGACAGTAAAACTGTTAACATTAGGAGATGGTCAGATGCAGCTAAAAGGAGAAGGGCATATAAGTTGGATAATTATCACACCAAACAATCAAGAGTGCAGTCATTGAAATCTGCTGTCCTAGAACAATGTGCTGCCTCAATATTATGTTTTCTTTTTGTTTTTATCTTGTTCCCCAGTTGTAGAAAAAACAGGGGATTTATGAGGCTCTGCTCTCATGACAAAAGTCTCAGAAAAATGATACCATGTCCTGGGGCCACAGTTTCATTTTCGGGTCACGGATACCACAGTGCTTGCCGTGCTGCGGGGGGCCCTCTGTCACTTGGTTCCAGCGCTTGGCTCTTTCAAGCCAGGGCTAGAGAGTTTGTGAGGTCTCAGCTAGCCTGCGTTTTGTGATGTAGCCCAGGGACCAGAGCACACCTTCCCAGACCCTTCCTTCACAGGCCCTTCCATAGAGGCCAAGTGCAGAACTATTTTCATGACATTGAGATTCTAGTACCTTTTTCACACTGATCCTCTCACATGTGTGAACAACTCTTTGGTGTTCTTTGGGCGTCCATAGTGCAACCAGCCTTTAAGAAATGACCACATGTTGAGGGCTGGTGCTGTGTCCATCAAGAATTTCATGATTCACTAAAAAGGCCATTAACATGCATCCATCTCCCTTTTCCAACTGTATATCTGAGTGAGGCCAGTTTCTCATGCACCTCAACCAAACCGCAACTGTAACTTAGTGAGTGAAGAAGCCAGTGGAAGAAATAATTGGTCTTTTCTTAAACTGCACAGACTGTACCAGTGTAAAGCAATCACTGTGTGTGTGTGTGTGTGTGTGTGTGTGTGTGTGTGTGTGTGTTGGGGCTTGAACTCAGGCCTTCACACTTGAATATACCCATAGCCCTTCCTTTTTATTTTTCAGTATCTAAGATAGTATCTTCCTAAGTCACTAAGTTGTCCAGGCTGGGCTTAGACTTTCAGTCCTCCTGCCTCAGTCTTCCAGCGTGCTGGGATTACAGCCATAGGTCATCATGACCAGCTTGAAATACAGTTTAAAAATACTGATCTCTTAACAAACTTGACAGCTGAATAAACGCAGAATGTTAAATCAGGAAATCAACAGTCTCGCTCCCATGTAGTTACTCTTTCATTAAAAAAGGACCTCCAGTCAGTCGTGGTGGCACACACTTGTAATCCCAGCACTCTGGAGGCTGAGGCAGGAAGATCACAGTGAGATTAAGGACAACCTGGGCTACATAATGAGTTCAAGGCCAGCCTCAGCTACAGAGTGAGACCCTGTCTCAAGAAACATAAATAAATAAATAAATAAAATTTGAGACCACATTATTTTATAGGCAATGACTAATCCAACTCATACAAAAATCATTGCAGAGAACAGAAAGAGAAGGAAAGTCAGCCAACTCATTTATGAGATGAATATAGCATTATAAAGAAAGGGAAGATAATACAGGGACAGATCGTTGTTGAACAGCTCTGAGCTCAAACTTTCCACTATTCAAACAGCAAAGTTTGAAAAAAAAATATGCTTGGTGTTCGTTTCTTTGCTTGGTAGTCAAACCAAAAATCCAACTTGAAAAAAATCCTATATAGGCTGTGAGTGAGTCACACGTTGCATCTTGCCACGGACCCAAAATGGTGACACTTCATTCTAAGCCCCACTTTCACCCAGATGACATACAGTGCTTGTGTCATTGTGTAAAACATTCATTATTGTGCTTTTCTTTTGCACTTTATTTGCATAAAATATCATTTTGATGGCTCCCAGGAAAGTTAGTGATACCAGCAGTACAGCGAAGAAAAAAACTGTGAGAACCACGAGAAAGAAAGAAATCATTGAAAAATTTGTTAAAGTCCTGGAAAATGAATTTATAAGTGTAATTTTTGGGCCTCAGAACCCATTATTTGGTTTTCCATTATTTCTTGTGAGAAAAATATGTTCAGTTCTCAAACTTAATGGTGCTCAAACAACCAAGGCATTGCTGTATATGAATTTGGAACAAATTGAGTTCAACAACTGAGGCATTGCTGTATATGGCTAAAGCTTCTTACAAAGTAGTAGCGGTGCAGATGGTATGGTATGGTATGATGGTATGTTGTGGAAACAGACACTTGGGCTTATGAGCTGTAGGACAGGGTCATCTCCTCAGCAGCTCCATGCCCATGAGAACTAAATGTCTAACAAAGATGATGTAGGGGTGCAATGTGAAGAGAGGATAGGATATTCAGTAAATGGTGCTAGAATAATTGCTTCTCCATATGGAAAAAATTAGAACTCCTTCCACACTACACACAAAAGTAATACAGGTAAAGTTACAGACCTAAATATGAAAGGTAAAACTATGTAATACTTACAGTTACATAAGTAACTCATGAGTAATTAAGGAAATGAAAATTAAAACCACAGTGTCATGCCATTTTCCACCCTCTAGGATCTTTTACTGTCCACCAAAGGACCATGTATGGAAGGCTCAGCCCCCAGCCCTTGCTGCTTTAGGAGGTGGGGCCTAGAGAAAGGAAGTCAGGTCTTTGAGGCATGTCTTTGGAGGGGACACTGGGACCCAGCCCCTTCCTGTCTTTCTGTCTGCTTTCTGGCTGCCATGAGGTGAGCAAGTGTCCTTTGCCATGTGTTCCCAGCATGATGTCCTGTCTCCTAGGGTGAAAGAACCAAGAGACCATGGAATGGAACTGCTGCTACAATGGACCAAAATAACCCTTTCCACCTTAAAGTTGATTATCTTAGGTATTTTGTCACAGTGATAGAAAGTTAACCAGTTTCCCTTATAGGAAAATACTTTTATGAACTTAGGGTAGGGAGAGATTTCATAAACAAGACAGAGTAAGCATAAACCATAAAAGAAATCATTAATACATTTGACTACATTAAAACTGACAACTTTTGTTTATCAAATGAGAAGTCGTACACCTCAATAAGAAAAAGACAGTGTAATAGAAAACTGGGCAAAGGGCTTGAACAGTAATTTCATAGAAAAGGAAAAACAAATGGCCAATAAACATGTGCAAAGATGCCTAACCTCATGAGTAATTAAGGAAATGAAAATTAAAACCACAGTGTCATGCCATTTTCCACCCTCTAGATGAACAGTAATTTAGAAGTCTGATAATATCCAGTGTTGAGCAGCTTGGGGAACAACTGCTTGCCTGCTATGGGGAGTGTAAATTGGAAAAACGAGTTGCAAAAACAACTGGGCATTATCTGATAAAGCTGTGGGCATACGTATAATTCTGTAATTCTCTCGCTAGCGTCAGCCTGAGCAGGTCTTGCACAGAGGTACTAGGAGGAGTGTTCATAGCAATAATGGTTTAGCAGCAGAAAGCTGAATTTCTCACATTCCAATAGCAGTAAAATTACCAAAGAGTGTGTAGTATCTGCCTATAATAGAATATGATACAACAGTGAAAATAAACTGCAAACTGAATCTCAGGAATATTGTGTTTCATCAAAGATGCAAAAGCAGAATCATTGGCTATAGTTCATTTATCCACAGTTAGAATACATGCAACAGCTGTGTAGGGACATATGCATGGGAGAAGAAGTATAAAGAGGGGTATGGGAATGATAAACACAAGATTGTGGGTAGTGTTTCATCTGTGCAATGGAAGGGAAGTGACATAGAAGGAATCAGACAAGAGACCAAGGCAGGGGATCCTCTAACCTCTTTGTTAATTGGGTCATGGGTATATGACATAGTGATTTTCTAAATCTTTCTTTATGCCTTACAAAGATAAAGTAGAGGGGTTTTTTGTATTAAAAATTCATGGGATTAGTAAACACCAAATTTAAGTTAGTTACCACTAAAAGGGAGGATGGGATTAAACACAGTATATTATAGTCTCTGTAATATTTTATTTCATTTAAATCTGACATAATGGGCTGGGGATTTAGCTCAGCGGCAAAAGCGCTTGACTGGCAAGCGCAAGGTCGTGAGTTCGGTTCCTGGTACCGGAGAAAAACAACAACAACAAAAAAAATCTGACATAAGTTGCAAAATTTAATGAGGATAAAAGTGGACACAAGAAGGATCATACAGAAATTTTCTGTAATTTTCTTTTTGTTTGAATTATTTCATCAAAATAATACAGTAACAGGAAAATGCGTAATAAAATGAAAGGGCAGAGGGACATTCATCAGAATGCTCTATCTGGTTGTGTTGGGACACCAAAGGAGACAGGGATTTTATACATAGTCTTTTTGTTGTTGTTGTTACCGGGAATCAAACTCAGGACCTTGCGCCTGCCAGGCAGGCACTTGTACTGCTAAGCTATATCCCTGGCCCCAGAGGTTTTATACAATGCCTTTTATTCTTCAAATTCTTTTTTTCAGTGAAGATGTCATTACTTTCGTAATTAAAAAATCTAAAAACCTCTTCTAACCTATTTGTCACCTTAAAATGAAACATTAAGATGAGACTACTCAGAGCATTCAACAGAGAGTTGTTGGCTCCGTACCTTTTAAGGAAAGTGTATCCAAAAGCCTTAATCCAAAAACAAAATGGTAAACAGCCATTGGTCCCAGATCCAAACTTCTCTGGGGAGAACCTGGCTCTGCCCCTTCTGGGGTAGATTCCTTTGTTATTTTCTTATCTTTTTTCCTGGTGCTAGAGATGGAACCAAGGGCTTGGAGCCTGTTAGGGCAGTGCTCACCACGAGCTGCACCCAAGCTCACTGCGAGGACTTCTTGATTCCTCCGAACCTCAGTTTCTTTGTCTGTAACTGGGGCCTAAGGGAGTGAAGATCTCTGGGAGTAACTGAAGGACTGTGTGAGTTAATATCTTATCCCAGGCCTGAGCCTGTACCCAGTGCCTAACAAACACAATGTGTACATTTGATAAATAAATGCAGTACACAATGAGAGGACTTTTGAAGGGAGAAATTGAAATGGGAGAGTATGAAAATTTCCAGGGACTCTCATCAGCCAGAAATTGATGTAACGGATGGCCTTGGGCTCCAGCATGGGGACAGGTTCTGTGACTCCTTTCAGAGAGTAGAGGAAGAAGAGGCTGAAATGGCAGCAAACTGATGGAAGTCCTTGGGGACAGTCTGCTGATGAGGGGAGTGACAAGCCCCACTGCAGCTCACAGGTTCACGGGGTGCTGCATCCAGTGATGAAGCTGGGCTCTCAGGCACGCAGGAGTCTGCTGGGGGAGATTGGCTGTGTGGGTACATCGGGTGGGACACTAACCCCTTGTGGGTGTCTGGCCTGTCCCCGATGGTCAGATCTGTGGGAAGAGTCTGAAGCTGCGATGGGGAGCAGTGGGCTCTGTGGTTCATTTCTGAGATTGACTGGCTCCTAGCCTGCAGGGACCTGTAAGTGACCATGCTGCCACAAAAGCACCCAGTCTGAGACTTGGGATCACAGTTTCTTCGTCCAGGGCATTTTCTATGCCTTGTGCCTGTCCTGTTTCAGGCCCTGGGTTTCCTGAGAGAAGAATATGTTCCCCCCTTCTCTAGATGGCGCCATAGCTTCCCACCTCAGTTCTCTAACTGGTGACAACTGTGGGTTTCTTCCAGGCATTTTTACCAGTGCTTATTAGGGGCAAGCCTGCGACCCTTGGCCTGAGTGAGCCCAGGTGTTGCCGGCTAGCCCGGTGCCTTTGGAGAAGTGTGTTGTGCACAGAGGTGTTTGAGGCTGTCTGACAGGACCTGCTTTGATGGGTTTTTAGCCTTTTGGCATTTTTCAAAAGAAAAAAGAAAAAGCCATTATTTGGGGTTCCTTGTTTCGAGGAGCACCTAAGGGACGTGTACCATGGAGACTGCAGTGGCCACTGTCATTACCAACCTGGCCTCAGACTTGCTGGCCATGGTATGTGCTGAGGCGCTGGGGGCGCTGCCCTCAGGGGCAGGGGACTCTCCAGCTGCTGCAGCCCTGTGTGAGGGTGCGGGCTCTGGGTGGCATTTCCTTGGCAGCTGTGTCTTCACAGCAGGCTGCTTTGGCTCTTCACAGAGCAGTGAAACCAGATGGCTGCTCCTCAGGGATCTGGACTGACCTCAGCCTAGCAGCAGGGACACCGGGGTCTCTGTAGAAGGATGGAAGAGACTCTCCTCAGGAAGGGCCCTAACCAGCAGTCCTGCCCTCTAGAGAGGAAGCTGTGAGCCCTTGGACACACATGGTAGCCCCTCGCCAATGTCACCCCAGCCCTAAGGAAACAGAACTCACGGTTCAGTTCCTTTGGGTCTCCTGGTCCCTCTGCCAGCCACCAACTGCCATTTCAGGGAATGGTGTCTCACCAGATAAAGCAGATGCATTGTACCCATTGTTGCCCTGGACAGGTATTGCAAGAACCTGTCCACGAGACCTGCAAAGCCCTCCCCACCTTGCCTCTGCTGGGGACGCACCTTTGCCTCCCAGGTACCTGGCTCTTTGGGGCCCCAGTGTTATTAAGACTGTGCCCTGGATTCCCCACAAATGTGCAGGTAGGCAGTGGGCCCCAGTGGAAGAAGGGGAAATAGGGGCCGGAGTCAGAGTCCTGGAGTATCCCCACCCCCACTGTAATCTCTGAGCCCCAGAAGGGCACCGCCCTCCTGAGATAAGGACAGCGGCTGGGCGGGTGGCAGAGGCTGAGGTGCACCTTGCAGCTGTGGCTGCTCCTCAGGAAGTACGGAACTGGTGGACGCCGGCTAGGGTGGCATGATGGGCTTCTGGAAAGTGAGTACGGGAGCTGTGTAAAGGGCAGGTGCTGGGGATGGCAGGGCAGGCAGGGTGTGGGCTGGGACCCAGGCAGCACACAGTGTGAGCTGGCCTGTGTGTGTCCCCCAGGAAGCCCCTGCTGTGGCTCTGTGTTTGGAATCAGCAGCCTTGGCTGCCACTGGTTCTGCCACTGAAGGTGGGCAGCGGGTGGTCTCTGCCTGACTCAGTTAATACAGGTTGTATGTTTTGTCACAGCCAGAGGCTTGTATCAAAGAACGTTCTGCTACCCAGCTGGTGAGCTCTGCTGTGCCTGCATCAGGGCTGGGAGGATGTGTGTGATGATCACCCACACCCCGTGATGTTCTCTTTTGACTCTTCTAAGCCAAGCAGTGCATTTTTTGGTGCCACATCCCAGGTGACAAAGGGCCTTGTAAGGCCAGGCTTCTCTGCCAGGGGCCCTGCCCCCTCTTGTGGAAGGGGCTTGCTTGTTTTCTCTGAACCTGCAGAGATGAGTCACCTTGTGGCCACACCATCTCTGTTCTTGAAATGCTAAACTTTGGATTTGTACAGGGAGGGAGAGTACAGTAGGAGGGATTTGTACAGTAGAGGGAGAGAAGGTGAAGGAGGAAGAGAAAAGGCGCCAGCACGGCCCTGGGAGACAGGGCTGGTGAATAGTTTGAGAGTGATAACACAGTGTTGCAGGGCTCTGCACAGCCGGCGGAGATAGGGCCTATCGCTGCTCACAGCTCGCTGGCTGCCATTTCTGCTTGTCCTGTTCCAGGGCACTGTTCTTGGTGTTTTGGTGATGGACTCAGAGGCCTGTAAATGACAGGAGCTATGGGTTAGTGGCCAGGGGCAGCATCTCTACTCTGACCTGGTTTTCTCTTATCCTGAGTGAGATAAGAGTCTTTAGGCAGTTGTGGTATGAGCTGAACAAACATGGTTTGACTTCCACATATACCTGCCACATCCCATGCCTTTGAATCAGGCTCCCACCAATGGGCTGCCAAGCTGAACCAGTTGACAGGGTGCATGCTGTGTGGCCACTGGGTTCTTTTCCTCCACAGCGCACAGGCTAGTGGTTGATACCACTCTGCATAATGTTCCCATGGCCACCATCTGGGTGGCGACAATCTCCTTTTCCCTCACACTCATCACACAGTGAGAACAGACAACTGGTCATGGGCACATATGTGTAGAAACTGCCACAAGTAAAACTGCAAGGGAGGCAGAGGCCACGCTGCAGTCATGCTGGTCTGCACCCCTGTGGCCTGCATTGCCAGCTGCTGGTGGCCTTGGCTGTCCTGGGTCAGGGCTCAGGTTGTGCAGGTGAGGACCTGGCTTCCAAGAGGCTTAGGCAGTGTGTGTGTGTGTGTGTGTGTGTGTGTGTGTGTGTGTGAGCAGAGCTGCCATGCGGGGACCTGGAATGTGTGCTGCTGAACTGGTGAGGTCTTCTTCACTCCGGGGTCCTGCTCCTTTCTGTCCACTTGTGATGTTTTGTTTCTTTGGTGATGGGGTAGAGCCCAGGCCCTCAGCCTGCGAGGTCAGTGCTCCCCACAGGGCTCACTCTGGCCCCTTCCATCTTCAGGGTACTTTTCACTCACAACCAATGTGATTTTGGAAATGGGTGGGTCTCGCCCCATCACTTCCCAGCTTTCTGTCTCCAAGGGCTTCACCACGTTCTGAGCATAGAGTCCAGGCACCTTTGTTCAACACGGCCAGCCCCATTGCCTTTCTGGCTGCTTCTGCCTCAGCCTTCCCACCCTTGTAAGACACTATAAAGTCCATGTGGGTGTGGCTGGCGCTGCTGTCACTGTTATATCCTTGGCATTTAGCATGTGCCTGGCACAGAGTAGGTACTCATTAAATATGGGCAGCACTATAGGATGAACAATGAGTTACTTTCAAAACGCTTTATAACTGCTCACCAGTTTGGTCGCAAACCTACAAAAGCAAATGACAGCTCTCAGGGTGTGTGCAGATGACTTCTTAGATACTCTGTGCTTGGGTTTGCTTCAGGCTCCTAAGATAATTCCTCCTTCCTCTGCCTCAGTGCACCTCCTCAGATCTCCCCAGGCCTCCTTCCTTTCTGCCTTTGCACTCGTTTCCATTTGTGTAGTCCTCCTGTGAGCGCAGGTGAGAGCAAGCAGCACCAGGGCCTGACTCGGCTTTGAGTCACTTCCTCCTGCTTCCCCCACATCCACTGAGGTCTTCAACGTGGACCTGAAAATATGTGTTTGTTAAATGAATTGATTTAAAGATCAATGGATGAGCCTGCACTTTTGCTTCTTTTCCCTTTGTCCAAATCCTGAGTGTTGGCTGTGAGAAAGACGCTAGCTGTTATTTTGGAAGATCAGTCTCCAGGCAGGCTGTGTGCAGAAGTAGGTGGTCACAGCCTAATGGCCCTGTGTCCCAGCTGGCCCTGCCTCTCGCTCTGGGCACCGCAGGTCTGACGCAGCCCTGTGGACCTGCCGACAAGCTTGGGGCTTGTCGTCTTTCTCCCACAGGCAGTGGCAACCAGTTAAAGATTTGCAGATAAGCAGAATGGCCTTGGCCTCCACCTCCTCACCCCCTGACTGCCGAGTGGAGCCTGATTTATTGCCTGCATTTGCTGTCCCAACACAGAAAGGGAAGCCCATTGAGGGAGGAAGTGGTCCCACCACTAATGGGCCTGAC
Source organism: Chinchilla lanigera (assembly GCF_000276665.1). Classification (NCBI taxonomy): domain Eukaryota; kingdom Metazoa; phylum Chordata; class Mammalia; order Rodentia; family Chinchillidae; genus Chinchilla; species Chinchilla lanigera. Next base: position 1,122,666 of record NW_004955536.1, read on the forward strand.
CAGCAGCCACTCAAGTCTATTAGCTTGTGGTTGAAGGGTAGGAGATGAAGGCCACATGTGTCACCTGAGCAGGAACAAGCACACAGACACCGCCCAGCCCTTCTCTCCTGCTAGAAGGTGGTAGGTCAGTGTTGTCCTTTCTGGGATAGTGCCAGACCCCAATTGTCTCTGGAAGGCAGGGGAAGCCTTTCTATACCTCCCCAGGGATGACAGTGGTCAGAAAACCACGACGACTTCTCCAAAAGTGGGATGCAAAGCAGCATTTTAGAAGACAGAGCACCTGGTTTCAATTTTCTTCAGGAAGTTAATGCCTGTGGAAGCTAACCCAAGCTGGTGTTGGCCCAGCCCTTCTCCTCCACTCCCTGGTGGCCCAGCTATTGATCAAGGAGGGGGATCGCTAGAGTCCAGCTGCTCAGAAAACCCAGATGCAAGGTCCTCCTCTCTCCTAACATCTGTGTAACATCCACATCTGTCCCCTCTGAGTCCCTACATTTCTGTCTCCCAGGCGTGATATGAATTCCTTGGTCCTAGACACCTTCATCACGAATCTGCCATGAAGCCCAGGTTCTACCACTGCAGAGTGGTCTGTAGGGTCTTTGAGGAGTTGTCTCTGAAAGTTGTTTGTTAATTGCACACATCTGAACTGTTCCGGTAGGGTCTTGAGCTGTACATTTGTGATCAGGTAAGACAGAGAGTGGCACTCAGAGTATCTGGATGGAAAGGATATGAGGAGGGCTGGGACCCAGGTAACTGGGGAAGGATAAGCTTGCTTCCATGCTTAGAATAGTGACACTGGACTTCCAGTTCCTTTCTAGTCCATCCAAAGACTTGGTCTATCATTCTGGTCTGTCACAGTGTGAGAGTGCAAGTTGATGAGACATGTTGGACTTTGAGTGGACATGGAGACAGTGATGGGACTTGCTTGCATTCTGAAGGCCTGACCTCGCATTCTAAGTGTGTTGACACTCTTGTTTTGTGTATCTGTCCCCTTGTTCATCTGAAATCCCAGGGCCCAGACTGGGGCAGGTGGCGTTGCCCAAGTGGGACCTGGATTCTTTCTGGCAGCTGCATGGAGTGGTCCAGCAGCACAGCAGATGGTCCAGCCTATGGGTTTTGCAGCTGGAAAATCTGAGTGTTTGCTCTGCCACTTTGTGGATGCTATCCTTGGGCTTGATACATAATTTCTCTCTACCTCTGTTTCTCCTCTGATTGCCTTAGGGTTGTTGAAAAGAATATATGACATTGGTGCCTCATATTTCAGAAAATGTTGGTTATTAAAATTTTATCTTGGAACTGCAGGTTCTTCTCTGTATCAATAACTTTCAACATTCTAAGAACTTTGGAAATTTTAAAGAGATCTTGGGCTGGGGATTTAGCTCAGCGGCAAAAGCGCCTGCCTGGCAAGCGCAAGGTCGTGAGTTCGGTTCCCGGTACCGGAGAAAAAAACCGAAAAAAAAAAAAAAAAAAAGAGAGATCTTAAATATACTTTGAACATACCTTTTATTCAGTTCAATGGAATTTACTGAGTAGGAAATAGAAATAAACATCACAGTCCCTGACCCTCAGCAAGTAGTAAATACTGCACTAGTGGATGGAACCAGCATGATAGGAGGTGAAATGGGGAATTCACCCCCTGAATTGTTCTGCTGGTGAGGAAAATAAGGGAGTTCACCAGGGAAACTTCTTAGAGAAAAAGTCCTTCAGATGCACCTTAGTGAATGAGCAGAATCTCAGAACTAGGAAGCACAGGGGCAGTGGGGAGAGGGAAGTGCTGCATGTGTCTGGGGTGCGTGGCCCAGGTGTTTAGGGACAAGAAGAAGGTGGAGAGCAGCAGGAGGCAAGGATGCAGACAGGCAGGTGCCATGTAGTGGGTTTCTGAACAGTAGCCCAAGGCTTTAGACTTTATTCTATGGATGTTGGGGAATGGCAAAGGTTCCCCAATAGGAAAGTGTCAAGATCTGATTTGTATTTCAGAAATCTCACTCTAGCAGGGTAGTGGTGGTGGGGTACACTGGAATGGAACCCAGTTAGAAAAATATCACCCTTCTCCAGGTAAAGATTTATGAGGTCCAAGAGCAAAGCAATGGAAGATAATTAACTTCTTTGAGTAGCTATTTTTTCTCCACCATGATGTTATGTGATTAAATAGCTCAACTCACTTGATATGGCAGCCACATATGGATTTACTACACATTAAATCCACATATGGATTTACTACACATTAAAGATGAGGAAATTGAGTCTTCCTGCAATTAGGAAGGGTGATGAAATCAGGCTGGTGTCCGGGGTATTGGCTGGTTGCTATGCATGTGCTAGCAACTGGCTGCTGTGCATGTGCTTTGTGGTCTGGATCCAGTCCCTCTAACTGGACCTCAAGGCACAACCGTTGCTCGTGGGTCTGGAGACTGATCAGACACTAGTTCCACTCACAGCTGTCTGTGCACACATCAGCAGGACAATGTGACATGAGAAGTGGGATTGTACCTGCTGCTCCACCATGGTCTTCTCCATACACGTTCTCTGGTCAGTGAATTTTTCCCACTGAGAAAATCCAAGTGGTAGCCAGTAAGAACCAAGGTCCTGGTAAGTGTGCAATCAGTGAAAGAGGAGGAAAAATGGTCTTGAAGAATGTGTCATCAAGCCTGCGTAAGGCCTGATGAATCATTCATACCAGAGCCGAGAGCATCGTGTTGGTGACAAATTGCTGATTCAACATCAGCATAGAAAATGAGTGTCACTGCCTGATGCCAGCCCTGGCCCATTTACAGCAGCTGCTGGGATGCTTTGCTGAGCAGGTTCTGAAGCCATTTGCTGGGTCATGGGCAACAGCACTGTGACAGTGGACCCTTCTGCCACAGGTGCCACCAAAGCAAGGTGGCATCTTGGGGGGTGGGCTGTCTCAGCCACTTTCGGGCCATTGCTGCTTTCCTTTTTCTTCTATCTGTCACCTCCTTCTTCATTTTAGCCTCCATCAGACAAGCTGTGCTCTGATTCCTGCTTGAGAGCTATTCTATCTTTCAGGGTTGACTGATGCTCATGTGTGTCGTGGCTCACATGTTAGCTTGCTGGGGTACCTCCCACAACATCCAGTGTCACACATTCCCAATTCCTCCTCTCTTCTATACCTCAGTCAGGCTGGACTTGAGTTTAGCTGCATATCAGAGCCAGAAAATGCCTGGGCTTGGTGAGGAGCTACCCAGCCCATTTTCCCAGGTTGAAACAGTGGCGGGGATGTATCCTCATTGCCAAGCATCGCCATTCAGGGCCACCCACAGCATGGAGCTCTCTGGTCCAGCTTCTTCCAGGTGGAAGCTCCACAAGCCAGGTGGCTGGCCTCCAGGGCATGTGCCCCTCACCCCATTTGGCTGCCCTTGTTGGCCACAACAGATCTGTTTCCTGCTCACCACCCCGTCTTGCCCCAGCCTCTGGTCCTCCAGGCCAGAGTCCTCCTCCAGCGGGTCGTCTGTCTCTGCCGTAGGGTTTCTCTTACACTACATCAGTGCATGTACTGTTTTTAAAAATGCCCACCAAGCATCACCCTGGACTTCCTGAGCGTGTCTGAAACACATGAACGTGTGGCTGCGCTGAGCAGTTCCGAAGGGGAACTTGTTTCCACACACCTTCATTTTCTTCATAGCAGCCTCCGTAGATGGAGCCTTTTATTAGAACTGAAATCTTTTTCCATTTTGGTTAAAAAACATCTGTAGATGAGTAATGAACTAAGTTGGGAGGTTTGAATTTTCAGTCTCCATCTTGCTTGTCTTCCAGTGGGATTTTGAAAAATCAATTAATTTTCAAGGAACTTAACTCTTCATGTGGAGAACAGGTCCTCAGGTGTGACCCTGCCCTCACAGAGCAGAATTAGCAATTGGTTCTGGACGTGCCGACTGCAGAGGGATGCCTCAGGATGGGGCAGCCATGCCAAGCCCACCCTCTGCCCCAAGTGGGATGTGCTTGGAGCAGGCAGAGAAGCCTAAAGTGCTGCTCAGGGTCTTGGCCTTGCTTGCTGGCATCTAATTTCGTGTTTAGTGGTAAAGGTGCACCCTGTTCAGAGACACTGCAACCGTGAACCAGTAGGGTCTGTCTCCAGGTCCCCAGCTTAGTGGTCTTCTCTCCAGGTAGTTCTTTTGGAGGCTGGGGCAACATGCAGAGCTGTGGGGCAAGGGCCCCTCACCTGGCCTAACTCTTACTGACCTCCCTCCAAAACAGGCCTGATTCTCTGGCCCACCCCAACTCGCCCCCTCTGGGTCCTGTGGTCTTGCTTTGTAGCATTTTCTGGGCTGATAAGCAATTGCTCAGCACCCCAGATGGGCACAGCCCTGGGGGATGTAGATATGAAGTAGGTGGCTCTCCAAGTACTTAGTCCAAAATGACAAAGGGCTGTCTCACAGGGGAAGCTGCTTTGGAAATTCAGAAGAGGGAGAGAGCATTGTATCTGACAAAATATCCCATGAGACAGCAACCAAGGGGTAGATTTGGCATGGATGTCTGAGAGTGAGGGGTGAGGGCTGGTGGGAAGAACATGGGAAAACCCCCAACCCACAGCACAAAGCGGAAGTGAGGGTGGGGAACTGGCTGGGAAGTGGAGCCCCAAGCACCTGGTAGGACCTATAGGGTTTAAAGGACCCAGAGCTGTGCCAGACTCTGAGCAAGGCAGCAGCAGGATCCTGGCATGGCTCAGGTGACGGCCTAGGCCCAGTGTGCAAGCTGGCGGAGGGGAGCCTGAAAGCGCCCCTCAGGGAGGAGGATACTGAGTGATCTGAAGCAGACGTGATAAAGGTCGAGTGGATCCTAGCAGTTGCAGTGAAGCAGTGGGGAAAGACATGAATGAGCAAGCTGGGAGGAAGCAGGCTCTTCAGCACACTTCCTGAGCCCTGCTCCAATCCCCACAGGCACGAACCAGTTCAATCTCTTTAATGATCCCACGAGCCATTACACATGATGAGAAGGACATTGAGGCACAGAGCCATTAATTTGTTCAAGAGGGAAGGGGGGTGGTCCCAGAGCCTGGATTTCTGGGTTTGTTTGTTTGATTGTTTCAGCATTAGAGATTGAACCCAAGAACTGCTGAGCTACATCCCCAGCCCTATTTTGAGACAGGACCTCACTGAGTTGCCCAGGCTGGCCTTGAACTTGTGATCCTCCTGCCTCAGCCTCCAAGTATCTGGGATTACAGGAGTGCATTAGCACAACAAGCTGGGGCTTGGTCCTTAATAGGTGCCTTATTCTGATTTCGTGTGAGTGGCAGAAATAAGAAGCAAAGCGGGACTGGCAAAGGCCAGCATTGCTCTTTCCAGGGACATGGGCCCCCCCCACCCCGGACTCCTGGAAGCTCCCTCACCAGATGCTGACTCCAGGGCTGGAGGGTCTGTCCCTGGGCCCATGCTACTCTTCTTCAACAAGTCCTTGTTAGATCACGTGTATGCAGAGTTCTCTCTTCTCTAAACACAAGCTAAAGCTACCTTGTGTGTGCATAAGCTTGAAAAATGGCTGTATTACAGTCTGTTTATTTAATTTGCAAAAGCTTCGCCATGGGGTTTCTTTAAGTAGTTCACTTCCAAGTGTGTATGAAAAACATCCTACATAAAACTTCTGTGGGAGGCACAAAAATGCTTCAACTGAGTAGATCAGACACACTTACAGGCTAAAATTGTCTGGAAATGTCTCCAGCTTCTGCCCTGACTTTCCCATATGTCAGTGAATGGAATGACAGGCTTCCATCAGGTAAAAATAGCCTTGTAGTAGGTTGTGGTGCCGAACTGTATCATAATGCTTCCTGAAGGCATAAAACTTGTATACCAAAGTGCACACATACAAGGCAGGAAAGAAAGCTAGGGAGCTGATTAATTATATCCTGAAAGGTTGCTTTGCTTTAAGAAGGAACCCACTCCATACAGTCACTGTATTGCATAAAATCTTTGCTCTTATGTTGCTGGTTGTAGGGAGGTTGGGGGGTGTGGGTGTGGGGAGCAGAGCGGGCAGGGGACAACCGCAAAGAGCTGTAGTCTTTGCCTGGTGGAGGTCAAAGTGAAGGTGGCCAGTCTTCCCCAAAATTTGCTCTGTAGAAGCAAATGAAGACTTTTAGAGTCAATTACTATTGGGAAACATCGGTTTACTGCCAGTCAGGTTTCTCCAAGATCACTCAGAGGTTTAAAATGGCTCCTTATTTTGTGAATCTCTAAAGACAAGATTTGGATTTTTCATTCTTACTTGTCTAGCACACCCTTCACATTGAAGTGGGTGACAGTATTTCTGGGAATACAGACTAGACCCCATTGTACAAAGATTTTCATTATAGGAGAGACGCTGGTGATTGGGTTGTGTATGTAGAAGGATCACTAGCAAGGAGAAAATCTGGTACCATGGCTGGAAAACATTTTGAAGGAACAGAGGGAGAGAAAAGATTCAGGACTTTGAAGCAAAGTCCCTAATTGTTAGCATGTTGTACCAGCAAGATCAGAGACTCATCCATGGCATTCCCAGGACCAGACCAGGTGGGCCACAGAGCAGAATCCACATTTTGAGGGGGAAGAATTTCCAGTGATGAGACTTTGCCAAAGGGGAAGGATTCGCTCCAAAACCTGCCTGGGGGCTGGGGATTTAGCTCAGCGGCAAAAGCGCCTGCCTGGCAAGCGCAAGGTCGTGAGTTCGGTTCCCGGTACCGGAGAAAAACCAAAACCAAAAAAAAAAAAACAACAAAACCAAAACCTGCCTGGAACAGGGGCAAGGAACAGGCCCAGATAACCTTCCAAGTGACCCCTTCATGCCCTTCATGATTACCAAATAGACAACCCCAAAAGGCATTAGAAGTTACAAAACTTCCATGTGTGCTTCACTGAGGCCCTTCCTCAGCTGAGGCTGACTTATCTGAATGTTGTCTAATGTCTTTTTCCTCCTGGGCCTGTGGGGCTTTGATAGTTTGCATGGTTGGTTTCACAGCCCTCTGTGGAAATGAGAAAATCATTCAATCAGGTGAAATGGATTTGGAACGAGCAAAGAAGCTTTTCCAGGGTGGATATTTTAGAAATGTGTGTGCCATTTAGATACAGTAGTTAGAAATCCTGGGACTTTCTGATCAGCTGGTGTCTAATGATCATGTCAAAGAAATACCTACAGTTTTATAAGCCAAGTGGGGTAGAATCTTTTCATCTAATTTGGGATCCAGAATTGTATCTTGTTTACTTAGATTTGCTTAGGTAATTATAGAGGCTCTATCTCTAAGTGTGTAAGATGAAGCAAAAATTAATTTATGTAGTGTAATTTATTTTGATTCAAATGAAATTCCCAGACATAATTCACCAAAAACCTCAGATCATATGAGATGGCTCCAAACAGGTGACCCCTGTCCCTGCTGAGGGTGAACCTGGGGGTGGGGAGGACCTTGTGGGTGTTCCTAGCCAGGGCTGATGATGGGGCACTCAGTATGATGTCCCCACTGGGAACAAGGATCTCATTTTGCCAACATGGAAATGGTAGTGGACTGGTTCAGTGGCTTGCTGGTTCTGGGCAGAGATAACAGATGTGTGAGGTAACATGGAGGGACCTCCAGGGGAGCAGCTTTATTCTTCACTCCCAGCCTTTGTTCCCATCCTGGCTCTGGTCTTGGGATGGACTCTGAATTGACATCCGTGCCTACCCCTCCCTGGCATGGGAGCTGCACCTGAACCAGGCCTTGTGCTTCCTTCTCCTGAGGGATCTGCTCTGGCCTCTGGCCTGTACAATGAGGGCCATCAGTGCAGACTCCCGGGCGATATGTGGACAGTGCTGGGCTCGAAGTAGAGGACTTGGTCCTTGGGATGTGGTGTCCAAGCAGCTCTGCTGGGTCAGGGCCACGGATGCAGGTGGCACTCTGCCCTAGAGGTGTCACTTAGATTGACGACATGGTAAACTTCTCTACAGGCAAGGAGTCTTGATGGGGGAGAGGGGTTGTGTACAGTGCAGGGCTCACTGACATTCTAGGAGAGCATGGAAGGCAGGGCAGGGTTGACTCCAAGGAGTCCTCTTCCACCCCTGAGAAACCTCCCAGGATGCATTTCCATTCTTCTCTGCAGCTCCAGGAAAAGTTCCCAGCTTAATCCAGGGAGGGAGACCGGCTGCACATCTGACAGGGTTGTGCCGCTTCCCTTGTGCCTCCTGGCTGTGGGGCTCACCTGCTGTCCTGGGAGCCATGGTCCCAAGTTCAATGTCAGAGCCACCTTTGATTTGTCTGTAGTGTTTCTCTCCTCACCCCATCTGCCTTTACTCCTGTAAGTAGTCTGTGTAGTGAACTAGAAACACACTTTCATGCAGAAAGGGAGTTGGCAGTTCTCTGCTCTCCATACCCACCTGCTAACCTGCTCTTGGTCTCCTAGTCTGAAGTTGTCCTGACCCCCCCGCCACATGAATGCACATACACACGTACACATTCCCTCCTCGTGTGGTGGTCTGAGTGACCTAGGAGCCACCCAACCTCACACTCAGGGAAACCATGGCCCTGTGGTTGGAGAAGCTTCTGCTGGAGTCTGCCAAGCAGAGTCGGCTTCCCTGACTCCCTGGGGTGGGGTGGGTCAGGAGGATGTCTCACACCCTCTCCCAGAACAGGAAAATGAGCGGGGTGCTGCAATCCTGTGTGCATCACTTCCGTAACTCTACAAACTCCTACGGGCATGGGAAAAGGGTTGATGCTGTCTGAATTTGGTTGGAGTCTAAGATGAAATAATTGAAAGTTTTTGGTTAGAAATCTGGAAGAGAGAAAGCCAGGTCTCCTGGGGGTTTAGCTAATGTGTAGAGACGAGTCCACTGGTTTCCTCTGTCTTGGACACCAGTATCCCAAGCAGCCAGAGTGAGGTAGACTCTTGGTGATGCTAATTAAGATGCTGACCAAATGGCCAGGATAGAATGCTGCCATGCAGCCTGCCAGGAGGCTGATAGGGAGCAGAGCCCTTCCCAAGGCTCTCCTGGTCTGTCCCAGTCAGATACCATGTCTTTTTTATCTGCTAGAGTCCTTAAAGTTCCTGACCTTTCTATACTTTCGTAGTCTCTCCATTCACAGCTTTGAGGCACCAGAGCAGCATGTCTACAATAGCAGACTCAGTTGCAATTGGTGAGTTCAAAGTCTACCCCTGGCACTTCTTCACTGAATGACCTTGGGCAAGTTGGTTAACTTGTCTGTGCCCCTCTGTTTTTGTAAATCAGGATAAGTAGAGCACCTATCTTACAAAATTGCTATGAGGATTAACTGAGTTACCATTTGTAAAGGGAATGGAACAGTGCCCAGCACCCCCAAAGTGTTACCTATTATGTTTATTTCCCTTTGGCTCCTCCTGTGCCTCCAGCTTTGTCTCCCATAAGCATCATCTGCAGGTGTGGAGGAGGGCATTCTAGATCAAGCAGGGCCTTCCATTGATGGTGGGAGAGGAGGGCAGGACACTAGAGTTTCCTGGCTAATTTCTACCCCACAATCTGCAGGTCTGGGTACCACAGTCCCTGCCCCTTCCTGGATTGAGGCCCATGAGCCCAGGTCACCTACCCCCACCAAGACATCCTTGTGTGTAATACTCTCCAACACCATAGCATCAGTTCTACCCCGCACCCCATCCTTGTTTGATTGACCTCTTGGTGCCTACCATGTCCCCAGGGGATGCAGATTTCATTTATCCACTGCCCTGCTCCCCACATTGTCCTTAGAGCACAAGGTCTTCGAGAGCAAGACTTGTCTGCTCAGCCCCTGGCACCTGGCAGGCATACACATGACTTTCAGAAGAATGAATGAATCTAAAAGTCATCACATTTTTTTCCTCTTTGTATAAAATGTTTGTGAGAATGGGACCTACTTTTAACTTCCTGACAGGAGAGATTTAAAGCTATGCTGTTGTTAGGAATTAATTACCCTTTTCCATAATAGTCACACACCTCCCTAGAGGAGGCATGTTTATTTTGCTGCCTAACACACACACACATTTTAGTTTACAGGTGTTGGTATGTGGGCCCACCTGTCCAGTCGAGGAGCTTGGGATACACTTGCTCTGTGGTCCTCTTCGAGAATCGAGCACCCAGTACACAGGGGCATGAAATAAGTCAGTACACAGGGGCATGAAATATGCACTGGTAGTTTTTGAAGTCAGCCTCATAAGCCCTAAAATCTGGCAATCATTTCCGATTCTACTCAAATCTTACTGTTCTGTAGATGGCCACTCAGCCCACAGCCCCTCTGGAATCTCTCCTTGGGGGAAGCCCTCAATTGGTATTAACTATACACCATTGAGGTCATCTCTTGAGCTACATTATTGTCTTACTGAGTGTTCAACTCTGTTGTTCTACATATTCCCCACATAGCTACGTCTTTCACTTTTTCCAGGGGGTGGTCTTCCTGAGAGCAGGAATGAGGACAGACTGCCTTGTGTCTGCCGCTGGACTCTCAGGCTGTGCATGGCAGCTACAGAGCTCTTGTGTGAGTGAAAAAATAAACGAATGCGGAAAAGTACATCTATTTAGTACCCTCAGTCTTCTTACTGATAATTGATTTCTGGTACCCTCACCTGAAAAACACTTTAAAAACCAATGAGGATATTAGTAATGATCATCCTTTGGAAATGTTGATTTGGCATCTTGCCATTTTATTTCAACAATCCTAGAAATGTCTCCTTTGCAGGTTAAGAACCAAGTTTGTCATTCTGGAAATGATAATGAGTTTGTATTTGTTTGATTAGTGATACTTGATTCACTGCCCATTTCTCCCATTCCTTCTTAGTATGTGACATTCCTTACTTAGAAGTTCAAGGTCATGAGTCCCGACCAAGAGCGTTTTGAAATGCTGCTTATGGAACTGGACTTCAAGGCAGATTTTGGAGAATAAATAAGGTCTTCATAGAGTCATAGAACTTTAGAAAGGAAAGGAATAGCAGTGCAGCCCTAACTTTTTATTTCTTTAAAAAGATACAAAATTAACTGTTTATAAAGGACCCATAGGACTGACTTCCTTACTACGTAGGTCAGAGATGTCCACAGAGTAACATCCCGTGGGGTTCACCCAGTGAGGTGGAGTTTTCTGCAGGATGAAATGTGTATGTAGCTGGTGATGTGTGGCTTATCTCCTCACCTTTTAAATTGGAATAATTGTAAAAGAAGGTTATATAAATACTATATGAAAAGATGGTTGAAAGGAACCAGTCAGAATTCACAAGAGGATTAAACAGAAAGATTATGGTTTCAGTTCAATTCAAGAATAATATGTCTTGTGTGAAATATTATGTGTGGCACCTGCTCCCATGCTTGGTAGTAAAGAGAAGGCAGGACTAGGAAGTGGACAGGGCCAAGCTGGTTTCCAGGGAAGCTGCTGAGCACTGGTCACAAGGGGCTCAGGAGGACCTTGGAGGACAGAGCCTGTCTTAATGTTAAACTGTGAAGATACAGGTGGTGGGAAGTTGGCTGGTGAGTGGATGAAGTCTGAGGCCTGCAATGTTTTGGCTCCAGGAAGAGAGAAGAGGCTTTGCACTCAGCATGTGGCCAGCAGCCAGCCCTGACCCTTGGGTGCTGGTGACGGAGGAGAGGAAGCTCCACCATAGAGGGTCTCTTGGGCTCAGCAACTTGCTCAGTCCCTCCTGGAGTCAAGGACCCAGGGCCAGAACCTGCCAGTGTGTGCTTCCTGGAGCTTCTTTTGTCTGGTTCTGAAGGTGTGTGGGTGGGATGACAAACTGGTATTACCATTACAATTGTGGACTCAGAGTAGAAGAGTTAAAATCAACTGTTGATTTTAAGACCCTTTGTTGTTCCGTTTCCCCATTGCTAACAAAAGGCAGACCCTAGTCACACCTCTCCTCACACTTGAGGGTCCAGCTTCAGAGACCTCAGTCACAAGCTTGACATTCATAGGCCTGACACTGCTGCTCAGAACATGCCTGTGACCAGTGCCGGGTCATTTCTCAATAGAATGGTCATATGAACAAATATGCCCTGGTCATACCCAAGTGTTTGAGACTGAGCAATTCCTACTGGACAATCCTGAAATTTGTATTTTCCACCTACCCTTCTGCTTATCTGAGAGCAAAAGCCAGAGTGACTCCCTCTGCTGTGCTTCACACATCACCCCACATATCTTATCATCCTTGGGTGACTTTGGGCAAATTACCTAATGTCTTAGCTGCTTCTTTTGTAAAGTGGGGATCATAATAGTAGCCATCTCATTGGTGATGGTGAGGATTGTGTTAAGACACTTGAAACCCTTAGAACAACACCTGACTGGCAAATTCTAGTTATTATTACTTGTAAAGCCTCTCCCCTCCTGCTCTTTCATCTAGACCTCATTGTTTCTGTGGTAAATTTTCAGGGGCTGCACACCATGGAAGCATCCCAAACCATGATCCTACCAGGCCCACTTCTTAATGGGCAACCCTGTGTTAGTACTGCCTCAGTGCTGGGCTCAGCCCAGGGAGAGCTGAGACCACACGCATCCTCGCTTCCCTGGTGGCCCAGGGCTTCTTGTTTTTGTTTTTTTTGTTTGTTTGTTTTTTTTTTGGTACCAGGAATCGAACTCCAGACCTTGCACTTGTCAGGCAGGTGCTTGTTCCACTAAGCTATATCCCCAGCCCTCCCAAACTTCTTAATGGACAATCCACAGCTGCCTCCCCTAGCCTTGCTGCAGAGGCTGGATGGGCTCTGGGGGAACAGCACCACTGGACTCTCAGGCAGGTCTCACAGTGGCTGGTAGTGAGCCACCCATCCAGACTCTCTTCCTCAGGGAGAACTATTCACACAGGGGGCACTGAGCAGCCATGGTCGGTCCTGCCTACTTGAATGGGGCAGTGTACATAGCCTCTCTGAGGGAGGAGAGGACCATGCCTTGCCCCGGGGGAGCGCACCATGCCAGGGTATCTGAGACAACCCTTGGCGTCCCTCAGAACCTCACGCCCACAGGTTCCCTGGCAGCACTCAAGCTCATTTAGCGATTTCTTTAAAAAGTGTCCATACTAGCACGCCTACGTGGCTTTGGTTTCATGCTTCCTGTAATGTATACTGTTGCTCTTCCCACACCAGCAGGCTGCAGAGGAAGGCTTCTGTAATGTTTGGCAACACCAGAGGTAGTGTAGTAAAAGGGACCATGCTGGCAAGTCTGCTCATGCATGTTTTCTGGGTTCCCCGATCAGCAATATGTTCTGAAGTGTCAAATCTAAATGCAGCCAGCTCGACACACAGGGAGGGAAGGAAGCATGGCTAATTGGCATGAGGCAGTACACTTGGTGTTGGCTGAAGCTCTTAAGATTCTGCTTATGTACTTTCCCAGTCTGCCCCTCCCCTCGAGAGACAGGAGCAATGGAAGCACTCTGGGCCTCACTGCTGTGAGAGCAGAGAAGCAGAGTGGCTCCTGGCCCTGGGGTCCTAATGGAGACCGTGAGGAAATGGCAGGGAGGTGCAGATGCGGGGTGTGGGTTCCCTTCTCTGACAGGTGCCCTGGGCCCTGGACTGAGAAGCAGCTCTACTTCCCTACCCAGGAGAGGCCAGCAGTTCAGTGGCTATTCCACAGCTTGTGGGGAAATGAACAGTTGAGTCAACCAGCTTGGACATCTCATTGTTTTTGTCTTGCATGGATGTGACCCATTTTGAAATCAGAAGGGATTAGATTCTTTGAGATTCAGTTGAGCAAACATCTCTGGTGTGTGGCCAGCATCATACTAAGACTCGCGTATGTTGTTTTGACCATATCTGGTAGGAGCTGGAGCTCCGGTCAGTTGAGTTGGGGAACTCAGCTCCATCCAGCTCCTCTCCAGAACCCTGTGCAAGCACTGCCCCAGTCCTGGACTCACCCCAGGGAGAGCTGAGACCACACCACACCCTCACTTGCTTGGTGGCCCAAGGACCTCTCTGCAGAAGCATTTGCTTGTTCTCTAGGCATTTAGTTCTTTAGGAGTTCCAGTTCTGTCTTTTACCTACAGAGAGAAATGAATACTGGAGCTGAGATTTGTTATCGTATGTAAAACATTCTGCTTCCTTCATCTGGCTGTTTGATGAGACACACTGACGTTTGGATCCCTGTCTCCTTCTCACTATTGGGAAAATAATCCTGTCCCTTGCAGACTTGCCACTTGGGCCCACTCCCCACCCTCATGTCCAGCGCAGGACAGGGCTTCCGGGGGGATGGGCACAGCAGCCATCGGAGACCTCAGACGGGCTTGTAGGCTTTGGCTGGTGGACTCCTGGCTAGGGGCTCTGCACAGCTGGAGCGGGTGGGAGTTCTAGAACATGTGATTTGATTGGTAAAAACATAGTGGTTTTTTACACTGACACCAGGGGTATCAAAACACAAAATAAAACAACAAGAGTAAATACTGAAAAACAGTCCTGGCCTGGAAAACTCTTTGCCAACTCATGGGCTCATGAAGAGTCAGATTCCACCGAGGCTGTGCCACAGTGTAGGCCTGTAACTCAAGTGATCCCTTTGGAAGGATAGTCAATATCTGATCCCAGGCATACGGGGTGGGGAATCCCGTATGTACACGAAGAGAAAATTTGAGATTCAGCTATGCTCCCTCCCCCTCCACCAGTAATCTCCGGTTCCACGTTGGCCCTCTCTGGGATCCACGAACTGCCTTCCTCGTGGGTTTAAAAATAGACTCCAGAGCTGCCAACCCTCTTAAAAGGAACATGGTGGAAATGTGTGCCAGCACTGTGGGCCTGACACCCGGCCTGGTTATCTCCCTAAATAGACCCTTCACTTGCCATTTCTCCATCCAGGGCAGCCGGGCACTCAGCATTATTTAATTGGTCATAAGAGCTCACTATGCAAAGGGAAGTAGGAAAACAACCCAAATTGTCTGTTCTCCTCTCTCTTCTATCTCCTATCAATGTTAAACAGGAGTGACAAAGTTTTAAGGGAGTCAGACTATATTTCTTATTCCATTCAGTGTAACATTCATTTCTTTATTTTTAGTGTCAGGGATGGAACCTGGGTTCCCCCAAAAAACTAAGGGCACACTCTGCCACTGACCTGCACCCCCAACCCCTCAATATGATATTGGATGGGACATTCTGCAAAAGTCCTTCCTAATTGATTGGAAAGGAAAGTGGAAAAGGAAGGTACGATCCTGTGTACTAAGGAGTGATGTTTTCCTGTTAGTCCTCTGCACGCTCCCCAGGCTGGTTCTGGTGATAAACCACCAGACTTTCTCAGGGAGGGTGGAGCTCCTGGGAGCTGCCCTTATCAGAGGTGCCCACCGCCTCTGGAGTGGGGCAACTCCCTGGTGGGCAACAGTCACCGTAGATAGAAGAAAGGGCAGGAGCAAGCCACACTGTGGACAGACATGGCTTGGGAACATAGCTTCAACTGGACACACGCTTCAGAAGCATTTCTTTGGCCCAAGGAAATGCAGGTCTAGTTGCTACGCTAGCGCTTCAAGGACCCTTAGGGTCCTCTTCTCCATCATGGGCCTCAGGTCCTGGAGGGACACCCTAAATTTCCGGGGCAGAAACAATATGGGCAATAATGCCCTATGACCTGGGGAGGGGATTGAACATAAGATTTTCTTGGGAAGAAGACAGGGAAGGAGAAGCAAGTGTCAACTGCCACTGCTGAAGCACCTCCTCTGTGCCAGAGCCATGCTGGGCACTTCACATTCTGTCTTGCAATATCTAGAGAGGTAGGGGAAGTTGTTTTCATCTTACCAATGTGGAAGCCGATGCTCAGAAAAGTCATTTCCCTTGTCAAGACACGCCCATCTTAGCCACAAGACTTGCTAACATCGGATATTTAACAAAGCTGATCAGAAAAGCAAATAGTGTTTCCATTATGAGTCAGTCCCTGGTTTAGCTGATTCCACAAGTGGGTTATAGTGGGACAGTCATTGCCATAGGCCTGGGGTGCCTGGTCACCTTCTCTGGAACTCCAGGTCTGGGCTGGGTCTCAGCTCTGAGGTCTCTTGGGAGAAGAACCTCCCTGCATCCAGACTGGCATTCTTCCAGCATGATCCGTGTAACCAGAGCATCTCGGGGGCAGAGTCATGAGTCCTCACTCAATTGGGGTTTGAGCAAACAAATAAAAATCAAAAGTGTTCTCCCAGTTTCTGGAAGAGCTAAAGAATGGCTGAGAGATTCCAGGTTCCCAAGTCCTGGGGATAACCCACCTCGGTGTGCTGAAGCAGGCAAGGGCTTTAGGTGCTGCCCAGTGGATTTCACTCCTATCTTCTCCCTGACACAGTCCCTTCCTGATATGGCTTAATGTAGTTAGAAGCCAGAGCTCTACAGCCGAGGCCTCTAGCGCTTCAGTACTCCTGTGTGCTGAGGGACTGCAGAGACTCAGCTGGAAAAGGAGTTAGCCAGTTTGTTAAAAACAAAAATAAAAAACAAAAACCTACAGAGCTCATGAAGCTGTGGGGTAGAACAAGTGACCCAGACTGTCTGCTGAGAGCCTCAAGTCTTTGATTTAGCACATCAATTCCGATCTGTGAGTTTGGTGTAACTTTGGTGACTCTCACAGACAGACCCGCTGGCATGCTAAATACCTGCATGGAAAATTACAGCACTGCCACTGAAAAAACCCTGAGCTGGAGAAGGAGCAGGAGGGTTACTCGTGTCTTGAGGGCATGATGGAGAGGCAGGCATTGTGCAGAAAAAGGAATGGCTTCTCTTTCTCAATCCGCAAGTCTTCCATTTGCCATATGGATGGTGAGTTATATTCCTCTGCTATCCCAAAGGAACTCTTTCTGAATCATGAGATCTCTTAAGCCATATACTCCTCCCAGCTTTCTGCCCAATCTAAATCTTTTTGCATCGATGTAATTCCAAGATGTACAGTTTCCGTGGGACTCATGGAAGTGATGATTTGTCATCCCCAAACATCAGGCAGCACCGCGCTGGTCACACAGGGTATAGGTGGGGAAAGTGAGGCAAGGGGATGGGTGAAAGAACGGGAGAACCCAGATCTTCTGTGAGAAGCTTCTTACTTAGCCATGGAGTTGGGCTGCCACTCCTGGAGACTGCACCATGTACTTGGATCCACTTGGGGGTGCGAGGGGGGGAGAGGCTAAGGGCTACCTCATTTACACCCCCTCTTCCTTGATGTCAGCTTCTCAGTTCCTTGACCTCACATCCCACTGAGCAATATGTCTGCAGTTGTACCCTTTCTTCTCCTTTTGGCCTTTGTTTGACTCTTCACATTTCTAAGCTTCAAGCCCTTGAGTCTAATGAGGTCGTGGGTAATGTCACAGACTCTTGGCAGTCCCGAGTACTAATGTCCTTTGCTGATACCTTAGCCCCTTTCCCACTACATTCACAGGGCAGTGGGTTGCCTTCCGCTTCAGGTCCACTTTGACTATCTCATCTTTTTCTTCATGATTGTGTGCAACCTATACCATTGTACAATATAAAGAATACTAGGTGTAGGAGTTGTAAGAACTAGGTACTGAAACTGGGCTGGGCATTTGGAGACAGATATTTTGTATATAAGGAGCTCTCAAAACTCATTGGGAAAAAAACAATCCAATTTAAAAATGGTAAAAGATACAAACAGATGTCACCCGAGAAAATAAATGGATGGTAAATAAGTGCCTGAAAAGAAGTTATTAATAATTAAGGAAAATGCAAATTAAAACCACAATGAGATACTACTACATAATCTGTTAGAATATCTGAATTAAGACTGGCCATACTATGTGTTTGTAGGGATGTGGACCAGGTGGCAGGAGGCAGGGAATATTACCAAAAGGCACAAGAAACTTTGGAGGTGACTGACATGTTAATTAGCTTGATTGTGGTAATGGTTTCCTGGAGGTGTATGCATGCCAACCCTTCCCAAATTGTGCATCTTAAACATGCAGTATGTAATGTGTCAATGATACCCCAAACATCTTAAAATATTTTATTTTTCAGTTCATTGGGAGTCAATTGTATTTGTGTTTTTGAAAGTGTCATCACACCATTCAGCTTCCATTTGCATGAGGCATTTCTCTCTCTCTCTAAATATTAATGTTCCAAGAGTCTTTTCAAATCCCTTGAGATATGCTGCTAGGCTGTAATCAGGCTGTTCCGGTAACCATCATTTATCCTGAAGCTGCCTGTGTGGAGGATTCTTCTGGGCCTGGGAGGCAGTTCTAACAGGGCTGGGCTGAGAGACCTCTAGGGTCACCGTATTGAGCAACGTGTGTGGTGGGGTGGAGGAGGGGCTGTGATGACCAGCTTGCCAGCTCCAGGCCCATGCTGCTGCCAGCAGGTATAGAAGCAGGGGCATTTCCCAGGGCCTTCTGGAGCATGCCTGTCCTCAAGTTCAGGCTCCAGGGATGGCGAGAGCCTGGGCCTAGGGAATTCTGCAGTTGCCGTCCTGACATGGTGAGGAGCTAGGACCCTTCAGGATTCATCTTTCTGGCAATGCCTGGCCATTACTGGTTCTTTACACGTTGATCTTCCTTGGGACCTACGATGCCTTTGAGGAACACCTTGCTCTGTAACACAGCCTCACAGTTTTTGTAACCCTCAGGAGCATCCTTCACATTATCTCTTCCTGGCACTGAGTATGTACTTGTTAGGAATCTTACCAGTGCCAGTGGAAGGACTATGGGTCAGGTTGGCTCTGGTCCAGCTGGACCTAATGTTTACAGATGTTGTTGGCCCTGACTCCTATCCTCTTGGGGCTGTTTCTTCATCCATACATCACGACGACGACGACACTACCTCAGCATGGCAGTGAGAGTGAAATGAGGAGGTGTCCATCAGCCGAGGTGCTTGATGCCCTCACGCTTCACCTCCTACAGCTGTGCTGAGCCATGTCAGGGTGTTGGGTGGGAAAGAGGTACTGGATTTGCATCAAGACTGTTATCTGAAGAGAGCATGGTGCCAGGCTCATGGTGCAAAACATCGGTGACTTGAACAAGCAGTAAAGCTAGGGACACAGCTTGCTAAACTTGCCTCACCTTTCAGAGGCAGGTGTGTTGTTCATCCCTGATGCCACTCCTAAGATTTTGTCAGCCTTGGCGTGCTTTTGACAGTAGTCCCTGAACAGATGACCTAGTAAGAAGGTGGGGTGGTCCCAGAGCAGGATCCAGGACAGGCCCTAGGTGATATTTCAGGAACACTGGAACAGACAGTAGGTGGGAAGAGCCCCACCTCCGGGTCCTGGTTTCCTCTCCAGAATCTGGAATAGGCTGATGAACGGGTAACCTATGCCACAATGGAAGAGCGCAAAACATGCAAATTGGTTATGGGCATAAATAGACTGCTGAGCTCACCCTGGCCTCTCTGGGGCCTGGGGCCCATGCTCGGCAGTTGGGGTGGTGGGCAGGGCGGGCGCGCAGCTTGGAGCTCCGCGCCTCCACTGGACTTGGGCGCCCCCTTCTGCGGCACCCCGGCGGCACCTGCAGCTCGGCACCCCGCCGCCGCCCGCGGGCTTGGCAGCAGGTGCCACTCTCCGGAGACACGCTCGCATTAACTTTCCCACCGGACTCGACTACGGGGCGAGAGGGACGAGGTCCCACTAGCGGCGGGCAGCCGACCAGCGCAGGGTCCGGCTGGCGAGCCGAGGCGAAGGTGCCTGTATTTTTAGCCAGATGCCGCGTAACTCGCCGGCGCGCCCCGCGTTGCCCGGCAGATAACGGGGGAGGGGAGCTGATCAGCGGGCT